>NC_092044.1:95553755-95893365 GCF_003086295.3 Arachis hypogaea | reverse complement strand
AGGCGAACGTGACTTTGGATGTTCAGACATTCCTCACCAGGCAGCTTCACTTCTCAGGCTCCTCCTCTCTAGCTCCTTCTCTCCTTTGAAATTCAGTTGCCTGCTCCTAAATAGCCTGATGCAAAAATGCTCATAAGTTGTATAGAGCCTCTACATAACCTGGATAATTTGGTTCCTCCAACAAGCCTTCTACGGTCACTCTGCGTGTCTCTAAAGTCAGCATGAGAGGAACTCTGGCATCATCGCCTCAGATAGTGCTTCACTCAGCCATTCAGTAACTGCAGAATTCCTTCCTTATTCAATGACTAGGTGAAACTCAGTAAGGTCGACCACGGGTCAGCTCCTGAAAGATGAGCTTGAAATCAGAAGCATCGCGTCGGCTCAAGTCTTTGCTTCTTCTTGGAGGGAACAATGGACCCAGAGTAGGGTCATCCACAAGGCCGAGTGTCGGAATCACTTTTTTCACCTTGGGGGAACTCGGCACTGCTGGTTTCTCACGCACTTGAGAGACCCTCCCAGCGCCTTGGCGGCAATATTCCTGGCAGTAGTCACCCTCTGCGCCTCTTAAAGCTTTCATAGATTCATTATCTTCATTGCCGCTACAAATAAAGCAGAAGTCAAGCTACAATCGAACAAGTCGAAATACAGCTATGATACGTAAAAATTAGATTTCACGTACAACCGGTAAGTATACCGGGTCGTATCAAGTAATAAAACTCACAAAGAGTGAGGTCGATCCCACGAAGATTGGTAGATTAAGCAACTTTAGTTAAATGGTAGATTTAGTCAAGCAAACATAGTTTTGATTTCATGAACATTTTGATTTTTGAACATAATTGCAAGAATTTAAATGGCAAAGAATGTAAAGAAATAGAAGAGAGAAATAAAGTGAAAGTAAATAACGGAAACTTAAATTGCAAGAAACTTAAATGACATCAAAAGTAAATCGCAAGAAAATAAAGTGTTGAATTCTAAAGAGCAAAAGAGTAAATAGCAAGAAATAAAGAAACAGAATGTAAATGACAAGAATAATAAATTGCAAGAGTGTAAGAGGGAATTGGGCAATGGGTATTCAAGCACTAAGAGCAAAAGAAATGAGAATTGATGATAGAGAGGATCATTAGGGATCAGAGATGCAAGTTTTCATGAATTGATGTTAGTCAAATCCTTCTCAATCATGGGTATAGATCCATGGCAAGTGGGTGATTGAATCCCAATCTCTTGGTGATTCAATCTCTCTCAACATAACCAATTGCCACTCTCGTGATCTAATTGTTCATGAGAAGAGATGAGGCTCAGATCTAATCCAGCCACACAATTCCCATAATCTCAACCAAGGAGAGTTACATCTCACATACTAACCAAGGTGTATTGATTAAAGAAATCATGAAAGGATGAACTCTAAACTGAGTTATGTGGCTCATTCCTCAAATTCACCACATAATTCATATAGATTAACCCCTCTCTCGATGGTGGTTGAATCTTTGAAGATCAAGAGTTCCCTCTTTAGATCAACCACTAGAATTGAGGAGGAAAAGATGAGTTCACCAATTCATTCCAACAAACAGAGCTCTTCCCCCTAATGAAAGTGGGGTTTAGTGAGTCATTGCTCCAATTTCAACAACAATTGCCATAAATCAAAATTAAACTAAATGCAAACAAAGATGAAGAAGAATAAAGAAAGGCTTAGAGCTTAAGAAAATGAAGAAGAGAAATTCCAAGAAGAACTAAAAAATGCTCTCCGGGTATCCTCCGGAAGTGCTCAAAAGTTCTCAAGTAAAAGTGCTAAGAGTATCAAAAAGTTCTAAGTGTCAAAAAGTGTAAAAAGTCCCCCCAAGTACACCAATCTCTTCTATTTATATTACTCCTAAAACTCTTTCAAAGATCTTGAATTGGGTTAGCAATATGGGCTTCCTCTTTGTTGAATTCTTGGCTCAATTGGAAGAAGTGTTGCTAGACTTGGAAAGGAAGAGTTCATTCATCATGCTTCTGGCCCATTGGCTTGGCGTTTTTGTCAATAACGCTGGCCTTAATGCACGTTGGCAACGTGCATCACAATTTCCTGGAAGTGAAGTTTGAGACTTGGGCGTTGCTAGCCCAAGTTGTTGCTAACAACTTGCTTTTCCTCTTCTTGGCTCTACTTTCATGCTAAATGTAGCCCAGAATTTGAGTGTCAACCTTCTGCTTCAATATGGACTATTATACATCATTGGAAAGCTCTTGATGTCTATTTTCCAATGCCACTGGAATCACCTCAATTGGACTTTCCTAGCTCAAGTTATGCTTCCTCAAAGAAGGTAAGGTTAAGCTGCCAAGTTGTTGCCAAAAACGCACCTTCACTCCCAAGTTGGCAACGTGCCCGTGCCTAACCTCCCAAGGCAGGGACTTGGGGCTGGCGTTGTTGCAAAACACGCCCCTTGCTAGCACGTTGGCAACGTGCTCGTGCCCCCCTCCAGGGCTCATCTCTAGCCTTCTTGAATTTCAACTTCATGTTCTTGTTTTTAGGGCCTAAAGATGACTCTGGTTTGGCTTCAATTTTGTGCTCCACCATAGACTATTATATATGGTTGGAAAGCTCTGAATGTTAGCTTTCCAATGCAACTGGAAGCACTTAATTTGGATCTCTGTAGCTCAAGATATCTTCCATTGAAGAGGACATGGTCAGGCTGCCTTGTTGGAGTTGTTGTGGATAACGCCCCTATATTCCAAGTTAGCAACGTGCTGCTACTCCAAAGCTCTGGCTTGTTGTGAACACTCCTTTCTTCAGCACGTTGGCAACGTGCTCGAGCCTTTCTCAAGGCTCCATGTTTGCTTCCTGGCGTTGGCAACGTGCATGGCAGGCTTTGGGCGTTGGCAACTTGATTGGTGCCTTCCTGGCGTTGGCAACGTGCATGGCAAGGCTTTGGGTGTTGGCAACATGCTGGCATGGCTTATGGGCGTTGGCAACTTGGTTGGCACCAAGACTTGGGCCTAGCCAGCAACCATTCTGGCGTTGGCCAACACGCCAATGCTTTCTGGTTGGCAACGTGCTCGAGCCTTTCCTAGCCAGACATTGCTTCACGTTGGCTGGCACGCCATAGACTGGCGTTGGCACTGGTTGGCACCTTCTGGCGTTGCCAAACACGCCCATGGTCCTAGCTCAACACGTGCTCGAGTCCCTTTGGTGCCAAATTGCTTGACGTTGCCAGGAACACGCCTATACTTGGCGTTGGCAACGCCCTCGAGCTCCTCTTCAAGGCTCCATTTGTTGCTTGGCGTTGCCTTGAATAACGCCTATGGTTCCTGGCGTTGGCAACGCCAGCTTCCTCTTGGGCCAAGCTCCTCATATGTGGCGTTGCCTGAACACGCCTATGTTCCAGTTAGTAACGGCTCGTGCCTTCCAGGCTGCCAAGCTTGCTTCATTGGCGTTGGCAACGCCCTTCTAAGTTGGCAACGCCCAATTTGCTTCTCCAGGGCTGCCTGGCGTTGCCTTCAACAACGCACCACATTCCTCAAGTTGGCAACGCCAACTTTGCTTCCCAGGCTGCCTGGCGTTGCCTCAACAACGCACCACATTTCTCCAAGTTGGCAACGCCAACTTTGCTTCTTGGTTGCCTGGCGTTTCCATAAAAACGCCCCTATTCCCAAGTTGGCAACGCCAACTTCTTCTTCTTGCCCAGCTTGCATCATTCTTGCTTCCATGCTTCCTTGTTTCATCACCTATCATCAACAAAGGAAATAGCTTCAAAGTCTTACCAATTCATACAATAAATTTCATGAGATTCATTCATACTCATTCATGTATGTATTCTTTAAATCATTTGCATGAATTTGGCTAGAATCAACATGTTCCTTGGTGTTCTCATGCATGAAGATAAAACTCATAAAAGGACTTGTTTATTTAGAGAAAATGAGTGAAATTAAGCTAAAACCAACTAAACTAACTAGCTAATATAACAAATATGCAATGCATCACAACACCAAACTTAAAGTGTTGCTTGTCCTCAAGCAAAATATAAAACTTTGTCACAAGAATCTAAGATGTAAGACTTGAATGTTCTTCCAGAGAGTAATTTTTCATTGAGCATGTCATCCTCACTTGTGTGGTCATTAATTTATTGTAATTGAACACAACTATTCAACTTTTTCAATTAAAATGCTTGCTTAATATAAATTGGTTAACTTCACTAGACTTCTTCTATACCTTAGCACTGACCCTTGAACCATTCTTTCCTTGATGCTTCTCTTCTTTTTTATATTCCCCTTTTTTTTCATTTTAAATGAGCTCGAAATCTTGTCTTAAGGCGGCTCTTTAGCATAAGCTTTCAATCAACAATCCCAAACCAGTTGGTTCAAGTTGTTAAGTGTTGAGACACTCTTAAAGATTTACTAACTCAAGCCTCTCTCCTTAACACATTCAGTCACAGGCATATAACATTGAAATTTTGTTTGGATAGTGGTGTCCAGCACCTCTTTGGGTTGCTAAATGTTCTGTTATAGAGCTACTCTTGATTGTGGGTTTTCAATCGATAATCCCGAGTTAGTTAACTCAAGTTATCGGGTGATGAAGCACCCCTCGGATTTACTAGCCCAAGTATGTCCCTTAACATCAATCACCACAGACACATATCCAAATTTTGTCATTGATGCCTAGCCTTTCATTCTTTGTACTCTATTTTTTTTTTATTGTCAAGGTTATTTGTGCTTTTACTGATAAAGTCTTTGTGTCCTTAACCGAACTAGTCTTGTATAAGCAAGCATTCTTTTGAATTTCTTGAACATTGATTCTTTCACAATAAATGTATATATACTAGCACCTTTCTTATGGACAACATGATTCTTTTTAAGCTAGAATTCTCTCTGTTCTTGCTCAACTACATCTTTTATTCCATTGACAAGTAAAAGTACTTAAGACAAGCAACATTCCAAACCTGTGAGTGTGATGCATGGAATGGGCAACATAAAAGAAAATGCTTCAAAAAGAAAAAAATGCATCTTAGAAGGTATACCATATTTCAGACATACATCTTCTTTATTTAATAAAACATAAAGAAAAACAAAGGAACTTCACCACCTTTAGTCTTCATGTCCCTTTTCCCTTGCTTGATTCTCCTTGCTTTCCTTTCCCTTTTGGATCTTCTTTCTTTTCTTTCTCAGCTCTCCTTGTTGTTTTGTTGTTGAGTCTCCCTTTGGATCTTCTTTCTTTTTCCTTCTTCGTTCTCCTTGTTGTTTTGTTGTTGCATCCCCCTCTTCTCTTTGCCACACTCCTGAGCTTATCATTGTCTCATTTAGCCTCTGTTGATTAAATCTCACCCTTGCAAGTTCCTGCTCTTCAAATATCTTGCGAGCTTCATTAAAGGTTTTAATTTGTGGGTTGAGTAATGGGGGTGTGGAACAGAGGTAACTGAGCTTTTCTTGGGTGCATATATCATAGTCAAGTCTGTCCTTATGCCTGGCTTCCCTGAACATTCTGCTTTCATTGAACTCTTTGTGAAATGTATTATGTCTAGCATCCAATCTATGGAGAAGTTCTCTTTGCTGAGCTTGCTCTATCCTTAGTTGAGCTTGTTCTTGTATTACTTTCTCCATGGCTTTTTCATGTTCCACAGTTGAATTGTTGATGGCTTCCTGCATCTTGGCATATTGTTCTTGTTGTAATTCCATCATGTGTGTTTGGTATTCATTTTGTTGGTTCATCCATTGAACTTGAATCCCTCTTTGTTGATCCATCAATTGCCAAAGGTCCCTTTGTTGTTGAGCTTGTTCCTCTTGGCTTCTTTGAATTTGTGAATATTGCCCAGAAATTCCTTCCAAGGCGGCTTGGAGTTGATTCATGTTCAAGGTGTGAGGTTCTTCCATTTCTTGAGGCTCCTCCTCTTGTCTTGCTTCTTTCCTTTTCTTCCTTCTTGCTAAAGGTTGCCTTTCCAATTGGGTTGTGGTGATGAATTCCAACCTTTCTCGAGTAAGAGGCTTTCCAACAGAGACCACATCAGTTTCTCCAAATTCTTCCAGAGGCACTCCAGCTTCTTCACATAGGCGCAGAATGGTACTAGGATATCCTAGCCAGCTGTCCTGTTTGACTTTTTGAGCTATGTCAATGATGTTCTTGGCTATAATGTCTCCAACATTGATTTCCCCTCCTTTCATTATACAATGGATCATTATTGCTCTATTCACCGTTACCTCAGAATTATTTGAAGTTGACATCAATGATCTCCTCACTATGTCATGCCATCCTTTTGCTTGAGGTATGAGATCACCTCTCCGAAGTTTGAGTGGTTGTCCATGTGAATCCAACACCCAATCCGTGCCTACTTTGCATAAGTCACTTACCACATCCATGTATCTTGGGTCATTTTCAACCCTTTCTTCATAGCTAGCTCGTTTGAACTGTTTTGCCTTGACCTTTAGCACCCTGTTGATGGTGTCCGGGCTAAAATCAACAGTCACACCTCTTACATAACTCATGTATGGTTCTTCATCATCATATTCTCTTATCACATTAGTGTAGAACTCATGGATGAGAAGCATGCTCACTTCTTGAGGTTGGTCACAGAGAAGCTCCCATCCCCTTTTTCTGATTATTTTTTGTATTTCAGGGTATTCATCTTTTCTTAGCTTGAATGGTAACTCTGGAACAACATCTTTGCTTGACATCCAGCTGAAGATACGCTCGTTGTGTTTGGATTTGAATCTTCTTTGATCAAATTCATCTTCTCTCCTATCCCTTGATGATGAGGCCATTGAAGTTCACTTGCAAGGGTTGAATCTTCCACACCAAACTTAGATGAATGCTTGTCCTCAAGCACAAGGAAAATGGTTGTTAATGAGGGAGATATATGACAACAACGTGACTTAGGCAAGTTAGAAAATGATGGTGAGGGAAGGTGGAGTGTTTCGGTTATGTGAGGGGATGTAGTGCTTCATAAGTTTTGTTGGGTAAAGATTAGGCCTAAAGCAAGAATATAGGAAACATGGAATGAGTTGGGGGTGTAGTGTGACTTCGGGTGATGAAATGAGGTTATGGGGGTAGAAGAATGAGTGATGAAGAGTGAGGTTTGATGAATGTGGTTGAAGTATTTAAAGTGAACTTTGGTGGGGATGTATGGTTCTAGTGACATTTAAGGCTCGGTCATGGCATGGGGAGCATGCTTCCTTGTGCCCAATGCATGTTGAGTTCTTTTTCCCCATGCACAAAGTTCAAAACTCATGTGACTTCCCTTCCTTGTGTATCCGTGACCTCACTCACCAAGATTCCCCATCACTTCTTTCTTTCTTTCATTATATGCTTCCAAGATTCCCCATCACTTCTTTCTTTCTTTCCTGCAACAAAATTCCAAAAGCTTGAGATTCTTAAAGTGACATTAATAGCTAAACACTTATGATGATATTCCTATGCAAAATTGACTAAACTAAAATTAAAATTTATGATTTGATTCCCTAATCTATTTTTCTAGCATTAGTAATGTAAGTAAAGACACCAAACTTAGTTTGTGACTAAATGTTCTATGGAGTTAATTCCAAAGATAGCCACATCAAACTTAGTATTGTACCTACATTATATGCTATTTCACGTTTTTTTTTTAACTAAAATAGATGACTAAACTTGCATAGTCTAGCATTTTTGTGTATGTATGGACACCAAACTTAGTTTGTGGCTAAGTGTTGTAGAACACACTTTTGCTATTACTTGAAGATTGGCTACACCAAACTTAGTGCCTTGCATACACCATGTACTAGTCTACTTAATCATTATTGACTACTAAAGTATGAAAATAAAAGACTCCCTGTGCATGGGTTGCCTCCCATGAAGCGCTTTGTTTATTGTCCTTAGCTCGACACTGCAACTTCTTTGCTCAGGTTAAGAGTTGCACACTCTCTTCCTTGCTCCAAGGGCCACCAAAATAGTGCTTCACCCTATGTCCATTAGCTGTGAAGGTTTGTTTTGAGGCTTCATCAAGTAATTCAACATAGCCGTGAGGTGATACTTTGGTGATGGTGTATGGACCAGTCCATCTAGACCTTAGCTTCCCAGGGAAGATCTTCAATGTTGAGTTGAATAACAACACCTTTTGGCCCGGTTCGAATGTTCTTTGAGAGATCCTCTTATCATGCCATCTCTTTGCTCTCTCTTTGTATATTTTGGCATTGTCATATGCCTCCAATCTGAACTCCTCAAGTTCATTGAGTTGTAGCAACCTCTTCTCTCATGCTGCTTGAGCATCTAAATTCAGAAGTTTGGTGGCCCAAAAGGCCTTATGTTCAAGCTCTACAGGGAGGTGGCATGCCTTTCCATACACCAGCTGAAATGGAGATTTTCCTATGGGCGTCTTGAAGGCTGTCCTATATGCCCAAAGTGCATCATCCAGCTTCCTAACCCAATCCTTTCTTGTTGTTCCCACAGTTTTCTCCAAGATCCTTTTTAGCTCTCTGTTGGCAAGTTCAGCTTGCCCATTGGTTTGTGGGTGATATGGTGTGGCCACTTTGTGAGTAACACCATATTTGTGGAGTAAAGAATTTAGTTGCTTGTTGCAAAAGTGGCTTCCCCCATCACTTATAAGTCCTTTGGGCACTCCAAATCTAGTGAAGATGTTCTTCTTGAGGAATTGCAAGACCACGTTGGTATCACATGTGGTGGTGGCTATTGCTTCTACCCATTTGGAGACATACTCTACTGCTACCAAGATGTATTTGAATGTATAAGATGGAGGAAAAGGTCCCATGAAATCTATTCCCCACAAATCAAAGAGTTCCACTTCCAAAATGAATTTCTGAGGCATCTCATTTTTCTTTGACAAACCCCCTGTTCTTTGACATTCATTGCAATGGCTCACAAACTCTCTAGCATCCTTGAAGATTGAGGGCCAATAGAAGCCACTTTGAAGGACCTTTGCAGCCGTTCTTTCGGCTCCAAAATGACCACCATAATTAGAGTTGTGACAATGCCATAGTATGTTCTTCATCTCATCCTCTGACACACATCTTCTTATCATTCCATCTGGGCATCTTTTGAACAAGAATGGGTCATCCCAGAAGAAGAACCTAGCCTCATGTAGCAGCTTCTTAACTTGTTGTTTTGTGTACTCTTGTGGAATGATTCTTCCCGCCTTGTAGTTGGCCATGTCTGCAAACCAAGGGACATGTTGAATGTGCATGAGGTGTTCATCTGGGAATTCTTCATTTATTGATGGAAGGTTGTCTTGGCATGCATCTTGTGGTACCCTTGATAAGTGATCAGCAACTTGATTTTCATTGCCCTTTCTATCTTTGATCTCAATGTCAAACTCTTGTAGGAGTAGCACCCATCTGATTAGCCTTGGTTTGGCATCCTGTTTTGACATAAGATACTTAATAGCAGCATGGTCAGTATACACTAACACTTTAGATCCAATAAAATATTGTCTAAACTTATCAAAAGCATATACCACAGCTAGTAGCTCTTTCTCTGTTGTGGTGTAGTTTCTTTGAGCTTCATTCAATACCTTACTTGCATAGTAGATAACATGAAGCTTCTTTTCCTTCCTCTGCCCCAACACAGCACCAATTGCAAGGTTACTTGCATCACACATGAGTTCAAAAGGTAGTCCCCAACTTGGGGGTGTGATGATTGGTGCTGTGGTGAGCTTAGCCTTTAGAGTTTCAAAAGCATGTTTGCATTCATCATCAAAGATAAAAGGATTGTCTACCACCAACAAATTGCTTAGTGGCTTTGCTATTTTGGAAAAATCTTTGATGAATCTCCTATAGAACCCAGCATGTCCTAAGAAACTTCTAACGACTTTCACACTAGTTGGCAAAGGAAGTTTTTCTATAATCTCCACTTTTGCCTTGTCAACTTCTATACCCTTTCTTGAAATTTTGTGACCAAGAACAATGCCTTCGGGTACCATGAAATGGCACTTCTCCCAATTTAAAACTAAATTGGTTTCTTGGCACCTTTTCAAGACTAGGGTAAGATGATGCAAGCAAGTATTGAAGGAATCACCAAAAACAGAGAAATCATCCATAAAGACTTCAATAAATTTTTCTACCATGTCTGAGAAGATTGATAGCATGCACCTTTGAAAGGTAGCTGGGGCATTACACAGTCCAAATGGCATTCTCCTGTATGCAAAGACTCCAAAGGGACAAGTAAAGGAAGTCTTCTCTTGATCCATGGGGTCAACCACAATCTGGTTATACCCTGAATATCCATCAAGGAAACAGTAATAGGCATGGCCAGCCAACCTTTCAAGCATCTGGTCAATGAAAGGTAGAGGAAAGTGATCTTTCCGTGTGGCATCATTCAGCCTCCTATAGTCTATGCACATCCTCCACCCTGTCACTGTTCGTGTTGGAATAAGCTCATTCTTCTCATTAACAATGACAGTCATGCCTCCTTTCTTAGGTACTACTTGCACTGGACTAACCCATGGGCTGTCAGATATAGGGTAGATGATCCCAGCCTTGCACAACTTCAGGACTTCCTTTTGAACAACCTCCTTCATTGTGGGATTCAATCTTCTTTGGGGTTGTACCACTGGTTTGGAATTCTCCTCTAAAAGTATCTTGTGCATGCATACAGCAGGGCTTATGCCTTTCAAGTCATCAATGGTCCATCCCAACGCCTCTTTGTGAGCTTTCAAAACCACAAGGAGCTTTTCTTCTTCCTCTGCATTCAATGTGGAATTGATGATCACTGGGAAGCTGTCCTTCTCACCAAGGAATGCATATTTAAGATGAGGGGGTAGTGGTTTCAACTCTTGTTGTGGTGCCTCTTCTTTCGTAGCTTCACTTGGTTCCCCTGATGCTTCCATTTTGTTCTCTTCTTGTCCCTTGATGTTATGGACTTCCTCTTGTTTCATTTGATGGTTTGTGTCAAGCACTTCTTCAACCAAAGAATCTACTACATCAATCCTCATGCAATTTTCTTTCTCAACAGGGTGTTGCATTGCTTTGAAGACATTTATGGTCATTTGCTCATCATGTACTCTGAAAATCATCTCTCCCTTTTCCACATCAATGATTGTTCTAGCTGTAGCCAAAAAGGGTCTACCAAGAATGACTGAATTGTTTCCCTCTTCATCCATGTCTAGGACCACAAAATCAGCTGGGAATATGAAGTTTCCCACCTTCACCAAGAGGTTCTCAACTACTCCATTTGGTATTTTGATTGATCTGTCAGCAAGTTGGAGTGACATCCTTGTGGGTTTGAGCTCTTCAATCATCATTTTCTTCATCATGGTGAGGGGCATTAAGTTAATGCTTGCTCCCAGGTCACAAAGTGATTTGTCAACGGCCATGCTCCCAATCGTGCAAGGTATGAGAAAGCTGCCAGGATCTTTGAGTTTTGGAGGTAGCCCTTTTTGAATGATGGCACTACACTCTTGATTGAGAATCACCGTTTCTTTTTCTTGCCAACTTCTCTTCTTGGTGATCAATTCCTTGAGAAACTTTGCATATAATGGCATCTGTTCCAGAGCTTCTGCCAATGGGATGTTGATTTCAAGTTTCTTGAAGATTTCTAAGAACCTTGGGAATTGTTGGTCCTTTGCTCCTTTGTGTATCCTAGTTGGGTATGGAAGCTTGGGTACATAGGCTTTTACTCCTTCATTTTTGTTTTCTTGTTGTGGATTCTCACTCCCATTGTTATCATGGTTGCTCCTTTGTCTGGGTGGATTGCCTTGTGGCTTGACAACTTCTTTGCCTTTGTTAGATGTTGAAGCCTTTTCTTCATCTTGCCTTTCCACATTTACTTCCACTGTGTCTTGCTCTTTGGGTTTTATTGCTTCTTTATTCGAACTTTCACCAACTACCTTGCCACTCCTTAACTGCAGAGCCTTACATTCTTCTCTTGGGTTGGGTATTGTGTCACTTGGGAGAACATTGGTTGGTCGCTCGGCTTGTTTGGCTAATTGTCCCACTTGTCTCTCAATATTCTTCATGATGACCTCATGTTCCTTGTGTCCCTTAGCTAAGGCTTGAGTGGTTTGAGCAAGTGCTTGCAAGGTTGCTTCAAGACTTGAGATTCTAGTTTCATGATGGTCAATTGGGGGTATGATGGGGGTTGATTGTTGTTGGAAGTTGTTGGGTGGATTAGTGTGGTAATTTTGTGAGTTGGATGATGGTGCAGAGAAGTTATTTTGGTGAGTTTGTGAGTTATGATGGGGTGGTTGATATGTGTTTTGTGATTTTCTATATTGGTTAGTGTTGTTGGCATGGTGATTTTGGTTATTTGTGTTACGGGTTTGATTGTGGTTGCTATTCTTTTGCCAATGGTTTTCACCCCACTTTAGATTGGGATGATTTCTCCAAGATGGGTTGTATGTATCACCATGAAATTCATCCTGAGAATTTGAAGTATTCTGCATGTATTGAACTTGTTCTTGTGGTTGTTCAACATTGGTCCCTTCACCTTGGTTCCATTCAAGCAATGGTTGATTTGTTGTGCTCACTGCTGCAAGTTGCAAACCATCCATTCTCTTTGTTATCATCTCCATTTGTTGTTGGATTTGTTGGTGCATTAACTTATTTTGTGCCAAGATAGCATCAACACCTTCAAGCTCTATTACACCTTTCTTTGGGGTCGGATTGTGTTGCCTCTCTGATGAGTAATAATATTGATTGTTTGCCACAATCTCAATGAGGTCTTGGGCCTCCTCGGCAGTTTTCATCATGTTGAGTGATCCTCCTGATGAGTAGTCTAGTCCCTTCCTTGCTTCGAAGCTTAAGCCTTCATAGAAGTTTTGGAGCTTAACCCAATCACTAAACATGTCAGGGGGACATCTTCTCATTAGTGCTTTATATCTTTCCCAGGCTTCATACAATGACTCCCCTTCCATTTGCCTAAAAGTCTGAACCTCTGTCTTCAACTTGATGATCTTTTGAGGTGGGTAGAACTTTGCTAGAAATCTGCTCATCACTTCATTCCAATCATTGAGGCTTTCCTTGGGGAATGATTCTAGCCATTGAGTGGCTTTATCCCTCAAAGAGAATGGAAATAGCAACAACTTGTAGACATCTGGATGCACTCCATTTGTCTTCACTGTATTGCATATCCTCAGAAAAACAGAGAGATGTTGATTTGGGTCTTCAAGAGGTCCCCCTCCATAAGAGCAATTGTTCTGTACCAAAGTGATGAGCTGAGGTTTTAACTCAAAGTTATTGGCCTGAACATTTGGTGTAGCAATACTGCTCCCACAATGTCTTGGGTCAGGGATAGTATACGAGGATAACACCCTTCTAGCTTGTCCACCATTATTGTTGACCCCTCCAGGAGGATTTTGTATCTCATCCTCCATGGTTTGATCTTCTTCCTCTGACTCCTCTTCACCAACTATTAGTTTTCCTCTTTCTGCTCTCCTTATCCTTCGGAGGGTTCTCTCGTCCTCAATATTACGTCTACTAGTTTCTGACATACACAAACAAAACCAAAATCACAAGTGAGATACTCTAGAACTAGAGTGAAATTGGGGTTAGTGAAACAAAGTATCAAACAGTTAGTGGGCTTAACAAAAACACAAAAAAAATGCTTAATCTAAACCACCTTTCACTTAATCATTGTCAATCTTTCCAATCCCCGGCAACGGCGCCAAAAACTTGATACGTAAAAATGAGATTTCACGTATAACCGGCAAGTATACCAAAATGAGATTTCACGTATAACCGGCAAGTATACCAAAATGAGATTTCTCTTCCTGTATTTCCACATGACCATATGGTGAAACTCTAGTAACCACAAACGGTCCTGACCACCGGGATTTCAGCTTTCCTGGAAAGAATTTGAGCCTTGAATTATACAGAAGCACTCGCTGTTCTGGCTCAAAGACTCTGATGGCAATCTTCTTGTCATGTAATAACTTGGTCCTCTCCTTATAGAGCTTGGCATTCTCATAGGCTGAGTATCTGAATTTATCAAGCTCATTTAACTGGTGCATTCGCTTAATTCCTGTAGCTTCTGAATCAAGGTTCAGATACCTGATTGCCCAGTAAGCTTTATGCTTCAGCTCAACTGGCAACTGACAGACTTTGCCATAGACCAAGTGATAAGGAGACATGCCAGTGGGAGTCTTGTACGCTGTCCGGTGATACGTAAAAATGAGATTTCACGTATAACCGGCAAGCATACCGGGTCGTATCAAGTAATAAAACTCACAAAGAGTGAGGTCGATCCACGGAGATTGGTAGATTAAGCAACTTTAGTTAAATGGTAGATTTAGTCAAGCAAACATAGTTTTGATTTCATGAACATTTTGATTTTTGAACATAATAATAATTGCAAGAATTTAAATGGCAAAGAATGTAAAGAACTAGAAGAGAGAAATAAAATGAAAGTAAATAACGGAAACTTAAATTGCAAGAAACTTAAATGACATAAAAAGTAAATTGCAAGAAAATAAAGAGCTGAATTCTAAAGAGCAACAGAGTAAATAGCAAGAAATAAAGAAACAGAATGTAAATGACAATAATAATAAATTGCAATAGTGTAAGAGGGAATTGGGCAATGGGTATTCAAGCACTAAGAGCAAAAGAAATGAGAATTAATGATAGAGAGAATCATTAGGGATCAGAGATGCTAGTTTTCATGAATTGATGTTAATCAAATCCTTCTCAATCATGGGTATAGATCCATGGCAAATGGGTGATTGAATCCCAATCTCTTGGTGATTCAATCTCTCTCAACATAACCAATTGCCACTCTCGTGATCTAATTGTTCATGAGAAGAGATGAAGCACAAATCTAATCCAGCCACACAATTCCCATAATCTCAACCAAGGAGAGTTACATCTCACATACTAACCAAGGTGTTTTGATTAAAGGAATCATGAAAGGATGAACTCTAAACTGAATTATGTGGCTCATTCCTCAAATTCACCACATACTTCATATAGATTAACCCCTCTCTCGATGGTGGTTGAATCTTTAAAGATCAAGAGTACCCTCTTTAGATCAACCACTAGAATTGAGGAGGAGAAGATGAGTTCACCAATTCATTTCAACAAGCAGAGCTCTTCCCCCTAATGAAAGTGGGGTTTAGTGAGTCATAGCTCCAATCTCAACAACAATTGCCATAAACCAAAATTAAACTAAGTGCAAAGAAAGATGAAGAAGAATAATGAAAATGCTTAAAGCTTCAGAAAATGAAGAAGAGAAGTTCCAAGAAGAACCAAAAATTGCTATCCGGGTATCCTTCCGGAAGTACTAAAGAGTTCTCAAAAATAAAGTGCTAAAAGTATGAAAAAGTTCTAAGTGTCAAAAAGTGTAAAAAAAAAGTCCTTTACAAGTACACCAATCTCTTCTATTTATACTACTCCTAAAACTCTTTCAAAGATCTTGAATTGGGTTAGCAATATGGGCTTCCTCTTTGTTGAGTTCTTGGCTCAATTGGAAGAAGTGTTGCTAGACTTGGAAAGGAAGAGTTCATTCATCATGCTTCTGGCCCATTGGCTCGGCGTTTTTGTCAATAACGCTGGCCTTAATGCACGTTGGCAACGTGCATCACAATTTCCTGGAAGTGAAGTTTGAGACTTGGGCGTTGCTAGCCCAAGTTGTTGCTAACAACTTGCTTTTCCTCTTCTTGGCTCTACTTTCATGCTAAATGTAGCCCAGAATTTGAGTGTCAACCTCCTGCTTCAATATGGACTATTATACATCATTGGAAAGCTCTTGATGTCTATTTTCCAATGCCACTGGAATCACCTCAATTGGACTTTCCTAGCTCAAGTTATGCTTCCTCAAAGAAGGTAAGGTTGAGCTGCCAAGTTGTTGCCAAAAACGCACCTTCACTCCCAAGTTGGCAACGTGCCCGTGCCTAACCTCCCTAGGCAGGGACTTGGGGCTGGCGTTGTTGCAAAACACGCCCCTTTGCTAGCACGTTGGCAACGTGCTCGTGCCCCCCTCCAGGGCTCATCTCTAGCCTTCTTGAATTTCACTTCATGTTCTTGTTTTTAGGGCCTAAAGATGACTCTGGTTTGGCTTCAATTTTGTGCTCCACCATAGACTATTATATATGGTTGGAAAGCTCTGAATGTTAGCTTTCCAATGCAACTGGAAGCACTCAATTTTGATCTCTGTAGCTCAAGATATCTTCCATTGAAGATGACATGGTCAGGCTGCCTTGTTGGAGTTGTTGTGGATAACGCCCCTATATTCCAAGTTAGCAACGTGCCCGTGCCTAGCCTCCCAAAGCAGGGAAATGAGGCTGGCGTTGTTGATGAACACTCCTTCTCTTCAGCACGTTGGCAACGTGCTCGAGCCTTTCTCAAGGCTCCATGTTTGCTTCCTGGCGTTGGCAACGTGCATGGCACGGCTTATGGGCGTTGGCAACTTGATTGGTGCCCTTCCTGGCGTTGGCAACGTGCATGGCAAGGCTTATGGGTGTTGGCAACATGCATGGCATGGCTTATGGGCGTTGGCAACTTGGTTGGCACCAAGACTTGGTGCCTAGCCAAGCAACCATTCCTGGCGTTGTTGCCAAACACGCCAATGCTTTCTTGAGTTGGCAACGTGCTCGATGCTCTTTCCTAGCTCCAGACATTGCTTCCCACGTTGCCATTGAACACGCCTATAGAAGCTGGCGTTGGCAACGTGGTTGGCACCCTTCCTGGCATTGTTGCCAAACACGCCCATGGTTCCTAGCTCAACAACGTGCTCGAGCTCCCCTTTGGTGCCAAAATTGCTTGCTACGTTGCCAAGGAACACGCCTTCATAACTTGGCGTTGGCAACGCCCTCGAGCTCCTCTTCAAGGCTCCATTTGTTGCTTGGCGTTGCCTTGAATAACGCCTATGGTTCCTGGCGTTGGCAACGCCAGCTTCTTCCCCTCTTGGGCCAAGCTCACTCATATGTGGCGTTGCCAATGAACACGCCTATGCATTCCAAGTTAGTAACGTGCTCGTGCCTTCCAAGGCTGCCAAGCTTGCTTCACAAATTGGCGTTGGCAACGCCCTTCTAGAGTTGGCAATGCCCAGATTTGCTTCTCCAGGGCTGCCTGGCGTTGCCTTCAACAACGCACCACATTCCTCAAGTTGGCAACGCCAACTTTGCTTCCAAGGCATCCTGGCGTTGCCTCCAACAACGCACCACATTTCTCAAGTTGGCAACGCCAACTTTGCTTCTTGGTTGCCTGGCGTTATCCATAAAAACGCACCCTATTCCCAAGTTGGCAACGCCAACTTCTTCTTCTTGCCCAGCTTGCATCATTCTTGCTTCCATGCTTCCTTGTTTCATCACCTATCATCAACAAAGGAAATAGCTTCAAAGTCTTACCAATTCATACAATAAATTTCATGAGATTCATTCATACTCATTCATGTATGTATTCTTTAAATTATTTGCATGAATTTGGCTAGAATCAACATGTTCCTTGGTGTTCTCATGCATGAAGATAAAACTCATAAAAGGACTTGTTTATTTAGAGAAAATGAGTGGGATTAAGCTAAAACCAACTAAACTAACTAGCTAATATAACAAATATGCAATTGCATCATCCGGTATGCCCAGAGAGCATCATCAAGCTTCCTAGACTAGTCCTTTCTTGAAACACTGACAGTCTTCTCTAGAATCCTCTTAAGTTCTCTGTTGGAAACTTCAACATGTCCACTTGTCTGAGGGTGATAGGGGGTTGCCACTTTATGACGGACTCCATATCTCTGCAGAAGAGAGTCTAGCTGCCTGTTACAGAAATGGTTTCTTCCATCACTAATGAGTGTCCTCGAGACACCAAACCGGCTAGATATATCTCTCAAGAAAGCTCATGACCACCTTGGCATCATTGGTGGGTAGAGCCACAGCTTCCACCCACCTTGGCATCAAACTCCTGAAGGAGCAACACCCATCTGATTAATCTTGGTTTAGAATCCTGTTTGGTTATAAGGTACTTCAAAGTAGCATGATCAGTATAAATAATAACCTTAGAACCAAGTAACTAGGGCCTAAACTTATCAACAACATATGATGAGCGGATAATTTGTATGCTTTTTGGCATTGTTTTTAGTGTGTTTTTAGTATAATTTAGTTAGTTTTTAGTATATTTTTATTAGTTTTTAGCTAAAATTCATTTTTCTGGACTTTACTATGAGTTTGTGTGTTTTTCTGTGATTTCAGGTATTTTCTGGCTGAAATTGAGGGTCCTGAGCAAAAATCTGATTCCGAAACCAAAAAGGACTGCAGATGCTGTTGGATTCTGACCTCCCTACACTCGAAGTGGATTTTCTGGAGCTACAGAAGCCCAATTGGTGCGCTCTCAACGGAGTTGGAAAGTAGACATCCTGGGCTTTCCAGCAATATATGATAGTCCATACTTTGCCCAAGATTTGATGGCCCAAACCGGCGCTCAAAGTCTCCATCAGAAATTCCAGCGTTAAACGCCGGAACTGGCATAAAACTTGGAGTTAAACGCCCAAACTGGCATGAGAACTGGCGTTTAACTCCAGAAAAGGTCTCTACACGAAAATGCTTCATTGCTCAGCCCAAGCACACACCAAGTGGACCCAGAAGTGGATTTTTACGTCATTTACTCATTTCTGTACACCCTAGGTTACTAGTTTACTATTAATAGGATCTTTTGACATGGTATCAGTACCTTTTTGATGACCTCATGACACTTTACACCTTTCTTTGTGTACTTTCCACGGCATGAGTCTCTAAACCCCATGGTTGGGGGTGAGGAGCTCTGCTGTGTCTTGATGGATTAATGCAATTACTACTGTTTCTCATTCAATCATGCTTGCTTCCATTCTAAGATAATACTTGTTCTTAATCCGGATGAATGTGATGATCCGTGACAATCATCATCATTCTCAACTATGAACGTGTGCTTGACAACCACCTCCGTTCTACCTTAGATTAAGTAGTTATCTCTTGGGTTCTTTAATCGGAATTTTCGTGGTATAAGCTAGACTGATGGCGGCATTCAAGAGAATCCGGAAGGTCTAAACCTTGTCTGTGGTATTCTGAGTAGGATTCAATGATTGAATGACTGTGACGTGCTTCAAACTCCTGAGGGCGGGGCGTTAGTGACAGACGCAAAAGAATCACTGGATTCTATTCCGGCCTGATTGAGAACCGACAGATGAATTCCGCTATGCTGTGACAGAGCATATGCAATCGCTTTCACTGAGAGGATGGGAGGTAGCCATAGACAACGGTGAAACCCTACATACAGCTTGCCATGGAAGGAGACTTGCGTGTTTGAAGAAGAAGACAGTAGGAAAGCAGAGATTCAGAAGATGGAGCATCTCCAAACCTCAACCTATTCTCCATTACTGCAAAACAAGTAATCATTTCATGTTCTTTTGCTTTTCACAATCAATCCTGATAATTTCTGATATCCTGACTAAGATTTACAAGATAAGCATAGCTTGCTTCAAGCCGACAATCTCCGTGGGATCGACCCTTGTTCACGCAAGGTATTACTTGGACGACCCAGTGCACTTGCTGGTTAGTTGTGCGGAGTTGCAAAAGTGTGATTGCAATTTCGTGCACCAAGTTTTTGGCGCCGTTGCCGGGGATTGTTGAGTTTGGACAACTGACGGCTTATCTTGTTGCTTAGATTAGGACTGTTTTATTTTTGTTGGTTTAGAGTCTTTTAGTTGAGTCTAGTTTCATATTTTAAGTTTGGTGTCCATTGCATGCTTTTTGCCTTTCTTTTAATTTTCGATTTTTGCATGTTTTTAGTCCCTTTTGATTTACAAAAATTCTAAGTTTGGTGTCCTCTTTGTGTTTTTCCTTTAAAAATTTTCGAAAAATTTTGTGTTTGATTTTCTAAAATTTTAAGTTTGGTGTCTTTTTGTGTTTTTCTCTTTCCTCTTTTCAAAAATCAAATCTTTTTCATAAAAACTTTTCAATCATATCTTTTTAATTGCTGTTTTCAAAATCTTTTTGATTAACTAATTGATTTAGTTCTCAATTCACTTAGATTTTATTTTCTTTTTGATTTTCGGATTTTTATTTTAATTTTCCTTTGTTTTATTTTATTTTTTTTCGTTTATTCAAAAAAAAAAAAAACAAACAAAATTTATTTCTTTGCAATCATTATCATTTCCCTTTTGTCCATTATGGACTCAAGTGGGATCAATCAGTCCAAAAGGACTCTGGGGTCATATGCTAACCCCATTACAGCTGCATATGGGAGTAGCATCTGTACACCCCCCATCAAAGCAAGCAGCTTTGAGCTAAATCCTCAACTCATTATCATAGTGCAGCAAAATTGCCAGTATTCCGGTCTTCCACAGGAAGAACCTACTGAGTTTCTGGCACAGTTTTTACAAATTGCTGACACAGTGCATGATAAAGAGGTGGATCAGGATGTCTACAGACTATTACTGTTTCCATTTGCTGTAAAAGATCAAGCTAAAAGGTGGTTGAATAACCAACCTACAGCAAGCATAAAGACATGGAAACAGTTGTCAGACAAATTCCTGAATCATTTTTACCCTCCTAAGAGGATGACACAGCTAAGGCTGGACATCCAAGGCTTTAAACAAGAGGATAATGAATCCCTTTATAATGCCTGGGAGAGGTATAGAGGTATGCTAAGGAAATGTCCTTCTGAAATGTTTTCAGAGTGGGTACAGTTAGACATTTTCTACTATGGGCTTACAGAAAAAGCTCAGATGTCTTTAGACCACTCAGCTGGTGGATCTATACACATGAGGAAGACAATTGAAGAAGCTCAAGAGCTTATAGACACTGTTGCTGGAAACCAATATTTGTATTCTAGCAATGAGTTCTCTCCAAAAGAGGAAGTCATGACAGTAGTCACTGACCCTAGTCCTCAAGAACAAATAATTGAGCTTAATCAACAATTTCTCCTGATGACAGAACAGTTAGTAGACTTTAAAGAAATGCTCTATGAAACTAAAGTTGCTAACAAGAGCATAGAACTGCAATTGAATCAAGCAAAACAGCAAATATCTAAACAGATAACAGAGGAATGTCAAGCAGTTCAATTAAGGAGTGGGAAGACCCTGAATAACACTGCTCAAAAGAGTAAAAAGCCAAACAAGGAACAATTGACAGAGGACAACCAAACCACTGTGCAAAATCCCTCTGAGGACAGAAAGAGCCCAGAGAGGAATGTCATTGGCGTTCAAACGCCAGAAAGGGAAGGAAAGCTGGCGTTAAACGCCCATTCCTTGCCCAGTTCTGGCGTTCAAACGCCAGAAAAAGGGGAAAAGTTGGCGTTAAACGCCCAATTTCCTCCCAATCCTGGCGTTCAGATGCCTAGGGAGAATCAGACACCTGAGAGTGCTGACAGTAATCCCTCTAACAAGGCTTCTTCAACCACTTCTGTAAGGAGTAAACCTGCAGCATCTAAGGTTGAAGAATATAAAGCCAAAATGCCTTATCCTCAAAAACTCCGCCAAGCAGAGCAGGATAAGCAATTTGCCCGCTTTGCAGACTATCTAAGGACTCTTGAAATAAAGATTCCGTTTGCAGAGGCACTTGAGCAAATACCTTCTTATGCTAAATTCATGAAAGAAATATTAAGTCATAAGAAGGATTGGAGAGAAACTGAAAAAGTGTTTCTCACTGAAGAATGCAGTGCAGTCATATTAAAAAGCTTACCAGAAAAGCTTCAAGATCCAGGAAGCTTTATGATACCATGCACATTGGAAGGTGCCTGCACCAAGACAGCCCTATGTGATTTTGGAGCAAGCATCAATCTAATACCTGCATCCACTATCAGAAAGCTTGGGTTGACTGGAGAAGTCAAACCAACCCGGATATGCCTCTAACTTGCTGATGGCTCCATTAAACATCCATCAGGCATAATTGAGGACATGATTGTCAAGGTTGGGCTATTTGCCTTTCCAACTGACTTTGTGGTGCTGGAAATGGAGGAGCACAAGAGTGCAACTCTCATTCTAGGAAGACCTTTCCTAGCAACTGGACGAACTCTCATTGATGTGCAAAAAGGGGAAGTAACCTTGAGAGTCAATGAGGATGAGTTCAAGTTGAATGCTGTAAAAGCTATGCAGCACCCAGACACACCAAATGACTGCATGGGCGCTGACATTATTGACTCTCTGGTAGAAGAGATCAATATGGCTGAGAGCCTAGAATCAGAGCTTGAGGACATCTTCAAAGATGCTCAGCCTGATCAGGAAGAACTAGAGGAGGCAAAGGAATTTTCGAAAATTCCTCAGGAAGAGGGTAAGCCTCCCAAGCCTGAACTCAAACCACTACCACCATCCCTGAAATATGTATTTTTGGGAGAGAGTGAAACTTTTCCAGTGATTATAAGCTCTGCTTTAAATCCACAGGAAGAGGAAGCACTGATTCAAGTGCTAAGGACACACAAGACAGCCCTTGGGTGGTCCATAAGTGATCTTAAGGGCATTAGCCCAGCTAGATGCATGCACAAGATCCTGTTGGAGGATAATGCCAAACCAGTGGTCCAACCACAGAGGAGGCTAAATCCTGCCATGAAGGAGGTGGTGTAGAAAGAGGTCACTAAATTACTAGAGGCTGGGATTATTTATCCTATTTCTGATAGCCTCTGGGTGAGCCCTGTCCAAGTTGTTCCCAAAAAGGGGGGCATGACAGTGGTTCATAATGAAAAAAATGAACTGGTTCCTACAAGGACAGTCACAGGGTGGCGCATGTGTATTGACTATAGAAGGCTCAATACAGCCACCAGAAAGGATCATTTTCCCTTACCATTCATAGACCAAATGCTAGAAAGACTAGCTGGCCATGATTATTACTGCTTTTTGGATGGCTATTCAGGCTACAACCAAATTGCAGTAGATCCTCAGGACCAAGAGAAAACAGCATTCACTTGCCCTTCTGGCGTGTTTGCCTATAGGAGAATGCCTTTTGGTCTGTGCAATGCACCTGCAACCTTTCAGAGGTGCATGCTCTCTATCTTCTCAGATATGGTAGAGAAATTTCTGGAAGTCTTCATGGATGACTTTTCAGTATATGGAGACTCATTCAGCTCCTGTCTTAATCACCTAGCACTTGTCCTGAAAAGGTGCCAAGAGACTAACCTGGTTTTAAACTGGGAGAAATGTCACTTTATGGTGACTGAAGGAATTGTTCTTGGGCACAAAATTTCAAACAAGGGAATAGAGGTGGATAAGGCAAAGGTAGAGGTAATTGAAAAATTACCACCACCTGCCAATGTTAAGGCAATCAGAAGCTTTCTGGGGCATGCAGGGTTCTACAGAAGGTTTATAAAGGATTTTTCAAAAATTGCAAAACCTCTGAGTAACCTGTTAGCTGCTGACACACCATTTGTGTTTGACACACAGTGTCTGCAGGCATTTGAGACCCTGAAAGCTAAGCTGGTCACAGCACTAGTCATCTCTGCACCAGATTGGACATTGCCATTTGAACTAATGTGTGATGCCAGTGATCATGCCATTGGTGCAGTGTTGGGACAGAGGCATAACAAGCTTCTGCACGTCATTTACTATGCCAGCCGTGTTCTAAATGACGCACAGAAGAACTACACAACCACAGAAAAAGAGTTACTTGCAGTGGTCTATGCCATTGACAAGTTTAGATCCTATCTAGTGGGATCCAAAGTGGTTGTGTACACTGACCATGCTGCTCTTAAATATCTACTCACAAAGCAGGATTCAAAACCCAGGCTCATTAGATGGGTGTTGCTTCTGCAAGAGTTTGATATAGAAATAAGAGACAGAAAAGGGACAGAGAACCAAGTAGCAGATCATCTGTCCCGAATAGAACCAGTGGCTGGGGCGTCCCTCCCTTCTACTGAGATCTCAGAGACTTTCCCAGATGAGCAACTATTTGCCATTCAGGAAGCTCCATGGTTTGCAGATATTGCAAATTTTAAAGCTGTGAGGTTCATACCCAAAGAGTACAGTTACATGCAGAGAAAGAAATTAATTTCAGATGCCAAGTACTACCTCTGGGATGAACCATATCTCTTCAAGAGATGTGCTGACGGAGTGATCCGCAGGTGTGTACCCAGAGAAGAAGCACAAAGGATCCTATGGCACTGCCATGGATCACAGTATGGAGGACATTTCGGAAGTGAGCGAACAGCCACTAAAGTCCTCCAATGTGGCTTCTACTGGCCTACTCTCTATAAAGATTCCTGAGAGTTTGTGCGTAACTGTGACAGTTGCCAAAGAGCTGGTAACCTGCCTCATGGATATGCCATGCCTCAACAAGGGATATTAGAGATAGAACTGTTTGATGTATGGGGAATTGACTTCATGGGGCCATTCCCACCATCATACTCAAACACTTACATTCTGGTGGCAGTGGACTATGTGTCTAAGTGGGTAGAAGCAATTGCTACACCCACTAATGATACAAAGACCGTACTGAAATTCCTCCAGAAAAACATTTTCAGCAGGTTTGGAGTGCCCAGAGTGCTAATCAGTGACGGGGGCACTCATTTCTGCAATAAACAGCTACACCTTGCTATGGTTAGGTATGGAATTAGCCACAAAGTGGCAACTCCGTATCATCCACAGACAAATGGGCAAGCTGAGGTCTCTAACAGAGAGCTAAAAAGAATCCTAGAACGGACTGTGATAGCCCGAAGAAAGGATTGGGCAAAGAGCTTGGATGATGCTCTGTGGGCATACAGAACAGCATTCAAGACTCCTATAGGAACCTCCCCATACCAACTGGTATATGGGAAGGCCTGTCATTTGCCTGTGGAACTGGAACATAAAGCCTACTGGGCAACCAGATTCCTAAACATGGATGCACAGTTAGCTGGTGAAAAAAGATTACTCCGGTTAAATGAGCTAGAGGAGTTCAGACTCAATGCCTTTGAAAATGCAAAAATTTATAAGGAAAAGGCAAAGAAATGGCATGACAAGAAGTTGTCAACCAGAGTCTTTGAGCTAGGACAAAAAGTTCTGCTCTTCAACTCTAGGCTCAGACTGTTTCCAGGAAAACTCAAATCCCGCTGGAGGGGTCCGTATGTGATTACAGGAGTGTCACCATATGGATATGTTGAGCTTCAGGATATTGATTCTGACAAGAAGTTCATTGTTAATGGACAGAGAATCAAGCATTATCTTGAAGGAAACTTTGAGCAGGAATGCTCAAAACTGAGGCTTGAGTGATTCTCAGTGAAAGTCCAGCTAAAGACAGTAAAGAAGCGCTTGCTGGGAGGCAACCCAGTCATTAGGAGGTTATATGATTAGTTCTTACAGAGGCAAATATCAAAAATGAAGGAATTCACAGAGTTACAGAAGGATTCAGCTCAAAAAGCAGAGAAAATGAGCTTACTGGCGAAAAAACGCCAGTAAGGGGCATTTTGGGCGTTAAACGCCAGAATGGGTATCATTCTGGGCGTTTAACGCCAGGAATGGTGCCATTTTGGGCGTTAAACGCCAGAATGGGCACCATTCTGGGCGTTTAACGCCAGGTGTGCAGCATCCTGGGCGTTTTGAAAAAACGCCCAGTGATAAAGACTTTCTGGCGTTTAACGCCAGCCAGGGTACCTGGCTGGGCGTTAAACGCCCAAAAGGGGTGCCATATGGGCGTTAAACGCTAGAATGAGTGCCATTCTGGGCGTTTAACGCCAGAAAGGTGGGGGGACCACATTTTTGTTTTCAACTCAAATTTTTTCAAACTTTCCTCTTTTCACCCATACTCTTCTACATAAATGCACTTCAACCTTTCATCATTCACTTTCAAATCTTCACAAATCAAAACCATTCTTCAAATCTATTTCAAATTAATCCCAAATCTTCTTCAAAAACTCACCCTTTTCTCAATTTTTTTCATATCTTCTCAAATCTCCTTTCAAATCTCTCTTTTTTTTTCGAAAATACTCTCCCCCTCACCTTATAAATTCGTGTTTGGCTTCCTCTTTCCACCACACCATTCGAATTTCCTCTTCCTCTCTCTCTCTTCTCTCCTTTCTTCTCTTTTTGCTTGAGGACAAGCAAAACCTCTAAGTTTGGTGTGCTTTTCCGTGATCACTAAGCCAAGATTCATCAAGATCAAGAGACTAATCCAAAGAAAGAGACTAATCCAAAGAATCTTTGGAATCAAGAGAAGTTCTTAACCAAAGAACATGAAGACCATTATCACAAAATAATGGGTCTGAGGTCAGTGATCCCGGAAGTTAAATTTGATCTGAAAGAAGATGAATATCCGGAGATCCAAGAGCAAATTCGAAACAGAGGATGGGAAGTTCTGACCAATCCTGAAATAAAGGTTGGAAGGAACATGGTTCAGGAATTCTACTCTAATCTGTGGCTAACAGATAAGCAGAGAATGACTGGAACTGCTTACCATACCTACAGAACCATGGTCAGAGGGAAAGTTATGTACTTCCATCTGGACAAAATAAGAGAAATCTTCAAACTACCTCAACTGCAAGATGATCCTGATTCCTTCAATAGGAGGATGGTGAGAGTAGATAAAGGGTTGGATCAAGTTCTAGAGGACATATGCCTCCCTGGGACTAAGTGGATAACCAATTCAAAGGGTGTCCCAAACCAACTCAAGAGGGGAGACCTCAAGCCAATTGCAAGAGGGTGGCTAGACTTTATTGGGCGTTCCATATTGCCCACTAGCAACCGTTCTGAGGTCACCATCAAGAGGGCAGTGATGATTCATTGCATTATGCTTGGAAAAGAAGTGGAGGTTCATCATGTGATTGCTTGTGAGATCTACACAATTGCAAATAAGAATTCCACTGAAGCCAAACTGGCTTACCCAAGCTTGATCTCCTTGCTCTGTAAAGAGGCTGGGGTGAAGATGGGAGTAGATGAGTTCATACCCATTGAACACCCAATCACCAAGAAGTCAATGGAAGGACAAGTGCAAGACAACTCTATCAAGAGGAGGGCGCATGAATTCCTCCCTGAATTCCCAAGAATTGACTACTGGACCAGCCTAGAAGCATCTATTAACAAGCTGCAAGAGACTATGGAGCAACTGAAGGAAGAACAGCAGAATCAGAACTGCATGCTCTGCAAATTGCTGAAGGAACAAGAGAAGCAGGGGCGTGAAATCCAAGAGTTGAAACGCCAAAAGTTCTCCTCTCAAGCTGAGGGAGCATCCACTTCTCAAAATCAAGGTTGTTGAGTCCTAACTCTGTGAAAACCTCTATCATTAGGAGCCTATGTTTTTGCGTTTTTTTAGTTTGTTTTGTTTTCTATTTTTATTTTTTTTTTCTTTTAGTCTCATCTTATATATGTCTTTGAGTCCTATTCTTAGTTCATAATTAATAAAATTGAAATTTTATGCCTTAAAGATATGAATGTCCTATGAATCCATCACCTCTCTTAAGTGAAAAAAATGCTTTGATCACAAAAGAACAAGAAGTACAGGATTTCAAAATTTATCATTGAAACTAGTTAAATTAGTTTGATGTGGTGACAATACTTTTTGCTTTCTGAATGAATGCTTGAACAGTGCATATGTCTCTTGAATTTGTTGTTTTGAGAATGTTAAAAAAAATTGTTGGCTCTTGAAAGAATGAGGAGAAAGAGAACTGTTATTGAGGATCTAAAAATCATTAGAGTGATTCTTGAAGCAAGAAAAAGCAATCAAAAAAAAAATTTTCGAAAAAAAAAAGAAAAGAGAAGAAGAAAAGAAAAAGAAAAAGAAAAGAAATAAAGTTGTGATCCAAGGCAACAAGAGTGTGCTTAAGAACCTTGGACACCTTTAATTGGGGACTTTAGCAAAGCTGAGTCACAATCTGAAAAGGTTCACCCAATTATGTGTCTGTGGCATGTATGTATCCGGTGGTAATACTGGAAGACATAGTGCTTTAGGCCACAGCCAAGACTCATACACTAGCTATGTTCAAGAATCATTATGCTTAACTAAGAGAATCAATAACACTATCTGAGTTCTGAGTTCTTATAGATGCCAATCATTCTGAACTTCAAGGGATAGAGTGAGGTGCCAAAACTGTTCGGAGGCAAAAAGCTACTAGTCCCGCTCATCTAATTGGAGCTATGTTTCCTTGATATTTTGGAGTCTATAGTATATTCTCTTCTTTTTATCCTATTTTGATTTTCAGTTGCTTGGGGACAAGCAACAATTTAAGTTTGGTGTTGTGATGAGCGGATAATTTGTATGCTTTTTGGCATTGTTTTTAGTGTGTTTTTAGTATAATTTAGTTAGTTTTTAGTATATTTTTATTAGTTTTTAGCTAAAATTCACTTTTCTGGACTTTACTATGAGTTTGTGTGTTTTTCTGTGATTTCAGGTATTTTCTGGCTGAAATTGAAGGTCCTGAGCAAAAATCTGATTCCGAGACCAAAAAGGACTGCAGATGCTGTTGGATTCTGACCTCCCTACACTCAAAGTGGATTTTCTGGAGCTACAGAAGCCCAATTGGCGCGATCTCAACGGCGTTGGAAAGTAGACATCCTGGGCTTTCCAGCAATATATGATAGTTCATACTTTGCCCAAGATTTGATGGCCCAAACCGGCGCTCAAAGTCTCCCTCAGAAATTCCAGCGTTAAACGCCGGAACTGGCATAAAACTTGGAGTTAAACGCCCAAACTGGCATGAGAACTGGCGTTTAACTCCAGAAAAGGTCTCTACACGAAAATGCTTCATTGCTCAGCCCAAGCACACACCAAGTGGACCCAGAAGTGGATTTTTACGTCATTTACTCATTTCTGTACACCCTAGGTTACTAGTTTACTATTAATAGGATCTTTTGACATGGTATCAGTACCTTTTTGATGACCTCATGACACTTTACACCTTTCTTTGTGTACTTTCCACGGCATGAGTCTCTAAACCTCATGGTTGGGGGTGAGGAGCTCTGCTGTGTCTTGATGGATTAATGCAATTACTACTGTTTCTCATTCAATCATGCTTGCTTCCATTCTAAGATAATACTTGTTCTTAATCCGGATGAATGTGATGATCCGTGACAATCATCATCATTCTCAACTATGAACGTGTGCTTGACAACCACCTCCGTTCTACCTTAGATTAAGTAGTTATCTCTTGGGTTCTTTAATCGGAATTTTCGTGGTATAAGCTAGACTGATGGCGGCATTCAAGAGAATCCGGAAGGTCTAAACCTTGTCTGTGGTATTCTGAGTAGGATTCAATGATTGAATGACTGTGACGTGCTTCAAACTCCTGAGGGCGGGGCGTTAGTGACAGACGCAAAAGAATCACTGGATTCTATTCCGGCCTGATTGAGAACCGACAGATGAATTCCGCTATGCTGTGACAGAGCATATGCAATCGCTTTCACTGAGAGGATGGGAGGTAGCCATTGACAACGGTGAAACCCTACATACAGCTTGCCATGGAAGGAGACTTGCGTGTTTGAAGAAGAAGACAGTAGGAAAGCAGAGATTCAGAAGATGGAGCATCTCCAAACCTCAACCTATTCTCCATTACTGCAAAACAAGTAATCATTTCATGTTCTTTTGCTTTTCACAATCAATCCTGATAATTTCTGATATCCTGACTAAGATTTACAAGATAACCATAGCTTGCTTCAAGCCGACAATCTCCGTGGGATCGACCCTTGCTCACGCAAGGTATTACTTGGACGACCCAGTGCACTTGCTGGTTAGTTGTGCGGAGTTGCAAAAGTGTGATTGCAATTTCGTGCACCAACATACACAATAGCTAATAATTCATTTTCTGTAGTTTTTTTTTTGCGCATCATTTAACACATGACTGGCATAGTAAATGACATGTACAAGCTTACCATGCCTCTGTCCTAAAACAGCCCCTATAGCAAAATCACTGGCATCACACATCAATTCAAATGGTAAATCCCAGTTAGGGGGAGCTATAATGGGAGCAGAGATAAGGTTTACTTTCAGAGTTTCAAAAGCATGCAGACAATCAGAATCAAAAACAAAAGGAACATCAACAACCAACAGGTTGCTCAATGGTTTAGCAATTTTTGAAAAGTCCTTTATAAATCTCCTATAAAATCCTGCATGACACAAGAAACTCCTGACTACCTTAACATTTGCTGGTGGTGGTAATTTTTCAATTACCTCCACCTTTGCTTTGTCAACCTCAATCCCCTTACTTGAAATCTGGTGTCCAAGAACAATACCTTCTGTGACCATAAAATAGCATTTTTTCCAATTCAAAACAAGGTTTGATTCTTGACACCATTTCAAGACAAGAGATAAATGCTTAAGGCAGGATTTAAAAGAATTACCAAAAATAGAAAAGTCATTAATAAATACCACAATGAACTTTTCAACCATGTCAGAAAAAATTGAAAGCATACACCTCTGAAAAGTTGCTGGAGCATTACAAAGTCCAAATGGCATTCTCCTGTAGGCAAATACTCCAAAGGGGCATATGAATGCTGTCTTCTCTTGATCTTGAGGGTCCACTACAATTTGATTATATCCAGAATATCCATCTAAAAAATAATAAAAAGCATGACCAGCTAACCTCTCAATCATTTGATCAATGAAAGGCAGGGGGAAATGATCCTTCCTTGTAGCAGTGTTGAGCCTCTTGTAATCTATACACATTCTCCATACTATGATTGTTCTTGTAGGAATAAGCTCATTCTTTTCATTCTGGATCACTGTCATCCCTCCTTTCTTGGGAACTACCTACACAGGTGATGAGCGGATAATTTATACACTTTTTGGCATTATTTTTAGGTAGTTTTTAGTAGGATCTAGCTCCTTTTTGGGATTTTTTTATTAGTTTTTATGCAAAATTCATATTTCTAGACTTTACTATGAGTTTGTATGTTTTTCTATGATTTCAGGTATTTTCTGGCTGAAATTGAGGGACCTGAGCACAAATATGATTCAGAGGCTGAAAAAGGACTACAGATGCTGTTGGATTCTGACCTCCCTGCACTCGAAGTGGATTTTCAGGAGTTACAGAACTCCAAATGGCGCGCTATCAATTGCGTTGGAAAGTAGACATCCATAGCTTTCTAGCAATATATATTATTCCATACTTTGCTCGAGTTTTGACAACGCAAACTGGCGTTCAAACGCCCCTTCTCTGCCCTCCTCTAAAGTTAAAACGCCAGAAACACATTACAAACCAGAGTTAAACACCCAAACTGGCATAAAAGCTGGTGTTTAACTCTAAGAGAAGCCTCTACACGTGTAAAGCTCAATGCTCAGCCCAAGCAAATACCAACTGGGCCTCGGAAGTGGATTTCTGCACCATTTATTCAATTCTGTAAACCCTAGTGGCTAGTTTCATTATAAATAGGACTTTTTACTATTGTATTAAAGACCTGGGGATCTTGGTGTCTATCTTTGATTAGTTTATGCGATCTTAGACATTGGGGGCTGGCCTTACGGCCATGCCTGAACCTTCATCACTTATGTATTTTCAACGGTGGAGTTTCTACACACTATAGATTAAGATGTGAAGCTCTGTTGTTCCTCGAGTATTAATACAATTACTACTGGTTTTTATTCAATTCATTCTTATTCTTATTCTAAGATAATTCATTCACACCTCAACTTGATGAATGTGATGATCCGTGACACTCATCACCATTCTCACTTATGAACGCGTGCCTGACAAACACTTTCGTTCTACCTGCGAAAGCTAGAGTGTGTATCTCTTGGATTCCTGGTCCATGCGCATGGTTGCCTTGCTTGACAACCGAGCCTTCCATTCCGTGAGATCAGAGTCTTCGTGGTATAAGCTAGAATCCATTGGCAGCATTCTTGAGATCCAGAAAGTCTAAACCTTGTCTGTGGTATTCCGAGTAGGATTTAGGATGGGATGACTGTGACGAGCTTCAAACTCGTGACTGTAGGGCATGGTGACAGACGCAAAAGGATAGTAAATCCTATTCCTACATGATCAAGAACCAACAGCTGATTAGCTATGCGGGAAACCGTAGAGGACCTTTTTCACAGAGAGGATGGGAAGTAGCCATTGACAACGGTGACGCCCTACATACAGATTGCCATAGAAAGGAGTATGAAGGATTGGATGAAGGTAGTAGGAAAGCAGAGATTCAAGAGGGATAAAGCATCTCCATACACTTATCTGAAATTCCCACCAATGAATTACATAAGTATCTCTGTCTTTATTTTATGTTTTATTTATCTTTTAAATTATTAAAACTCCATAACCATTTGAATTCGCCTGACTGAGATTTACAAGGTGACCATAGCTTGCTTTAAGCCGACAATCTCCGTGGGATCGACCCTTACTCACGTAAGGTTTATTACTTGGACGACTCAGTGCACTTGCTGGTTAGTTGTGCGAAGTTGTGGAAAAGAGTGATATTAAAATTGTGCATACCAAGCTGTTGCCGCCATTGAGATCACAATTTTCTGCACCATGTTTTTGGCGCCGTTGCCGGGGATTATTCGAGTTTGGACAACTGACGGTTCATCTTGTTGCTCAGATTAGGTAATTTTTATTTTCTTTTCAAAAAGTTTTCAAAAATCTTTCAAAAGTTTTATTTGTTTTCGTTTTTCCAAAAAGATATTTTCGAAAAAATAACCCAAAAAAATTCATAAAATCATAAAAACTCAAAAATATTTCATGGTTCTTGTTTTAGTCTAGGGCCAAATTTTAAGTTTGGTGTCAATTGCATGATTTTAATTGTCTTGTAATTTTTGAAACACATGCATTGTGTTCTTGATGATCTTCAAGTCGTTCTTGATGAATTGCCTTGTTTGATCTTCATGATTTATTGATTTGCACTGCATGATATTCTACATATGCATTCTTGCATTCATATGGCCCAAACATGAGAAAGTTCTATGTTTGGTGTCCTCCATGTTTTCTTTCATTAAGAAAACTGAGTTCTTGATGTTCATCTTGATCTTCAAGATTGTTCTTGGTGTTCATCTTGACGTTCATAATGTTCTTGCATATATCTTGTGTTTTGATCCAAGAATTATATGTTTCGACTCATTTTGTTATTTTTTCAAAATTAAAAACATGTCTTCTTGAATAAAGGATTTAGCAAAATGAAGATCCAAGAACATAAAGCAGAGAAATTATAGAGAAAAAGTTGGGCGTTTAAAACACCCAGTGAAGAAGGAAAACTGGCATTGGGTGTTAAACGCCCAAAACATGCAGCTCCTGGGCATTTAACGCCAGGATGACACAAGGAGAGAAATTTTGTTTTCAAATCAAATCTTTTTCAAATCTTCATATTTTTTTTTTAAAATCAAATCTTTTTCAAATCAAATATTTTCAATCATATCTTTTTCAAAGTCATATCCTTTCAAACATATCTTTTTCAAAAATCAAATCTTTTCCTCATATTTTCAAAAATCTTGATTCAAAAATTTTGAGTTTGTTACTTTCTTGTTAAGAGAGATTCAATATTTGAAATTTAGAATCATATCTTTTAGTTCTTGTTAAATCAAGTCATTAACTTTTTAAAAGTCAAATCTTGTTAATTTTATCTTTTCAACCATATCTTTTTAAATCATATCTTTTTCAAATCACATTTTTTAAATTCTAATTTCAAAATCTTTTTATAACTTCTTATCTTTTTCTACTTTATTTCTTATCTTTTTCAAAACCACAACCAATTTTTCAAAAATTTATTTTAAATTTTATTCTTTTTATTTTCGAAAATTCTCCCCCCTCTTATCTTTTTCTATTTAAACATTAACATTCTTCCTCCATTGTCAATTCGAACTACATCTCTCTTGTGTGTTCGAATTCTTCCTTACCTACCTCATCCTTCCATTCTTGTTTTCCTCTGACACCTCAAGGAATCTCTATACTGTGACATAGAGGATTCCATATTTTCTTTGTTTTCTTCTCTTTCATATGAGCAGGAACAAAGATAAAGGCATACTTGTTGAAGCTGATCCTGAACCTGAAAGGACTCTGAAGAGGAAGCTAAGAGCAGCTAAAGCACAAAACTCTGAAGAGGATCTCACTGAAATTTTTGAAAAGGAAGCAGCAAAAGAAACAATTATGGCCGAACCAAACAACAATGCAAGGAAGATGCTTGGTGATTTTATTACACCAACTTCCAACTTCTATGGAAGAAGCATCTCAATCCCTACCATAGGAGCAAACAATTTTGAGCTAAAGCCTCAATTAGTTTCTCTACTGCAACAGAACTGCAAGTTTTATAGACTTCTATCAGAAGACCCTTATCAGTTTTTAACTAAGTTCTTGCATATCTGTGATACTGTTAAGACCAATGGAGTTGATCCTGAGGTCTACAAGCTTATGCTTTTCCCTTTTGCTGTAAGGGACAGAGCTAGAACATGGTTGGACTCACAACCTAGAGATAGCCTGGACTCTTGGGATAAGCTGGTCACGCCTTTCATAGCCAAGTTCTTTCCTCCTCAAAAGCTGAGCAAGCTTAGAGTGGATGTTCAGACCTTCATACAAAAAGATGGTGAGTCCCTCTATGAAGCTTGGGAAAGATACAAGCAACTGACCAAAAAGTATCCTTCTAACATGCTTCCAGAATGGACCACATTAGATATATTCTATGACGGTCTGTCTGAACTTTCCAAGATGTCACTAGATCACTCTGCAAGTGGATCCATTCACCTAAAGAAAATGCCTGCAGAAGCTCAGGAACTTATTGAAATGGTTGCAAATAATCAGTTTATGTATACCTCTGAGAGGAGTCCTGTGAGTAATGGGATGCCTCAAAAGAGAGGAGTTCTTGAAATTGATGCTCTGAATGCCATACTGGCTCAGAAAAAAATATTGATCCAACAAGTCAATATGATCTCTCAGAGTTTCAATGGATTGCAAAATGCATCCAACAGTGCTAAAGAAGCATCTTCTGAAGAAGAAGCTTATGATCTTGAGAACCCTGCAATGGCAGAGGTGAATTACATGGGTGAAGCCTTTGGCAATACCTACAATTCTTCATGGAAAAATCATCCAAATTTTTCATGGAAGGATCAACAGAAGCAAGGCTTCAATAATAACAATGGTGGAAGAAACAGGTTTAGCAATAGCAAACCTTTTCCATCATCATCTCAGCAACAGATAGAGCATTCTGAGCAGAATCCTTCTAGTTTAGCAAACATAGTCTCTGATCTATTTGAGGCCAGTTTTAGTTTCATGATTGAAACACGATCCTCAATTAAAAATTTAGAGGCACAAGTGGGCTAGCTGAGTAAAAGGGTTACTGAAACTCCTCCTAGCACTCTCCCAAGCAATACAGAAGAGAATCCCGAAGGAGAGTGCAAGGCCATTGATATAATCAACATGGCCGAAACCTTAGAAGAGGAGGAGGACGTGAATCTCAATGAAGAAAACCTCTGGGAACGTCCAGTGGCTAGTAAGGAATACCCTAATGAGGAACCAAAGGAATCTGAGGCTCATACAGAGACCATAGAGATCCCATTGGATCTCCTTTTACCATTCATGAGCTCTGATAACTATTCATCTTCTGAAGAGGATGAAGACATTGTTGAATGGCAAGTTGCCCAATATTTAGGAGCAATCATGAAGCTGAATGCCAAGCTATTTTGTAATGAGACTTGGGAGGAAGAGCCTCTCTTGCTCACCAATGAACTGAATACATTGGTTCAGCAAAATTTACCTCAAAAGAAACAAGAACCCGGTAAATTCTTAATACACTGTACCATAGGCACCATGACCTTTGAAAAAACTCTGTGTGACCTGGGGTCAGGGATAAACATGATACCACTCTCTGTAATGGAGAAACTGGGAATCTATGAGGTACAGGCTGCCAAATTCTCATTAGAGATGGCAGATAAATCTATGAAAAAGGCTTATGGACTAGTAGAGGACGTGCTAGTAAAGGTTGAAGGCCTTTACTTCCCTGCTGATTTCATAATACTAGACACTAGGAGGGATGAGGATGAATCCATCATCCTTGGAAGATCCTTCCTAGCCATAGCAAGAGCTGTGATTGATGTTGACAGAGGGGAGTTGATCCTTCATGTTAATGAAGAATGCCTTGTAGTAAAGACTCGAGGTTCTCCATCTGTAACCATGGAGAGTAAGCATGAAGAGCTTCTCCCAATACAGAGTCAAACAGAACCCCCACATTCAAACTCTAAGTTTGGTGTTGGGAGGTCACAACCAAACTCTAAGTTTGGTGTTGAGAGATCTCAACCATACTCTGATCATCTGTGAGACTCCATGAGAGCTCACTGTCAAGCTATTGTCATTAAAGAAGAGCTTATTGGGAGGCAACCCAATTTTATTTTAATTTATATTTTTTTGTTTTCTTTTAGGTTGATGATCATGTGAAGTCACAAAGACAATTACAAAAATAAAGAAAAAAAGCAGCATTGAAAATAGCACACCCTGGAGGAAGGACTTACTGGCGTTTAAACGCCAGTAAGGGTAGCAAAATGGGCGTTTAAACGCCCAATCTAGCACCTTTTTGGGCGTTTAAATGCTAGAATAGGGCACCAGACTGGCATTTAAACGCCAGAACAGGGCAACAAACTGGCGTTTAGACGCCAGAACAGGAAGAAAAATTGGCATTTAAATGCCAGAACAGGGCAGCAGACTGGCGTTTAAACGCTAGAATTGCACTCTAAGGCGTTTTGAACGCCCAATTGGAGTAGGGATGAGAATTCCTTGACCCCTCAGAATCTGTGGAACCCACAGGATCCCCATGAATCTCAACTCACTCTCTCTCCTTTTCACACCTTTCTACAACACTCTTCCCCAAATACCCTTCACCAATCACCTCCATATCTCTTCCCCAAATACCCTTCACCAATCACTTCCTTACCTCTTCCCCAAAAACCCCCCACCCACCTTCAAAATTCAAAACCATTTCCCTCCTAAACCCACCCAAACCTTTCGGCCACTCTCCTTCCTTTTTCCTATAAATACCCCTCTCCACTCCTTCATTTTCACACATCATACACACCTTCCGCTCCCCTTGGGCGAAACACATACACCTTCCATCTCCTCCATTTTCTTCTTCTTCTACATCTTTCTTTCATCATTTGCTCGAGGACGAGCAAATATTTTAAGTTTGGTGTGGTAAAAGCATTGCTTTTTATTTTTCCATAACCATTTATGGCACCTAAGGCCAGAGAAACCTCTAGAAAGAGGAAAGGGAAGGCAACTGCCTCCACCTCTGAGTCATGGGAGATGGAGAGATTCATCTCAAAGGTCCATCAAGACCACTTCTAAGAAGTTGTGGCCAAGAAGAAGGTGATCCCTGAGGTCCCTTTTAGGCTCAAAAAGGGCGATTATCCGGATATCCGACAAGAGATCCGAAGAAGAGGTTGGGAAGTTGGTGCACGAAATTGCAAATCACACTTTTCACAATTAGTACCACTAACCATCAAGTACACTAGGTCGTCCAAGTAATACCTTACGTGAGTAAGGGTCGATCCCACGAAGATTGTTGGCTTGAAGCAAGCTATGGTTATCTTATTATTCTTAATCAGGATACCAATAGGGTTCTTTAGTTTCAATTGTAAACAGTAAAAGAGCATGAAATTAGTGATTGTTACGCAGTAATGGAGAATGTGTTGGAGTTTTGGAGATACTTTGTCTTCTGAATCTCTGCTTTCCTACTGTCATCTTCTTCACGCACGCAAGGTTCCTTCTATGGCAAGCTGTTTGTTGGTGGATTACCGTTGTCAATGGCTACCATCCGTCCTCTCAGTGAAAATGGTCCAAATGCACTGTCACCGCATGGCTAATCATCTGTCAGTTCTCGATCATATCGGAATAGGATCCATTGATCCTTTTGCGTCTGTCACTACGCCCAACACTCGCGAGTTTGAAGCTCGTCACAGTCATTCAATCCCTGAATCCTACTCGGAATACCACAAACAAGGTTTAGACTTTTCGGATTCTCAAGAATGCTGCCAATGGATTCTAGCTTATACCACAAAGACTCTGATTAAGGAATCTAAGAGATACTCATTCAGTCTAATGTAGAACGGAGGTGGTTGTCAAGCACGTGTTCATAGGTTGAGAATGGTGATGAGTGTCATGGATCATCACCTTCTTCATATTGAAGTGCGAATGAACATCTTAGATAGAAACAAGCGTGTTTGAATAGAAAACAGAAATAATTGTATTAATTCATCGAGACGCTGCAGAACTCCTCACCCCCAACAATGGAGTTTAGAGACTCATGCCGTCACAAAGTACAAAGTTCAGATCTAGAATGTCATGAGATACAAAATAAGTCTCTAAAAGTTGTTTAAATACTAAACTAGTAACCTAGGTTTACAGAAGATGAGTAAACTAAGATGGATAGTGCAGAAATCCACTTTTGGGGCCCACTTGGTGTGTGCTAGGGCTGAGACTTAAGCTTCTCCCGTGCCTGGGCTGTTTCTGGAGTTAAATAACAGGTTGTAACCTGTTTCTGGCGTTTAACTCCAACATGCAACCTGTTTCTGGCGTTCAACGCCAGAATGCAACATGAAACTGGAGTTAAACGCCAGTTTATGTCATTTATCTTCAATCAAAGTATGGATTATTATATACTGCTGGAAAGACCTGGATGTCTACTTTCCAACCCAATTGAGAGTGCACCAATTGGACTTCTGTTGCTCCAAAAAATCCATTATGAGTGCAGGGAGGTCAGAATCCAATAGCATCAGCAGTCCTTTTTCAGCCTGATTCAGATTTTTTCTCAGCTCCCTTAATTTCAGCCAGAAAATACCTAAAATCACAGAAAAACACACAAACTCATAGTAAAGTCTAGAAATATGAATTTTGCCTAAAAACTAATAAAAATATACTAAAAACTAACTAAAACATACTAAAAACTATATAAAATTACCCCCAAAAAGCGTATAAAATATCCGCTCATCAGAAGTTCTTGCCAACCCCATTCAACAAGTCGGAATCTTAATGGTTCAAGAGTTCTATGCAAACGCATGGGTCATAAGGAACCATGATCAAGGTATGAACCCAAACCCAAAGAATTAGCTTACAATGGTTCGGGAGAAATACTTAGATTTCAGTCCGGAAAATGTGAGGCTAGCGTTCAACTTGCCAATGATGGAAGAAAACGCAGACCCCTACACCAGAAGGGTCAACTTCGATCAAAGGTTGGACCAAGTCCTCATTGACATATGTGTAGAAGGAGCTCAATAGAAAAGAGATTCAAGAGGCAACCGGGTTCAGTTGAGAAGACCGGATCTTAAGCTTGTGGCTAGAGGATGGTTGGAGTTCATCCAATGCTCTATCATTCCCACAAGCAACCAATTTGAGATAACTATAGATCGGGCCATCATGATCCATAGTATCATGATTGGAGAGGAAGTAGAAGTTCATAAAATTATACCTATAGAACTCTACAAGGTGGCTGACAAGCCCTCACCTTTGGCAAGATTAGCCTTTCCTCATCTCATATGTCACCTTTGCTATTCAGCTGGGATTGTCATAGAGGGAGACATCCTCATTGATGAGGACAAGCCCATCACTAAGAAGAGGATGGAGAAAACTAGAGAGCCCATTCATGGCACTCAACAAGAGCATGAGAAATTCCCTCATCAAGAAATCCCTAAGATGCCTCAAGGGATGCAATTTTCTCCACACAACTATTGGGAACAACTCAACACCTCCTTGGAAGGCTTGAGTTACAACATGGACCAACTAAGGGTGGAGCACCAAGAGCACTCCATCATTCTCCATGAGATTAGAGAAGATCAAAGAGCTTTGAAGGAGGAGCAACAAAGACAAGGAAGAGACATAGAGGAGCTTAGGCGTTCCATTGGTTCTTCAAGAAGAGGAAGACACCACCCTCACTAAGATGGACTCATTCCTTAATCTCCTTGTCTATTTATTTTTCTGTTTTCGGCTTTATGCTGTATGTTCTATCTATGTTTGTGTCTTCACTACATGATCATTAGTGTCTAGTGTCTATGTCTTAAAGCTTTGAATAATTCCATGAATCCTTCACCTCTCTTAAATGAAAAATGTTTTAAAAACAAAAGAACAAGAAGTACATGAGTTTCAAAATTTGTCCTGGAAATTAGTTTAATTATATTGATGTGGTGACAATACTTTTTGTTTTTTGAATGAATGCTTGAACAGTGCATATTTTTTATCTTGTTGTTTATGAATGTTAAAATTGTTGGCTTTTGAAAGAATAAGGAAAAAGGAGAAATGTTATTGATAATCTGAAAAATCATAAAAATTGATTCTTGAAGCAAGAAAAAGCAGTGAAAAAAAAAGAGAGTAGCGAAAAAAAAATGATGAAAAAAAGGGAGAAAAGAAAAAGAAAAAGTAAGCAGAAAAAGCCAACAGACCTTTAAACCAAAAGGCAAGGGTAAAAAGGGTCCAAGGCTTTGAGCATTAATGGATAGGAGGGCCTAAAGGAATAAAATTCAGGCCTAAGCGGCTAAATCAAGCTATCCCTAACCATGTGCTTGTGTCATGAAGGTCCAAGTGAAAAGCTTGAGACTGAGTGGTTAAAGTTGTGATCCAAAGCAAAAAAAGTGTGCTTAAGAACTCTGGACACCTATAATTGGGGACTTTAGCAAAGTTAAGTCACAATCTGAAAAGGTTCACCCAGTTATGTGTCTATGGCATTTATGTATCCGGTGGTAATACTGGAAAACAAAGTGCTTAGGGCCACGGCCAAGACTCATAAAGTAGCTGTGTTCAAGAATCAACATACTGAAATAGGAGAATCAATAACGCTATCTGAATTTTGAGTTCTTATAGATGCCAATCATTCTAAACTTCAAAGGAAAAAGTGAGATGCCAAAACTGTTCAGAAGCAAAAAGCTACAAGTCCCGCTCATCTAATTAGAACTAAGCTTCATTGATAGTTTGGGATTTATAGTATATTCTCTTCTTTTTATCCTATTTGATTTTCAGTTGCTTGGGGACAAGCAACAATTTAAGTTTGGTGTTGTGATGAGCGGATAATTTATACGCTTTTTGGCATTATTTTTAGGTAGTTTTTAGTAGGATCTAGCTACTTTTTGGGATTTTTTATTAGTTTTTATGCAAAATTTGTATTTCTGGACTTTACTATGAGTTTGTGTGTTTTTATGTGATTTCAGGTATTTTCTGGCTGAAATTGAGGGACCTGAGCACAAATCTGATTCAGAGGCTGAAAAAGGACTGCAGATGCTGCTGGATTCTGACCTCCCTGCACTCGAAGTGGATTTTCAGGAGTTACAGAACTCCAAATGGCGCGCTCTCAATTGCGTTGGAAAGTAGACATCCAGAGCTTTCCAGTAATATATAATAGTTCATACTTTGCTTGAGTTTTGACGACACAAACTAGCGTTCAAACGACCTTTCTCTGCCCCACTCTGAAGTTAAAACGCTAGAAACACGTTACAAACCAGAGTTAAACGCCCAAGCTGGCATAAAAGCTGGCGTTTAACTCCAAGAGAAGCCTCTACACGTGTAAAGCTCAATGCTCAGCCCAAGCACACACCAAGTGGGCCCCAGAAGTGGATTTCTGCACCATTTATTCAATTTTGTAAACCCTAGTGGCTAGTTTCATTATAAATAGGACTTTTTACTATTGTATTAAAGACCTGAGGATCTTGGTGGCTATCTTTGATAAGTTTATGCGATCTTAGACATTAAGGGCTGGCCTCACAGCCATGTCTGGACCTTCATCACTTATGTATTTTCAATGGTGGAGTTTCTACATACCATAGATTAAGGTGTGGAGCTCTGCTGTTCCTCGAGTATTAATACAATTACTACTGGTTTCTATTCAATTCATCTTATTCTTATTCTAAGATATTCATTCGCACTTCAACTTGATGAATGTGATGATCCGTGACACTCATCACCATTCTCACTTATGAACGCGTGCCTGACAAAACTTTCGTTCTACCTGCGAAAGCTAGAGTGTGTATTTCTTGGATTCCAGGTCCATGCGCATGGTTGCCTTGCCTGACAACCGAGCCTTCCATTCCGTGAGATCAGAGTCTTCGTGGTATAAGCTAGAATCCACTGGCAGCATTCTTGAGATCCGGAAAGTCTAAACCTTGTATGTGGTATTCCGAGTAGGATCTGGGATGGGTTGACTGTGACGAGCTTCAAACTCGCGGCTGTAGGGCGTGGTGACAAACGCAAAAGGATAGCAAATCCTATTCCTACATGATCGAGAACCAACAGCTTATTAGCCATGCGGAAAATCGTAGAGGACTTTTTTCACTGAAAGGATGGAAAGTAGCCATTGACAACGGTAATGCCCTACATACAGCTTGCCATAGAAAGGAGTATGAAGAATTGGATGAAGGCAGTAGGAAAGTAGAGATTCAAGAGGGATAAAGCATCTCCATACTTTTATCTGAAATTCCCACCAATGAATTACATAAGTATCCCTATCTTTATTTTATGTTTTATTTATCTTTTAAATTATTAAAACTCCATAACCATTTGAATCCGCCTGACTTGAGATTTACAAGGTGACTATAGCTAGCTTCAAGCCGACAATCTCCGTGGGATTGACCCTTACTCACGTAAGGTTTATTACTTGGACGACCCAGTGCAATTGCTGGTTAGTTGTGTGGAGTTGTGGAAAAGTGTGATATTACAATTGTGCGTACCAAGCTATTGGCGCCATTGAGATCACAATTTCGTGCACCAACAGGACTTACCCAAGGACTGTCAGAAATAGGGTAGATAATATCTGCTTCCCATAATTTCATTACCTCTTTTTGGACCACCTCTATCATGGTTGGATTGAGTCTCCTTTGTGGTTGCACAACTGGTTTAGCATCATCTTCAAGAAGGATCTTGTGCATACACTTGGTTGGACTAATCCCCTTCAAGTCACTAATGGTCCACCCAAAAGCTGTGTTATGGCTCTTGAGCACTGAAACAAGTGCCTCTTCATCTTCAGGCTTCAGGGAAGTGCTAATAATCACCTGATATGAATCATTTTCACCCAAGAACACATATTTCAGAGAAGGAGGTAAAGGTTTGAGCTCAAGCTTGGGGGCTTCCTCCTCTGCTTTAGGCGTGTAAACCATAGCCTTCTGGGGTGGTGAATCATCAACTTCAATTATTTCATACTCGGAAACAGGATCCAGAATGTCACCAAGTACCTAAGCTTTCAGTACCTCAACTAATTCAAAGAGCATTAAATAGTAAAATTAAGAATTTCAGAAAGCAAGCAGCAATGAGTTGGGAATAAATATGGAGAAAACAGTTAAGGTTTCAGAGTTATCTATTTTCCAGATTGATTTTTCTTACTAACTATTTTAATCATGAATTCATGGCAAACTATATGTGACTAGACCCTAATTCCTTAGACCTTCCTAGTCTCCTCTAAAATTCATTAACTACCAATTCCTTGGTCAATTAATTCTAATTAGAGGGTGATGATAAAATTCCAGTTTATATGCCACAAGAATTCTAATTATCCAAAAATAAGGGGATTATATGTCACGTATCCCGTTAAATATAAACAATTAGAAATTCCGGATAATATGTTTTCAAGCTGTTGTTCAAGTAAAGAGCTTTTCCAAGTTAAACAAAAACTCAATTAGAACATGGGTCATACTTTCGTTCCACCCAAATTCATAAAATAAAGAACGAAAACAATTATTGAAATATAAATCAAAACATGAATTAAATTAGAAAGAGCAAATAAATCAATCCATACAAATAGATAGAGCTCCTAACCTTAACAATGGAGGTTTAGTTGCTCATGGTTTAGAGAAGAAAATAAGGATTCTGATAAAATGTACAGAGTTCCCATCTGATGGCATCTAAATTCGTATTTATAACTAATCCTAATAAATTTTAAAATCTAATTATCTAAAATTAAAATAATATCTTTTCCTATTTTCAAATTCAAATTTGAATTTAAATTAAAATTAATTATAACAATAATCAAGTCTTCAATTGATGGATGGGGATCACTTGATTCCTTCACTCTGCAGCTTCTAATATGTGTTTTCTGGGTTGAAAACTAGGTCAAAACAGCCCTGAAATCGCCCCCAGCATTTTTCTGCGCTTTCTGCACGTGGCGCATGTCACGCGTACGCGTCAGTCACGCGTATGCGTCGCTGGTCTTCTTCACGAGTCACGTGGACGCATTGGTCACGCGCACGCGTCACTGTGAAATTCTTCAAATCACGCGTACGCGTCAGTCACGCGCACGCATCGCTGTGGAAAGCTCCAAATCACGCGTACGCATCAGTTACGCGTACGCATCACTCCTCGCTACCATCTCCTTTGATTCCTGTGCTGCAGAAACTCCACCAAATCCAGCCAAATGTTACCTAAAATAAACAAAATTGCAAAAGACTCAAAGTGGAATCCATATTGGCTAAAAGATAATTAATTCTTTATTAAACTCATCAAATTAGATGCAAATTCACTAGGAAAAGATAGAAAAGATGCTCACGCATCACAACACCAAACTTGAATTGTTGCTTGTCCTCAAACAACCAAAACTATTATAGGCTTAGGATGTGAATTTGCATGAGAATGAGAGTTCGATTAAGCTCATGTCTCTTTTTATAGTGGGGTTTATAACTGTAATCCTGAATGGGTTTGACATCTCACTCTCCTTTGAATCAGAAGGATGTCATTGTCATTTGGAATTAGAATTCGGATAATATTATGAATTCTCTGATCTTTTGTAACTCAATTTTAATCCTTGAACACAGCAATTCTTCTTTGGTGCTTTGCACCTTGAGCCTAGCTGTGACTTTAAATGTTTTGTCTCAAGCTATACTTGACACAGAAACACCACAAGCACTTAACTGGGGAACTCTTTTTACGTTCTAATTATATATATATATATATATATATATATATATTCGTTATTATTATCCCCAGACAGTAGTGCTCAAGCCTTTGGCGTACTCTGCAATTGATCTCGACTCTAAATGTTTTGTCTCAAGGATTACTTAACACAAGAACACCACAAGCATGTGACTAGGGAAACAACTCTTTGATCTTTTAATCATGTCTGACCTCCCTAGTCATTGATGCTCAGAGCCTTGGACCTTGCTTTTATTTTTCTTTTGCTATTTCTTTTGCTTCAAGGATTAGACTTTCATTAATTTCAGAGAAATCATAATAATTCTCTAAATTCCTGTCCCTTGTACATCAACATTCTTTGATTCAAATTTAAATATGCACTATTCATGTCATGCATTCAGAATTACAATTAATACCACCACATTTAAGTAAATAAGACTACTCTTAAAATTAACTCAATTTCTCATGCAATGCATCACTTATGTATTTTTTTTATTTGAATTCAAGCTCAGTGAGTAACACATGAGACATCTTTTCAGAATTAAAGCATTTAAGGGAAAACTAAACTAGACCTAGGATTCTTACTAATAAAGGATCATGCAACAAACAAAGCAAAATAGCAGAAAATCAAAACGTAACATAGAAAAAGAGGGGAGGAATAAAAAATGAAAGGATCTCAACCACCTTAGTTATCCTAGAGGTCGCTTTATTCTTCAGGTTGTACTCCTCCGTGAAGATGATTCGCCTCCCTTTTCGTGCCATAGGAATAAACAGAAAACCCTTAAGCGAAGCGTCAACACTAAACTTAAAGATTTGCTTGTACTCAAGCAAAGAAGAACTGAAAATAGAAAGAGAAAAATATAATGATGAAAGAAAAATAAAAGGATAAAAGAACAAGAGCGAATTAGGATTGGGAGAGGGAGAGGGGGAAAGAAAATTAAAACTTGGGCGGTGAACTAGTGGAGTTGTGTGGCGCAAGCGATGCATACGCGTGCAGCACGCGTACGCGTGGGGCGCGAAATTTCTTAATGACGCGTCAGCGTCAGGCATGCATCTGCGTGTTCTGGGTTTTGTGTGATTCACGCGAAGTCAGCCACGCGCATGCACAACTCTCTATTCACGTGGCTAGGGAATCCAGATTTTTAATTGACGCGTGCCTGGCATGCACGCGCACGCGTGGATGGCTATTTGTGCAAATGACGCGCTCGCGTCATAGACGCATACCCGTGAACAAGTTTTGTGCTGCTAGCACACTTCCAGCCCCAAGCCAGCACAACTCTCTGCCCAAACATATATTGACGCCATTTTTCCAGGTCACGCGTACGCATCTGTGACGCGTACGCGTGATCTTGTTCGTGCGAAAGGCTTCATTCTGGCGCCACTCCTGCGCAACTCTCTGTTCATTTTTATTTTTCACGCACACCCATCTGACGCGTACGCGTCAACGAGGCTTGCGCGTCGGGTGCTCTCTTTTTTTTTTTTGAAATATCCGGTTCCTGTTCAAAAATAGCTACATGATCAGAAAAATAGTGAAAACTCAATAAAAATCAAATGAGTAAGAAAACTACTACTACAAAAAACAACTAAGAATGAAAATGAGAGATCATACCACGGTGGGTTGTCTCCCACCAAGCACTTTTAGTTAAAGTCCTTAAGTTGGACATATGGTGAGCTCTTTGTCATGGTGGCTTGTACTTGTACTGATCCAGGAATCTCCACCAATATTTGTAATTCCAATGGCCACCGGGATTCCAAACTAGGCGCATAACGCCTTCGAGCAAGTTTAAGCAAGTGACAAGCCTCCAAGAGTGTTGATTGTGGGAATGAATTCCAGGGTCCCAAACCTTGCTTTTACACCCGTCTTCTTGTGGATCACCATTGTTTCCACCAGGTGGCAAGTAATCTAAATTCTCACAGAGATATCCAAACAATCTTCTATACCCATTCAATTGAAATCTACACCAATCCTTGCACTTCAATTTGGAGCATGCAACCATATTGAACCTTGCTTGACAACTCTTGTCACTAACCATCTTCCTTTTACTCTTAATGCCACAAAGAGTTCTAAGTTGACCATCCGTTTCCATTAGCCCATATTCAAGTGGGAAAGTAAAGGTTAAGGATAGGAATTTTACCCACTTGAATGTTGTATTAGATGGTGATGGCTTTGGAAGAGGTCTTGCAAGCTCCACTCCCTTGTGTTCTTCTTTGAATTCTTCCACCTCTTTACAAGCTTCCTCAATTTTAACCTCTTCCTCTTGGTAGCTTTCTTCTAATTCAATCTCTTCTTCATTGCTTACCAAGGGCATGAGAGGTTGTGCATCTTCTTCTTCTTCTATATGTGAGGGTGGAAAGTTTTCTAATTCATTGGAGTATAAACTCCTTTGATTGATTTCCTCACTTTCTTCCCTAGGTTCTTGCATTGTATCTTTTTGGAAGGAATTTGCTTATTCCTCTTCCTAGTTCTTGATTAGCTACTGCACATGTTTCTCTACATTTTTTACACTCATCTTTATATCATGTAGGAATTCTTTCATGAGAAGCTCAAGATCTGATGGTATTTGAGATGAATAAGGAGATGGTAGCTCTTGATATGCATAAGAAGGAGATGATGGTTCTTGATAAGTGTAAAAAGAGGATGATTCTTGGTATGAATAGGGAGGAGGTGGTTCTTGGTATGAATATGGAGATGGTGATTCTTGATAGTTGGAACACGGAGCATTGAAGTTTCTTTGGTTTTGACTTTGCCAACCAAAATTTGGATAGTTTTTCCATTCACCATAATATGAATCACTACTTGGGTGTGAGTAGTAACCCATGTGATCTCTCCCTATTATTTTTTCTTAGCACAAAACACTAAACTAGGAAAATATGGAGAAACAGTTAAGGTTTCAGAGTTATCTATTTTTTGGATTGACTTTTCTTACTAACTCTTTTAATCATGCAAGATTTAATTCATGGCAAACTATATGTGGCTAGACCCTAATTCCTTAGACCTTCCTAGTCTCCTCTAAAATTCATCAACTGCCAATTTCTTGGTCAATTAATTCTAATTAAAGGGTGATGATCAGATTCCAATTTATATGCCACAAGAATCCTAATTATCCAGATATAAGGGGATTATATGTCACGTATCCCGTTAAAAATAAACAATTAGAAATTCAGGAGAATATGTTTCCAAACTGTTCTTCAAGTAAAGATCTTTTCTAAGTTATACAAGAACTCAATTAGAATATGGGTCATACTCAAAAACGAACCTAGGTATAATTAAGAGGGAGCATTTGTCCCACAAAATTCTTTAAAAAATAATATATATATACACACGTGTGTGTCCCTTTTATATTATATTAACTCTAAAATAAAATATAAATAAATTTTTTGTTAATTTTTTTGTTAAACTTAACATATAATAATAATTATATTATTAAATTTGAGTTAGTATAATAATAAAAAATAAATAAATAAATAAATTAAAAAATTAATGATAATTAATTTTATTATATTAATTAATTGTTAATAATTAAAGTAAAATTTAGTTTTCTAATTAAATACAACTTAAATTATTAATAATTTTTTTAAAAATTATTTAAGATAAAAAATATATTATCTATATATTAATATATTGTGTTAATATTCATTATTAAAATGGTCTTGATTATAATAATTATTTTGGTTAAAAAATTTATTTATATTATAAAGGCTATAATAAATAGATTTAACAGTTAAATACTTAAATATAAGATAATAAAAAATAAAATAATTTTTTTAAAAAATATATAAAAAATAATATTGTCATGTTAAAAATAAAAAAAAGTCATTATAAATTATTGTTTTTATTATTTGGAATATTAGACTGTGTGTAGTTTTTATCAATATGTATAGATAGTTATAATTTAAAATTTTAAATATATCTAAACTAATTTGAATTGGTCGAGTGATCAACTTAGTCGTCATCCTCTTAAGAAAGTATTGGGAGTTCGAATTTTATCTTGTATGGATAGCAATTCATTAGTCAATTACAAATTCTTAAATAAAATTCAAAGTCATAATAGATTAATCCTTAACTTGTTGGGTATTGTGGGAAGTCAAAAAAATATATCTATACTTAAATTTTATTATATTTTTACCCCACTGCAAAATTTTTCTGGGTCCGTCATTGGTCATACTTCCATTCCACCCAAATTCATAGAATCAAGAATGAAAACAATTCTTGGAATATAAATCAAAACATAAATTAAAATAGAAAAGTAATAATGTCAATCCATACAATAGACAGAGCTCCTAACCTTAACAATGGAGGTTTAGTTGCTCATGGTTCAGAGAAGAAAATAAGGATTCAGGTAAACTGTAGAATACCGAATGTAAGTTGGTATAGAATCCTCATATCTTTTATATCTAATCCTAATTAATTTAAAATATAATATCTAACTAAAAATATCTTTTTCTATTTTAAAATTCAAATTTGAATCAAAATCAATTAAACAATCCACGCCTTGTAACGTAGGGACCACTTGCCTTCACTGGATCTGCGCTTAACTTGGCAGAGAGCTGCAACTTACTTGAGTGCCAGAATGGAGTCCAGAAATCGCCCCGAGTATTTTATGCGTTTTCTGCACGTGGCGCATGTCACGCGTATACGTCGATGGTCTTCTTCGCCTGTCACGCGAACACGCCAGGTACGCGCACGCTCGCTACACAAATCTTCAAATCACTCGCACGCGTCAGGTGCGCGCACGTGTCGCCATGGAGAGCTCCAAATCACGCGCACGCGTCAGGTATGCGCGCGCGTCGCTGCTCGCTGTCCTCTCCTTTATTTCTTGTGCTGCAAAAACTCCATCAAATCTAGTCGAATGCTACCTAAAATAAACAGAATTGCACAAGACTCAAAGTAGCATCCATAGTGTTTAAAAAGCAATTAATTCTTGATTAAACTTAACAAATTAAATGCAAATTCACTAGGAAAAGACAAGAAATATACTCACGCATCAGCCATACATAAAGCACATAGACATCACCTGTAAAAAGCACTATTGATCCATTCTAGTCTGCTATATCTAACATTCTCATGCATTAAAGAGTTTCACAGGTTGCAATATTCGAAAGGATTGAGAAATATACAATAAATTATTATGACTTTACTTTCATAGAACAGTTATTAGCGATTCAAAAAGACATAAAAAGAATAAAACCTAACTCTCAAAAATTTAAAAAAGGATAATAAAAGAAATCAGCCATCACAAGTATAACTTTTTTAGAAAATAAAATCAATCACACGGGGGCTTTGTGTATAAACGCAATAGAGATTGGTAAAATTAAAAGTCATCTACTAGAAGAACACATGTAATGGGCTAAATAAATACATCTAATTTGAGAGAGAGGCCACCTAATAAAAAAATTAAAATATCAGTTCTTATGGTAAACTAAATGGAGCAAATTAAAGGAGCAATTACTAAAAAATGGTGGACTGAAAAAATAAAGTAACTATAAAAATCACATGATATTATTTTGGTAAAACTAAACCAATAGTATTTTTTAGTTATTTAAAAAAAATTAAAATTTGAATACACCTATCTTTAATATTCACAAATAGTGGCTCATTTTCATTTCTTTTATTCATAGATGCAGCAGGTTCTAGTAGATCAATACTACTTTAATTATCATTTCTATATCTAAAAATTCATCTCAATTATGCTTGAGATTTACTTGGTCCAAACTATCTTCTGAACTCAAGTTTATGTCTTCATTTTGTTTTCGTAGTTCTTCAAAGATTAATTGTCTAAAAATATTACATTTACACTTTATAATAAACTAAATGCCTGCAAAATAAAGTCGTAACCAAAATAAAAAGAATAAAAAAAAGAAGTTAAATAAAATAATTAGATAAAATAGTTCATATAATTGAAACACAAGAAATTAAATAATATAAACATAGTTTCATACATGTCTCTACATTTAACTAAAATAACAGTATTGAGCATACTATTAATAGGTCATAATCATTAAGTCATTCATAGAGCATATTTAACAACTCAAAATTAAAATCAAATTCAAAATATTTCAAAATTTTTATCATGCATAATTAAAAGAAAGCACTCAACTCCAACCATACTCAAGATACTGATTTCCTGCTTAAAAACTAGTAAATATATATATACACATGTGTGTCCCTTTTATATTATATTAATTCTAAAATAAAATATAAATAAATTTTTTGTTAATTTTTTTGGTTAAACTTAACATATAATAATTATTATATTATTAAATTTGAGTTAGTATAATAATAAAAAATAAATAAATAAATAAATTAAAAAATTAATGATAATTAATTTTATTATATTAATTAATTGTTAATAATTAAATTAAAATTTAGTTTTCTAATTAAATACAACTTAAATTATTAATAATTTTTTTAAAAATTATTTAAGATAAAAAATATATTATCTATATATTAATATACTGTGTTAATATCCATTATTAAAATGGTCTTGATTATAGTAATTACTTTGGTTAAAAAATTTATTTATATTATAAAAGCTATAATAAATAGATTTAACAGTTAAATACTTAAATATAAGATAATAAAAAATAAAATAATTTTTTTAAAAAATATATAAAAAAATAATATTATCATGTTAAAAATAAAAAAAGTTATTATAAATTATTGTTTTTATTATTTGGAATATTAGACTGTGTGTAGTTTTTATCAATATGTATAGATAGTTATAATTTAAAATTTTAAATATATCTAAACTAATTTGAATTGGTCGAGTGATCAACTTAGTCGTCATCCTCTTAAGAAAGTATTGGAAGTTCGAATTTCATCTCGTATGGATAGCAATTCATTGGCCAATTACAAATTCTTAAATAAATTCAAAGTCATAATAGATTAATCCTTAACTTGTTGGGTATTGTGGGAGGTCAAAAAAATATATCTATACTTAAATTTTATTATATTTTTACCCCCACTGCAAAATTTTTCTGGGTCCGTCATTGGTCATACTTCCGTTCTACCCAAATTCATAGAATCAAGAACGAAAACAATTCTTGGAATATAAATCAAAACATGAATTAAAATAGAAAAGTAATAATGTCAATCCATACAATAGACAGAGCTGCTAACCTTAACAATGAAGGTTTAGTTGCTCATGGTTCAGAGAAGAAAATAAGGATTCAGGTAAACTGTAGAATACCGAATGTAAATTGGTATAGAATCCTCATATCTTTTATATCTAATCCTAATTAATTTAAAATCTAATATCTAACTAAAAATATCTTTTCTATTTTCAAATTCAAATTTGAATCAGAATCAATTAAACAATCCACGCGTAGTAACGTGGGGACTACTTGGCTTCACTGGATCTGCGCTTAACTTGGCAGAGAGATGCGCCTTACTTGAGTGCCAAAATGGGGCCCAGAAATTGCCCCCAGTATTTTATGAATTTCTGCACGTGGCGCATGTCACGCGTACGCGTCAGTCACGCGTACGCGTCGATGGTCTTCTTCGCGTGTCACGCGAACACGTCAGGTACGCGCACGCTCGCTACACAAATCTTCAAATCACGCGCAAGCGTTAGGTACGCGCACACGTCGCCATGGAGAGCTCCAAATCACGCGCACGTGTCAGGTACGCACGCGCGCCGCTGCTCGCTGTCCTCTCCTTTATTTCTTGTGCTGCAGAAACTCCATCAAATCTAGTCGAATGCTACCTAAAATAAACAAAATTACACAAGACTCAAAGTAGCATCCATAGTGGCTAAAAAACAATTAATTCTTGATTAAACTTAACAAATTAAATGCAAATTCACTAGAAAAAGACAAGAAAGATGCTCACGCATCAGCCATACATAAAGCACATAGACATCACCTGTAAAAAGCACTATTGATCGATTCTAGTCTGCTACATCTAACATTCTCATGCATTAAAGAATTTCACAGGTTGCAATATTCGAAAGGACTGAGAAATATACAATAAATTATTATGACTTTACTTTCATAGAACAGTTATTAGTGATTCAGAAAGACATAAAAGGAACAAAACCTAACTCTCAAAAATTTAAAAAAGGATAATAAAAGAAATCAGCCATCACAAGTATAACTTTTTTAGAAAATAAAATCAATCACACGGGGCTTTGTGTATAAACGCAATAGAGATTGGTAAAATTAAAAGTCATCTACTAGAAGAACACATGTAATGGGCTAAGTAAATACATCTAATTTGATAAAGAGGCCACCTAATAAAAAATTAAAATATCAGTTCTTATGGTAAACTAAATGGAGCAAATTAAAGGAGCAATTACTAAAGAATGGTAGACTGAAAAAATAAAGTAACTATAAAAATCACATGATATTATTTTGGTAAAACTAAACTAATAGTATTTTCTAGTTATTTAAAAAAAAAAGTTAGAGTTTGAATACACCTATCTTTAATATTCACAAATAGTGGTTCATTTTCATTTCTTTTATTCATATATGCAGTAAGTTCTAGTAGATCAATACTATTTTGATTATCATCTCCATATCTAAAAATTTATCCCGATTATGCTTGAGATTTACTTGGTCCAAACCATCTTCTAAACTCAAGTTTATATCTTCATTTTGTTTTCGTAGTTCTTCAAAGATTAATTGTCCAAAAATATTACATTTACACTTTATAATAAACTAAATGCCTGCAAAATAAAGTCATAACCAAAATAAAAAGAATAAAAAAAAGAAGTTAAATAAAATAGTAAGATAAAATAGTTCATATAATTAAAACACAAGAAATCAAACAATATAAACATAGTTTCATACATGTCTCTACGTTTAACTAAAATAACAGTATTGAGCATACTATTAATAGGTCATATTCATTAAGTCATTCATAGAGCATATTTAACAACTCAAAATTAAAATCAAATTCAAAATATTTCAAAATTTTTATCATACATAATTAAAAGAAAGCACTCAACTCCAACCATACTCAAAACACTGATTTCCTGCTTAGAAACTAATATATATATATACTCCTTGTCTTATTCCTTTCCTTTTTAGCATAATGCCACTCTTTTTATTATTATTAAAAAATCCTTTTAGAAAGTGTTTATTTATTAAAATAAAACAATTAGAGATTTTGCAATTGAAAAAAAAAACTAATTAAAAAATATGATTTTTATAGAAAATTTTGTAATTTAATTGATTGACCACTAACACTAATATATAAATATTATTAAATTATATATATATATAGTCAAGTTGGATGATATTTCTCCGATCTTATATAATTTCTTAAATCTTAAAACCAAACAAAAACATCAAAAGTAAAAAATCATATAATTTCCTATTTAATGTATATTCTCATTGTTGGTGAAAGCCACATACTAACCAATAATTCGGTCATGATCATGGATTTAAAACATAGGGCCAAAGAGCTAGTAAACAGGTTGAGAAAATTAGAGACTTAATATCCAATATTTTTAGCACGTATAGTTAATTAATAACTACCTCATTAGAGACATAGAAGACTATCTTGCTTAATACATATAAATAGTTATGATGATCCAACCATACCTTTGCTTCCCGAAGAACACCATGCTGAATTTTTTTTTTTTAATCTAATAAGTTTATAAGTCCTTTTTCACTCTTTGTGGTTAGCTTTTGTATATTTATAAAAGAATATATTAAAATACTCTATGGTAAATTGAGTATAACAGCGTTCAGGTGCGGGTTCAAGAAACTTAGGGATTGTGTCCCCACCATTACGCGTTGATGATGATGAATTATTGTTTATGATGTTTCCGTGATTGAATTTGAAATCCATAATTTTCTATTGCTTTGCTAGCTTTGGGAGAGATCTATCCGAATCTTACTAACTACGAGAGTGAGAGAGCTTTCCATGCATACCTAGATTTATATTTTAGACGAGATATATTCTATTGAGATGAATTAGATTGGAAAAAAAATACAAAAAGACTTCTGAATCAATCACTTCTGATGTTATTAAGCATAGTTTCAAAAAGAGATGCTCAAAGCACCATTGCGGTCATGTCTCAGATAACGCAATTATCTCCAACAATAACAATTGAAAAGAGAAAACATAAATCAACCAAAAGACTCAGATTTTAGTGTTTGAGAGAGGTAGAGATTTAGAGCACTACATCTAAACAGAGTAACGACGAGAGAAGCGTAATGAAACAACTTAGGATCCCTTCAAGTCTTCTTTGTAATTTAGGATTGGCGATAGAATTGTGATTCTGACAATTTTACTTCCCTCTTCGGTGACTCCATCGTAAGTGTACTTATCCTAGTCAAAATGCAAATTCAGAATCCTCTGCTTTTTTATATCAGGTGTGAACGATCCCGAAACTTAAACAGGAATGGATATAGTGAAAGAGTTTGGCTGAAGGTTAGCTGAATTGATCCAATTGCAGGAGCTAAGAAATTAGGAATTTGGAGAAACAGAAGAGAATGGCTTTAGCGAACAAATTTGCTAAATGCTAAAGAACTTATCCGAGTGGAGGAGCTAAGAAACAAGAGTTTTGTAGAAATTGAAAAATAGTATGAGAAAGTTATTTTTCAAACTGCATGAGTAGGTTATGGTGCTTAATAAAAGTTGCTTTTAAGCTTGTCGCTAAAAATTTCACTTGTTTTACTATTAGATGTTAATTTAAATTTTGTTTTTTGAAATAACTAAAATTTTTAATTTAAATTAATATTTAAATTTAATAAAAAGTTATAAAATTATAAAATTTATAATTATATATTATATTTCAACAATTTTACATATTAATTTATTTTTTATTTTGGCTTATTGGATTTAAAAAAAATAACAGAAATGAATTTAATTAATAATTAGTAATTAAATTAGTTACTATTTCAATTAATCATAGTAGTTTCTAACATTAGTTAAAGTTATTCTGTTAACATAAATATGTACTTTTTTGTATTTTTTTATAATTTTAACATTCATTTTTGATTGAATCATTCTTTTTCTATCACCAAAGTCTCTAAACTAATTCATATTGTGGAATTAAGTACTCAAATTGCATTTAACCAGAAAGAACACGGACAAAAAAATGTGCATAGAAAATTATAAATTATTAACCGTTTCTAAAATCAGATAATTAGCATATCTTATTAATTTTTCAGTGGCAGTACTCGAAAGGAGGGAGAAGAAACTAACGATTGAGAAACTGAAAAAGCAATAAATTGAAAGGACTGGAAAGAAGTACTAAATTAACCGCAAAATTCAGAGGTGGACATCATTCGATTTCGTCACCGTAATCATTGAATTTGTAGCAATTAAGAAAGTCCATTTCAAGTTGGTCACGGACAAACAAAAATGTCAAAAAGTTTCGCAAAATTTAAATACACAAATACAAGACGTTGCAAGAGATTACCACGGTCATAGAGATTTGCCGTTGCTTTTTGTTCGTGGATATAGTTTTATTAGTAACTTTTATGTTTTTGGTAATGACTAAAGATAAAATTAAAAGTTTAAAATTAAATTAAATTAAAATTAAAATATTTTTAAAAAAATTTGAAAACATTAGATAAGTTTGTAATATTAATTAGATGCGTAATAAATATATAATTATATATATTGCATCTATAAAATACAAATGTTATATTAAATATTACAATTTTATTTTCTCATTTCACTATCATTATCATTTTTTTTTCTAATATGGAGTGAAAGGGTGGACCGGTGGAGATGGTTTGTCATTTACGAACAATATTTAGAGGAAGTCTGGTTATAAATATTTCGGAATTATAATTGTACTTTCTATTAACTACTTCTAGATTTATGGTAGATAATATTTTATAATAATAGAAAAAAACAAGAATATAATTCTCATCAATGCTTTATATTTCTCATAATTGTCTACACATAAATTAATTTAGATACTTATTCTTATTCGTTAACCATCCCGTCACTACTAAAAGAAAAAGAAAAAAAAAGATAATTAGACTTAGAACAAGATCGGATGACAGTAGGGTGTGTTTTGTAACACCCTACTATACTTAATCTTATGCTTAAGTCATAAGACTGAGATAATAAAGTATTACGACCTCTAAAAATAGAAATATATATATAATAATAGGAAAAGAGATACTTAACTAGGAGCCTTGAAAAATAAGTAAATCAAAATCGCAAAATAAAAAGCGCATCGCTCAAGAAATAGAATTGCTTGCGTACTAAGGAACCTAAAGGTTGTAGACATAAATAAGCACAAGAACGAAAAGAGAGCCAAGGGTACAGTGAAACTAGCTCCTGACTCAGCCTGCGAAGCCAAGACTGGCCGGAGAATATTTACATATATATACAAGTATCCCAAAATACCCAAAATACAGAAATAAAGTCCTAACTCTCCTGTAACCTCTATGAGGAACATAATAAACAAGTTTCTTGGAGAGCAAGCTAAGTACATATATATATATATATATATATATATATATATATATATATATATATATATATATATACAATCATAAAACCCAAAATAACCCAAGGAGTACTCCACTTCGGGATCCAGATGCCTAGCGAGGAGCCTCTCGACCTGCATCTGAAAATAACAACACAGTATGGAATGAGAACTGGAGGTTCTCAGCATGGTAAAAGTGCCACGCGTATAATAAATAAGGTCCTGAGAATGCCATAGGCAATCCTAGAACTTCATTATTCAATTATCCAACTTAATTACTAAACAAAAACCATAAACAGGGGTAGGTATTCTAAATCCACCTAACTTACTCAATTTCAATCCACACCTATCACCAAACTATTTTTCCATTTCTTCCATCCCTCCATCACCCATAATGCAACAGGAACAAACAACCAAACAAGTTTAAGCACAAGTAATGAACAGATAATACAAGTAGCAGGTGATATATATCAATTAGGCATTTCCAATTAAGGCATAGCAGACAAAGCACATATATGCATATGATAAATGTCTATCCTACAGGCCATGAGCTCACGTATCGGTTATTTTGCCAGAACCCGACACATCTGGTAGCTAACCCAGACATTGGTCTCTAGGTTGCGTATCTCCAGGAGGATCATAAACAAAGGAGAGTGCCTTTCCACATCGAAGGAGTGTGCCTTTCCACCTTGAAACCAGAGAAGAATGTGGGGGAAACAATACGAAGAAGAGTGCCTTTCCACCTTTCCCACATCTGCATCACGACGAGAGAACTTCTGTCCTCAACTTGTCATATCGACAATTTCGGCCACACACATTCATTCCCAAATCTCATCATTTATCATCATTATTTCCTTAGATTCATTCTTTATAGCCATAACAACATGTATTCATTTAGTTTTCACATCATTCTCTTATAATTCATCACGTTTACCCTTTCTGGGTCCCGACCAAACCATTTATCAAACTCTTCTCAACCTCTTTAATATCGAATAATCTTAAAATCAACCCAACTCTAACATTAAATCAATCACATCACATGAAGATTAAACTTTAACTTCTCGAACCCATGACTATCACTAAGACATCCTCGACACTCTATTTCTTTTCTGTTTTTAATATAACAAATGAACTTGGAATTGCGCAAACTTTATGTTCAAGTGTTCATCTTAAAATAAGATTTCTAACAAACTAAAGATCATAATTTTCTGATTTTCTTAGCTTCAGGAATAAAGGAGAAACCGTGACTGCTCTGCAGTACATAAAACCAGAAAAACAGCAGCAGCATGTGATATTCAAAATTCAATATAAAATCCAAATTAAATTCAATGACTTTAAAAATTAATATAGTTAAACTTTACTCATCCAGGTTTCTTTCTCAATTGGTTCTGAGTTAATACCATTTTTAATGAAGAAGTTACATTACCTGGAAGTTAAGTAAAAATGAGTCAAAATCTGTTTTAGAAACCAACAAACTTAGTACATTTCAATTTGAATAACTTTTATTACAAAACTCCAATTAAACTAAATTTTGGTTTGGGAACTTCTAGCTAATCCAGAAACAAGTGTGTCTTGTTTGCAACCCAATTTCTATTCAATTCTAAGAGTTACAAGCATTGGAAGTTGGTGCATAATTTGCTGAAATCTGTTTCTTTTCAGCTTTGACCACCAATATTCAAAAATTCACAACTCCCAATCCTCAACTCTTAAAATTCTGAAGTTTTATAGAAATAAATAAAGTTGATCAAATTTTATAACAAAATTAGTTTTGCTCCAAAACTCAACTCGTAGAAGTTGCAGCAAGACAAACAAGTTGCTGCCTTGTTTGACCTTTTCTGTTGCTGGACAGATTTAACAACCTAACTTTAAAAATTTGTCATAAACTGTATATTTAACAAAAAGGTCCCAAATTTTTCAGTTTAGTTCCTTATATTCCCAAGTTTAGCCAAAACTTGGTCTCATACAATTCCGATCATTACATAATTAGCTACAACATATGTAATACCACCACAACACAACTCTACATTCTTATTAACAAACACCAATCCTAATCCATCATAAATAAATATAAGAGCACACCATTAATAACTTCCACACCTCATAATTTCAATATATATCCACCAAAAAATCTATTCCAACAACATTACAAGGCTAATCATTAAATACAACAAGCAATTCAACTTATCCTATGGTTATTCTAACCTATGTTTTCACAACACCGTAAATATTAAACATGCGAAACTTAAACCATACCTTAGCCGATCACTTAATTCACCCAAGGCAGCCTCTCAACACAAAATTACAGCCCCTCCAAGCTCAAGTAAAACAGCCACAAACTAAGCTTTGATCACCAACAAGCCTCCAAATATTCCCAATTAAATTCTAATGCATATATACCCACTTAATCTACACCCAATACATATACATATTCCAATTTCAGTTTTTCCGTAATAAATACAAGATTAAGCTAGAGTTAGGGTATTCTTACCATACCCATATGCTCAATAGCGTGAACCCATAAGTCCCGGAAGCTAACTTGAACCTAGAACACAAGAATTGAACAATTTTTAACTTAATTGTTCATGAATTTCCGAAATTAGGGAAAGCTGGCTGAGAAGGAAATAGTGAGTTACCTACCAAATTGTTCCATGGGTTTCGTAGAGCTCGTCGTGGTGAACGCGTAGTTGCAAACTGTTCGTCAATCGGAGCTCCGGATCAAAAGTTATCTTTTGTTGAAGATCAACCTAGGTTTTGGAGTTCATCCCTTCTTCTTCCTGCATGTACGCTGCTTCTGTTGTGTTTCTAAGAAAGAAAATGAGCTCAAGCTCATTTATATGCTGGGCCGGTTGAGCCCAAGGGCCCGGTTTAGGTCCAGTTCAATCGATTCGGCCTATCCGGTCCAATTTTGGGCCAAATTTTTCGAAATTGGTGTCAAAATTTTCGTTTCGAAGAGTTCTATCCTATTTTGATATTAGTTTTTCATTTCTAATTTTTCTATTTAAAATTCGATTTATTGACTAATTATTTACTGATTTTAGCGGGGTTTACATTCTACCCACTTAATTAGGAATTTTGTCCTTAAAATTCAGAGTGAGTTACCTGAAAAGAGGTGTGGGTAGTCCCTCCGCATCTCTGACCCAAGCTCCCAGGTATGTTCTTCAATACCAGCCCGACTCCAAGTTACTTTTACCAAAGAAACCTCTTTCCCGCGTAAACGCTTAATGCTGGTATCATCAATTCTAACCGGAGTTACTGAAAGCGTCAGATCTTCTCTCACTTGAACTGATTCCGGTTCTAGGACATGAATAGGATCAAAAGTGTATTTACGAAACTACGATACGTGAAACACATCATGCAAGTTCGAAAAACATGGCGGTAGAGCGATCCTATACGTCACTGGTTCAATTCTCTTCAGGATTTCAAACGGCCCAATGTAATGGGTATTCAGCTTTTTACTCTTGATGGGTCTCCCTATTCCGGTGGTCAGAGTAACCTTCAGGAAGACGTGTTCTCCTTCCTCAAACTCTAAAGGCTTCCGCCTTTCGTCAGCATAGCTCTTCTGTCGGCTTTTCATAGTGAGAATGTTAACTCGAATTTGCGTAGCTTTTCTTCGTTGTCTCGGCTATCAAATTCAGGAATTAAAGTATTTGATGCTCTAGTTTTTTTATCAAAGCCGAGGGATTTAGCGCACCGTGAGGCTTTACCTACTTTCCGATGTATGGTCTCATTTAGCATCTTCGATAAACAGTTTGCTCCGATAGGCGGAATGAATTTGAGTTAACTAACCTGCAGTCACATAACAACATTACTTCCTATCTTTGTCCTTTAATAACCCCTTTCTTTCTTACTCAGTAGCAATCCCCTTGTATTTTCATTGTGAACTCTTCCATGGTTACCACATCTCGGATTACTCTTGGTACTCGTTCCTTATCTTCAGACGTGTTGAATATTTAGTCATACGCGTCGCCACATTATCCATCATTCGGGACTCTCAACCCTATCTTATCAAATTGTGATGCATCTTAGTAATCTTTGGTTGAATCGAAATCCGTTCTTGATGGTTTCGGATGATGGCTTACGTTCTCACTTTCTTTATTAGGCATACTAATCTCTTCTTGTACTTTCGAATCCGTTTCTTCATTCCTCTCAATCTCATTCTTTGTTTTCCTCAATCTCTTCTTGATTTTCCTTTTGTTTACTAGACTTCGACATCCTCGGTGGATCTCTATCGTCTTCTTTCGCTTCCTGTATCTCGTCTTTGCCACGTTTTAAGTCTGCAATAGATTTAGTTTGACTCCTTCAGCTATACCCTTGGTATCCAATTTAGAATTCCAACTTACTTAGCATTCTTTTCTCTGAAATTTATATCCAAGAATTTCCCAGAAACTTCTTACTCAGGGAATTCGTCACCACTTCACGATGTTGTATTTATACGCATCCTAAACCTCTCTGATAATGTATCGCACTAATTTTGAGATGTCAAATAAGTTCGGGTATCCTGATCACTGGATTTGGGGTTAATCCTTCTCTTGGAGTTTGAAAGCTCTCTTCATATTTGGGTATCCATGTAACCAGTGTATTTCTTATGCGTTAAACTAATCATAGGCTTTGTGGTCGGCAAGAATTTTAAAGCTCCAAAACTCTCTTTTTGACGGCGCACGCTTACATGCTTCATCTTCCGTGTCCAAAAGTCTTGCTCTTAAGGTATTAACATCTCAACAGTTGCAGCTATAATTTATACGTGACACTAATATAGGCTCGAATTAATTTTCAAAAGGACATTAAGCTCAAAAAATGAATGAGAAATACAAACCGTGTTCGTAATAAGTCAGAAAGAAAATATTGTATAAGGTTAATCAGGACTATACCGAAATGATAGGATGCATAAGGAAAGGAAACTGGGTGCATCTCAAGAAAAGAGTCCAAATTAAAGACCTTTGGTAGGAAGAACGAAACGTACAGAGTCAAAGAAGTCTCAGCTGATTCTGAAGAACATGGTTTGCGAATAAGGGCAACTCTAATCATAGGGAGCATACAAGATTTCAAGGATTACGCGTTTATACCAGGACAAGCTCAGACTCATCCTGGAAGAAACAAAATTCATGTGCACAAGGAGTAAAGTTAGAGAGGTAGTCAAGCCATTTGGGAAGAGCTTCGGATAGAATGTCAATGTAGGTTTCAAAAGAAGAATTAGATCGAGTCGCGAAGGTTCTTTAGTAAACTCTCTCTGCATAAGGCTTCCTACTGTTCTCTTCCTTCTTCTCCGGCATAACCGACACTTCCCACAAAGAAATAGTTGGTTAGATGGTTCTCTCTTCTAGTACTCCCTTCCACTCAAATCCTAAATTCTACCGATTATAACAATATCTTTGCTTGTGGTGCGTTTGAAGTTAATCTAACTTCCGATACTAAGCCCATCGCAAACTCGCTTTCTCTCTGAAATGGAAGTTATGACACACCTTTAAGAATTGTCTTAGAAACTCTCTTGTATAGGGATCTGGTTTCATCTTCATTTACCTCTTAACAATTAATAGTCTTCAACTAATCACCGACTTGGATTTTACGACTATTAACGCTGGTCATACATTACGAATAAATATCACATATTAATGATATGCAAGGAAGTTTGAAATTCAACTGCTAGTTCATGGTTACCTCGGGTCTGAGAATCGGGTTCGGCTGCATCCCAGCCTTCCTTGTATGGATAATTTTGAGATACATGCCCTGACCTCCCGCACTTGTAACATACGCCTAATCCATCCCTGCATGGTCTATTTGGATGGTACTTCTTGCACCTTGGGCACCTAAAGTCATCCGGTTGAGCACTAGTTTGCCCTTCTGAATTCGGATCCGAACGGTTGTTGTTCCTTCAGTCATTGTTCCGGCGTTGAGAGCGTGAAGTAACAGAATGACCCCTCTTGAAATTTTGGCTCCTAGGTGTAATCTTTGTTTTATTTTCCTTTTTCTTTGTAAAATACTCTCGGCGATTATTCCTTGCTACCACAGTTCTTCTTGAGCTTTCTCCCGTTGTTTGACTTATGTTATTTAACTCTGGAGAACCCGTTATCTCCACTGGTACTGCTGCACTTGGGGTATTATTCTTTCCTTCACGTTCATTTCCACCATCATTGCCAATTCTAGCTTGTGGTCCCGTCCTATCCATCGCTCGACTGGTCGCAGCAGCAACAACACTAATGGCAGCACCAACGCTCGTCATTGCGGTCACAAGGTTGGTCAAACTGTCCGCCGGTATAGTTATCTCATTACCTCTCCGTCCTTGACCTCGATTACGCCCACAACCACACCCACGAGACGCCATTTGGTTCCTGTTCACACTAAACAAGTGATATCAAGGTGATCAGTCTCAATATCGTAAGTCTAGTGTTTCAAAGTTCCAAGTGCATGCTCTGAACATTCATGCCATATATATCAGTTAGATATCCTAATCAACATGTATAGACACTCCGAGTATGCCCAGAAGTATAATCAGTCCGTCCCTCAGGCTCTATAGGAACGAACTGCTCTGATACCATAATGTAACACCCTACTATACTTAATCTTATGCTTAAGTCATAAGACTAAGATAGTAAGGTATTACGACCTCTAAAAATAGAAATATATATATATATATATATATATATATATATATATATATATATATATATATATAATAGGAAAAGAGATACTTAACTAGGAGCCTTGAAAAATAGGTAAATCAAAATCGCAAAATAAAAAGCGGAACGCTCAAGAAACAGAATTGCTTGCGTGCTAAGGAACCTAAAGGTTGTAGACATAAATAAGCACAAGAATGAAAAGAGAGCCAAGGGTACAGTGAAACTAGCTCCTGACTCAGCCTGGGAAGCCAAGACTGGCCGGAGAATATTTACATATATATACAAGTATCCCAAAATATCCAAAATATAGAAATAAAGTCCTAACTCTCCTGTAACCTCTATGAGGAACATAATAAACAAGTTTCTTGGAGAGCAAGCTAAGTATATAGGTATACAATCATAAAACCCAAAATAACCCAAGGACTACTCCACTTCAGGATCCAGATGCCTAGCGAGGAGCCTCTCGACCTGCATCTGAAAATAACAACACAGTATGGAATGAGAACCGGAGGTTCTCAGCATTGTCAAAGTACCACGCGTATAATAAATAAGGTCCTGAGAATTCCATAGGCAATCCTAGAACTTCATTATTCAATTATCCAACTTAATTACTAAACAAAAACCATAAACAGAGTTAGGTATTCTAAATCCACATAACTTACTCAATTTCAATCCACACCTATCACCAAACCATTTCTCCATTTCTTCCATCCCTCCATCACCCATAATGCAATAGGAACAAACAATCAAACAAGTTCAAGCACAAGTAATGAACAGATAATACAAGTAGCAGGTGATATATATCAATTAGGCATTCCCAATTAAGGCATAGCAAACAAAGCACATATATGAATATGATGAATGTCTATCCTACAGGCCGTGAGCTCACGTGTCGGTTATTTTTCCAGAATCCGACACATCTGGTAGCTAACCCAGACATTGGTCTCTAGGTTGTGCATCTCCAAGAGGATCATAAATGAAGGAGAGTGCCTTTCCACATCGAAGGAGTGTGCCTTTCCACCTTCTCCTAGAGGATATATGAAGGAGAATGCCTTTCCACCTCGAAGGAGTGTAACTTTCCACCTTTCCCACATCTGCATCACGACAAGAGAGGGAACTTCCGTCCTCAACTTGCCATATCGACAATTTCGGCCACACACAGTCATTCCCAAATCTCATCATTTATCATCATCATTTCCTTACATTCGTTCTTTATAGCCATAAAAACATGTATTCATTTAGCTTTCACATCATTCTCTTATAATTCATCACGTTTACCCTTTCCGGGTCCCGACCAAACCATTTAACAAACTCTTCTCAACCTCTTTAATATCGAATAATCTTAAAATCAACCCAATTCTAACATTAAATCAATCACATCACATGAATATTAAACTTTAACTTCTCGAACCCATGACTATCACTAAGACATCCTCGACACTCTATTTTCTTTTCTATTTTTAATATAACAAATGAACTCAGAATTGTGCAAACTTTATGTTCAGGCGTTCATCTTAAAACAAGATTTCTAACAAATCAAAGATCATAATTTTCTGATTTTTCTAGCCTCAGGAATAAAGAAAAAACCGTGACTGCTCTGCAGTACATAAAACCAGAAAAATAGCAGCAGCATGTGATATTCAAAATTCAATATAAAATCTAAGTTAAATCCAATGACTTTAAAAATTAATGTAGTTAAACTTTACTCATCCAGGTTTCTTTCTCAATTGGTTCTGAGTTAATACCATTTTTAATGAAGAAGTTACATTACCTAGAAGTTAAGTAAAAATGAGTCAAAATCTGTTTTAGAAACCAACAAGCTTAGTACCTTTCAATTTGAATAACTTTTATTACAAAACTCCAATTAAGCTAAACTTCGGTTTGGGAACTCCTAGCTCATCCAAAAACAAATGTGTCTTGGTTGCAACCCAATTTCTATTCAATTCTAAGAGTTACAAGCATTGAAAGTTGGTGTGAAATTTGCTGAAATCTGTTTCTTTTCAGCTTTGACCACCAATATTCAAAAATTCACAACTTCCAATCCTCAACTCTTAAAATTCTGAAGTTTTATAGAAATAAAGAAAGTTAATTAAATTTTATAACAAAATTGGTTTTGCTCCAAAACTCAACTCGTAAAAGTCGCAGCAAGACAAACAAGTTGCTGCCCTGTTTGACCTTTTCTGCTGCTGGACAGATTTAACAACCTAACTTTAAAAATTTGCCATAAACTGTATATTTAACAAAAAGGTCCCAAATTTTCTAGTTTAGTTCCTTATATTCCCAAGTTTTGCCTAAACTTGGTCTCATTCAATTCCGATAATTACATAATTAGTTACAACATATGTAATACTACCACAACACAACTCTACATTCTTATTAACAAACACCAATCCTAATCCATCATAAATAAATATAAGAGCACACCATTAATAACTTCCACACCTCATAATTCCAATATATATCCACCAACAAATTTATTCCAACAATATTACAAGGCTAATCATTAAATACAACAAACAATTCAACTTATCCTATGATTCTTCTAACCTATGTTTTAACAACACCGTAAATATTAAATGTGCGAAACTTAAATCATACCTTGGCCAATCACTTAATTCACCCAAGGCGGCCTCTCAACACAAAATTACAGCCCCTCCAAGCTCAAGTAAAACAGCCACAAACTAAGCTTTGATCACCAACAAGCCTCTAAATATTTCCAATTAAATTCCAATGCATATATACCCACTTAATCTACACCCAATACATGTACATATTCCAATTTCAATTTTTTCATAATAAATACAAGATTAAACTAGAGTTAGGATATTCTTACCATACCCATATGCTCAATAGCGTGAACCCATAAGTCCTGAAAGCTAACTTGAACCTAGAACACAAGAATTGAACAATTTTTAACTTAATTGTTCATGAATTTTCGAAATTAGGGGAAGCTAGATGAGAAGGAAATAGTAAGTTACCTACCAAATTGTTCCATGGGTTTCGTAGAGCTCGTCGTGGTGAACGCGTAGTCGCAAATGGTTTGTCAATCGAAACTCCGGATCAAAAGTTATCTTTGTTTGAAGATCAACCAAGGTTTTGGAGTTCATCCCTTCTTCTTCCTGCATGTACGCTGCTTCTGTTGTGTTTCTAAGAAAGAAAATGAGCTCAAGCTCATTTATATGCTGGGCCGGTTGGGCCCAAGGGTCCGGTTTAGGCCCGGTTCAACCGGTTTGGCCTGTCCAGTCCAATTTTGGACCAACTTTTTTGAAATTGGTTTCAAAATTCTCGTTTCAAAGAGCTCTATCCTATTTTGATATTAGTTTTTCATTTCTAATTTTTCTATTTAAAATTTGATTTATTGACTAATTATTTACCGATTTTAACGGGGTTTACATGTTTGGATTTGAATTGGAGAAGAAAGGAGCGTGTTTGAGCTTCTTGAATGCTTTTTCTTCGTGTTTGGCAATGGCAGAAGTGATTTCTATCTTCAACCCACGTTTATCAAAAGCTATAAACTCTAGCTTTCTGTTTAGCTTTTCACGTTGGATTAAAATTTATATTCTATGTACCAATTATGTCTTTCATTATTCATATGTTTGTTTTTTTTATAATATTTTTTCTAATACTCTATTATGCATATTATTGTTTCTTTATAAAATTGCTGTTTTTTTTGTTTATATGAGTTTTTTTATTGTTATTGTTATTTTTTTTATGTAGAATATTTTTTTTTACTTTGTATTATGATTCTATTAATCCTATTAGAGTACTAAAGAATATTGAGAGTACTAACAAAAGAATATTAAAATTTATTTAAATATTTAAAATAAAATTATAAAATAACATAAAATAATTATTTAAATTTATGTTCTTTTCTCTAATTATTTAAAATGATTTTGAATAATGTAATTCAAATAATATTTAATTTATTATAATCTATTTTAAATAAAAATTATCAAACATAAACCAAATTAATACTAACTCAATTTTAATTAAAATCAATTTTACAAAATTAATTTTATACGAGTTTTCTTTTGCAAACAATAGTCTAAACACATTGAAAATTGCCGCTTACGTCAGGTAGTAGATTTGGTGCTTATGTCACAGTGATAAGTGGAGATTCCGCTCATCCGCCGCAAGGTAGACGACAGCACTCACAAGTTTTGCGCATGTTTTTTTTTTGGTATTATGGTTTTGCGTTTGCTATTAGCCTATTACACACGGTGCCTCGGTTGCTCAAAAACATTTAATATAATAGTCTTTAAGAAAACAAATATTTTCATAAAAAGCCAATTCAGATAGGCCTACATTAATCCACTAATGAATTATTATTTTGCTTTTTTTTCGGTCATGTAAATTATTTTGCTTTGAACAAGCCAAACATGTGTAAGAAATTAAAGCGAAACAATAGCATGAAATCTATAACAATAAAAAAATTCAATGGAAAACATGAAGTGCATCCATGAAGCTGTGCAAAATAGATACAAATTTTTATTATTGATCGTACCATTTTCAGCAAATACTTCATGTGTAAATATAAGCTTTTATTATATTCATATGTATGTGCATATGGATTAGAACAAAAGTTTTTTAATTTTTAAATATATGTAAGTATTACAATAATATTTCGATAAATTATACAGATAAGTTTGATTTGGGTGAGTTTTATGAAAAATAGATTAAATGAAAAATGATTAAAATAAAAGATACGGGATAAATGAATTTGTGAAAAAAACACTTCTATTAATGACAAATAAACAATATAAGAACTAATGATGAGGAATAAAAGTAGTGAACAAGTGTTGAAACCTATACTAAGATCACAAGAGGATGAATAAACTTTTTTAGAATAAATAGGGGTTAATTAATTTTGCTGCAGCATGTTCTGGTGGAACACCAGAATGCCCATTTTACGTGCTAAGTTGATGAATAAAATGAAGAACAATAAGAAAAATTTGAGGAGAGAAAAAGATGGACATGAGCTTCTAAGTTTTAGAAAAAAAGTCCTCTAAAGAGGTGGCTTGAGGTCCTTTTATAGTGTAAGGCCATTTTAAAAAGGAATCCATTATCCACTGGTTATAATGTGATATTTAGTCTACTCCTTTTATCCCAATACTTGTTACTAAATAAGGAAGTTGACAGAAAATATTTTTAAATATTTTCATCATTTCAAGTTTTTTTAACTAGAAATGGAGGAAGTTGATTCCCACAAGTTAAACTAAAATTCTGGTGTGGGTGTCCATGACAAGGAGGTGTCCGGGTAAAAAGGGTACTCATGACATGTGACATTAGTGAAGAGACATCTAGGTTAGTTTTCTTTTAACTAGATGATATTCTCTATACTCCAAATTCAATCAATCCACTTCTACCAATTTAGTTCCCGGTGAAGAGAAATTCAACTCTTCAAAATGTTCTTTTGGGTGCCATTATTTTACCCAACATCTTTAGAAGGAACTTGACTCTTTTTTTTACCATGTTTTTGGATCTTTTTAAAATTATTTATGTACAAAAAAATTATATTTTTAATATATAACCATAAATCCCAATGCAGTCTTTGAAAGTACAAAGTATTTCCTCAAACTGCATTGAATTTTTTATACTTAATATAGCTATAATATTTTTTTTAAATAATAACAATAATTTTTTAAACATATCATTACTCTAAATAATTAAATCTCCTCTCTTTTATTCAGTTTTTTATAATGCTATATATATTTGTATATATCATGATATTAAAATACAAATATGTTTGTATAATTTGAATATAATTATATACTCATAAAAATGAATAAAAAATGCTTTTGTTAAAAATTTTGAATGTTAATAGAGAAAATAAATAAATAAATAAATAGATTCATAATTTATTTGTATGTATTTATTTATTTTTAAATATTATATATATATATATATATTTAAGAAAGATGGATGTCTTAATTTAATTGATTAATTTTTTTCTCTTAAGAAAGAAGAAAGGGAGAAAGGGCTTGTTTGGGTGAGCTTCTAAAAAAAGATTTTTTTTAGTTATCTTTTTTTAAAAGATCTTATGTAAAAGTAAAAGTAATTTTATGTTTGGATATCTCATATAAAAATATCTTTTTATCTATCAAGTATGTTTAAGTATAACAATATAAAAGTACTTTTTGTTTATTTATTATATAAAAAATATTTTTTAGGAAAAAAGATCTTTAAAAAAAGATGTAAATTACAGCTTCTCAAAAAAGATGTTTTTCTAATTTTTTTAGTACTTTTACTTTTACTATTAGAAATTTGCTAAACACGTTAAAAAATAAAAAAATCTTTTTTATCAAGATAATGACGCCCAAACAAGCACAAACTCTTACCCTCTTAATTTGATACATTTTAAATTTTGAGTACCTTGGTTAGAAAGAAGCAGAAGAGAGAAACACCAGAAAAAAGAGAAGAGAGCGTGTTCATCATCTTTTCTTTTAGGACATTTTTCTACACAGCAGCCAGTGCCACCACTGCTATCACCACCATCATCCAATCCTCTATCTTTTTTAACAAGTGAAAGTTTTTATTAGGGCAAGGGACATTCTTACATTCAACCTCGCTTTGTCTTCTCACATGGTAGGATTATTTTTATCTTTTTTCTTCAGCATTGCTCTCTTTTTTTTTTGTCATACAATGTGTACTCCCATTTTCTTGTATGAGATTCTGGCACTTAAATTCTTGCTATTGTATTTTTAATATTTTTGATATTCTGAATCGTATTCTAAACTTTTGTCACTCTGTATTCGTGTTATTCTAAACTCTTGTTACTATGAACATTGATTATTATTCTGTACTCTTGTTACTTTGAATCCTTATTATTATGTTTTTTGTGTTTGCATAACTCTCTTTGTTCCGATGTAACCCATCTCAATCCCGATGTATATTGAATTGTTAATTCTGGAATTATCCTGACAAAGGTCTTTTACCTTCACAAAATGAAAGAACAAGAATGGATTAAAAATTGTGAGAAATTCTCATTTGTAACTAAAAAATAGATATTTAAAAATAAAAATAAAAAAATTTTGGTATAGCATAATCATAAGTAATTTTTTTATAAACTTTTTTTAATTAGAGCAATTTACTAAGGTTCAATATTCATATTCTTTCAAAACTGTATACTTATAAGGTCCTGCAATATTTTTATATACTTCACCAAATAAAATACGATATTGTAAGGATACGAGGAGCAAGATGGCCTAATCAAGTAAAGAATATGATGAATAATTTTCATACCTTTGCTTTTTTGCTTCCTTTGAGAAGTCTTGGTTGTTTTCTTGACATGCTATTCTCTTTGACTTTCTCAGAATTTTTTGAGTATTCTGCAATATTCTCCTTTATATTTTGTGTTGGTGTTCTTGAATTTTTTATTGTTGGGATTGTAATGATATTGGTACTCTTTTGATTTTGCTATTGGTGTTGAGTATTATTGTCGTTGGTATTTATGTGATCTTGATATTCACTCTATTTTGTTGCTACTGTTCTTCTTCTTTTTTGTTTTTTTTAAGAATTGTTTCTTTTTGTTAGCATGCCTCGTGTGAAACTTGTTGAGATAGTGGATTATGACTCAGGCGACTCTTAATAACAGTTTAGGGACTGACTCTTCTGTGGATGATGTGGACGATGTTCCTTAAGAATATGCCATTAAGTTTTCTGAATCTATCCCCCAACCTTGAGTTAAACCATCGGACAATAGGACTACTTTTGTGGATCCTCTCCTCATTAAGAAACCTTTTTTGGACCCTCTTCCCTCTAGCTCGTTATTACGTACGGATAAAACTATAAAACCAGGCTTTGATTCTTTGGATTGTAGAGTTTTAGGTGAATTTATTGAAAAGCCTTCATATCAAATGGGTCCTACTCTACTTCATTCTCGGCTTAAGCGCCAAGAATTTTTTTAGACATCTTTTAAATCTAAAGCAGCTACTCACGTGAATAAGATTTGGCAGAAGTGGGTATCCATATTATTGTTTGAGGAGGGTGGTGATTTTGTGAGGAGATTGAAGTTTGCTGGTGTTGCTGAGGCTATCCGCACATTCACAGGTTGATTGTTCTCTACCATTTATTATCATAATTATTTCTTATCACTTCTTTACTTTGTTGATAAGAATCAATTATGATAATAGATGGTAGAGAACAATCAGCCTGCGAATGTGCGAATAGCCTCAGCAACAACAGCAAACTTCAATTTCCTCACAAAATCACCATCCTCCTCAAACAATACTATGAATACCCACTTATGCCAAAATTTATTCACGTGAGTAGCTGCTTTATATTTGAAAGATGTCTATGAAAATTCTGAGCGCTTCAGTCGAGAACGAAGTAGAGCAGGATCCACTTGATATGAAGGCTTTCCAATAAATTCACTCAAAACTCTACAATCTGAAGAATCAAAATCGGTTTTTATAGTTTTATCTGTACCTAATAATGAGTCAGAGGAAGGATGGTCCAAAAACAGTTTCTTAATGAGAAGAGGGTCCACAAAAGTAGCCCTATTGTCCGATGGTTTAACCTTAGGTTGGCATCTTGAGGAACATCGTTCATATCATCTACAGAAGAATCAATACCCAAACTGTTATTAGAATCTTTCGAGTCACTATCCACTATCTCAGCAAGTTTCACACGAGGCATGGCAACAAAAAGAAATAATTCCTAAAAAAAAGAAAAAGAACAGTAACAACAAAATAGAGTGAATATCATGATCACAAGAATACCAATGACAAAAATACTCTCAACACCAATAGCAAAATTAAAAGAGTACCAATATCATCATAATTCCAACAATAAGAAATTTAAGAACACCAACTCAAAATATAAAGGAAAAAAATTGCAGAACACTCAAAAAAATCTAAAAAAGTCAAAGAACATTGCATGTCAAGAAAACAATCAGAGTTCTTAAAGGAAACAAAAAAGCAAAGGTATAAAAATTATTCATCATATTCTTTACTTGATAAGGCCACTAGATCCTGATATCCTCACAATATCATATTTTATTTGGTGAAGTATATGAAAACATTGCAAGACATTATAAGTTAGCAGTTTTAAAAAAATACGAATATTGAACACTAGTAAATTACTCTAATTCAAAAAAGTTTATAAACAAATTACTTATAAGTATGCTATACGAATTTTTTTTATTTTTATTTTTAAATATCTATTTTTTAGTTACAAATAAGCATTGATCATAATTTTTAATTCATTTTTTTCTTTCATTTTGTGATGCCATTGGAAACATATATAAATGAGGATATAACATCTAAAGTTTTAAGGTGAAATATCTTTATCAGGAAATCCCTATCGCTAATTTCAGAATTAACAATCCAATATATATGGTGACTGAAATGGGTTACATGAGAATGAAGAGAGTTATGCAAAGACAAAAAACATAATAATAAGGATTCATAGTAACAAGAGTACAGAATACTCGTAGTAACAAGAGTTCAGAATAACACGAGTACAAATTAACAAAAGTTCAGAATACCAAAAATATCAGAAATGCAATAGCAGAAATTCAAGTGCCAAAATTTCATACAAGAAAATGAGAGTACACATTATATGAAAAAGATAGTAGAGTTTCGAGAAAAGATAAAAAAAATTCTACCAAGTGAGAAGACAAAGCGAGACTAAATGTAGGAGTGTCCTTTGCCTTAATAAAAACTCTCAATTGTTGAAAAAGATAAAAGGTTTGATGGTGGTGATGATAGCAGTGGTGGCACTAGCTGCCCTGTAGAAAAATGCCCTAACAGAGAAGATGATGAACACACTCTCCTTTCTTAGTGTTTCTCTCTCTTTCTACCTCTCTCCAAATCCAATACTCAAAATTTAAAATACATCAAATTAAGAGGGTAAGAGTTTATCCCTTTCTCCTTTCTTAAGAGAAATTTTTTTTAATCAATTAAATCAAGTCATCCATCTTTCTTTAAATAATATATATATATATATATAAACACATACAAATAAATTATGAATCTATTTATTTATTTTTCTATTCATATATTTATTTTTTCTATTAACATTCAAAATTTTTAACAAAAGCGTTTTTTTATTATTTTTTTATGAGTACATACTTATATTCAAATCAGACAAACATATTTATATTTTAATATCATAATAGAGTAAATTACCAATTATGTCCCCGAATTTGTAAAATACTGACAATAATAACCCTAATATTTGTTAACGATAATTATACCCTTACAAATTTTAAAAACGCAACAAATCTGCCCAACCGTGAAGAGAGCCCTTCTCCGTTAAACGGATCTTGGTGATGTGGCAGATGAAATTCTAATGTGGCATCCTCTTAAAGGCTTTCGTCCTGTTTCTCCTTTATATGGAGATGAGAGAGAACGTTTTTTCCAATTCTCCAGAAAGATAAACCCTAACTACTATCATGCATGGTGGAAGCAGAGGCATGTCCAATAACAATCGAAGGACATAGTCAATCGAAAATAGTAACTTTAAAGGGATTGAAGAACACGGGAACAAGCCCTATGACGGGACATGCTTCTTCCGTCTTCAGGTGGTGGTATTGAAGTCGAAGACGAGGAGAAACTCAGGGAGATAATTTTTCAGGTGTCCTCTATGGAAGGTATGTATGAATTTTTTGGTGAATCTGTCCCCCTTCCCTATTGAGAATTGAGCTTGATGAATGGCTTTTGTACTGGACAGACGAAAAACACTGGTGTTCATACCCTGACCGAGCTCCCCCAACTCGGAAGTTCATAGAAGGTCCGACCTCGTCCCAAGGCCCACGCCTGAGGTCGGACCTCGGACAAATAAGCTAAGAAGGCCCATCAGAAGGAACGAAGCCCAAAACCTAAAGGCCGAAAAGGCCTAAAGAAAGGCGGTTCCACAAAGATAGGGATAAAGCTCCCAAAAGATAAGATAAGATAAGAATATCTTATCCAGGGAAGATCACAACCAACTACTATAAATACACTGGAGCACCCAGGTATAACTCATACTCTAATTCTACTCAATATCTGCTTGGACCCATGCTAACTTAAGCATCGGAGTGTCATTGCAGGTACAACCACCAGCCGCTCGGCACATCAAGCTCGGGTCACGGAACCCTCACCTCGGGTCTTGCCAGACGGCCGAGCTACACGTTTCAGGTAACCCTCGGAACATTGGCGCCGTTGCCGGGGACCCTGGAAGTCATCCCTCTACCATGGCGGACGATCCTCCCAACAATAACCACGCTACATCAGAACAAGAGGAGGAAGTTGACACCGGAGAACGACCGGACAGCCCTCTATCACCGCGCACTCCAGGAGGAAACAAACAGAATCACCCAAAGACATCACTCCCAAACAAAAACCTACAAAATCCCGAAAAAGAAAAGAGCTCAGAAATTCTAGAAGCAGTTCGGGCACAGCAAAACCAGCTGAAACAACTCGAAGAGGACATAAAGAAGCAGAAAGAAACTGAACAAGATTTGAGAAGGGAGGCTCGCAAGCGCAGAGAATTAGAAGAAAAACTCCGGAAAATAGAGGCCAACCTGAAAGATCGGACGGACCGCGGTCCCACCCCCGAAGGCAACCATGATCCCTTCACGCAAGAGATCATGAAGGAGAAGGTATCGCGGAACTTTAAGCCACCCGATATGGATCTATACGACGGCACCACCGATCCAAGTCACCACCTCAGCAACTTTAGAAGCAGAATGTACCTAGTCGACGCCTCCGACGCGATTCGGTGCAAAGCCTTCCCCACCACTCTCACCAAGTCAGCCATGAAATGGTTCGACAACCTGCCACCAAGATCAATCACCAGCTTCGAAGACCTAACCAAAAAATTCCTAACAAGGTTCTCCATTCAAAAGGACAAAGCAAAACATGCCCCCAGTCTACTCGGGATCAAACAAGGCAACCAGGAAACTCTCCGAGAGTACATGGAACGATTCAACAAAGCCTGCCTGGACATACAACACTTGCCCACAGAAGCGGCCATCATGGGGCTAGCAAACGGCCTAAAAGAAGGACCATTTAGCCAATCCCTATCCAAACGATACCCGACCTCCCTATACGAGGTGCAGGAGCGAGCAGAAAAATATATCAACATGGAGGAAGCCTCCCAGCTAAGAGACTCTTCTAGGAAGGAACCAACCTACCCACTCCGAGATCGAGATCGGGAACAGAAAAAGAAAGAAGAATCCAACTCGGACAAGCCGCGGAAGTACCACAGCTACACCCCCTCCGAGTCTCCCTGGTAGACGTCTACAGAGAAGTATGCCACACCGAAAAGATCCCACCACCCCGACCTCTAAAACACAAAAGAGCGGGAAGAGATCGGTCCGAATACTGTGAATATCACAAACTCTACGGTCACTCTACCAACGACTGCCACGACCTAAAGAATGTTATAGAAAAGCTAGCCAGAGAAGGAAAACTCGACAGATACATAGCAGAGAAAGGAGAAGAGACCAGGAAGAGAAGGCGGGGAGATAACGAAGATCGGGCCGAACAAACCCCGCGAACCCCGGAGAGGCACATACACATGATAAACGGAGGTTTCGCAGGCGGAGGAACGTCCAGATCCTCACGAAAGAGACACCTCAAAGAAGTCTACCATGTCCGAGAAGAAAGTCCCCTGCCCGAGTTACCTACCATCTCATTTACCCGAGAAGATGCTCAAGGGATAATACCCGGGCACGACGATCCAATGGTGGTCACCATTATCCTAGCAAACGCCAACTTACATCGAACCCTGATTGACCAGGGAAGCTCAGCAGATATCCTGTTCAAAGCGGCCTTCGACAAGCTCGGACTTGAAGAAAAAGAGCTAAAGGCCTATCCCACCGACCTATTTGGGCTAGGGGACACCCCGATCCATCCCTTAGGATACATCTCGCTACACACTACCTTTGGAAGAGGCGAGCAATCTAAAACATTAAGCATCGACTACATTATAGTCGACGTTACCTCAGCGTACAAACGCCCTCATTGGGCGACCAACCCTAAACAGACTAGCAGCTGTAGTCTCGACCCCACACCTCTGTATGAAGTTCCCTACCGCAAAAGGAATCGCTACCCTAAAAGGCGACCAAAAACTGGCGCGGCGATGCTATAACGAAAGCCTGAGCTTAAAGGGAAAGGAGATCAACACAATAGAACTCGGGCGAGTTCAAGTCCGAGAAGACCTTCGGCCACAACCAGAGGGAGAAACCGAAAGAATCCAGATCGGGAACACACCTGAAAAGATAACAAACATAGGAGCAAACCTCGAAACAGGCCTAAAGGAGGAACTCATAACCCTCTTAAGGGAGAATTCCGACCTCTTCGCCTGGAAAGCCTCCGACATGCCAGGCATAAGCCCCGACCTAATGTGCCATAAGCTATCAGTGTACCCGGGATCCCGACCTGTCCAACAGCGACGCAGGAAGCTCGGGCCCGAACGCATGCAAGCAATAGAAGAACAAGTACAAGCACTACTAGATGCAGGGTTCATTAGGGAAGTAAAATACCCCTTATGGCTCGCAAACGTGGTCCTGGTAAAAAAGCCCAATGGAAAATGGAGGATGTGCGTCGACTACACGGATCTCAACAAAGCCTGCCCCAAAGACCCATATCCACTACCAAACATCGACGCCTTAGTCGACGCAGCCTCAGGCTACAGATATCTCTCCTTCATGGATGCATACTCGGGATACAACCAAATCCCGATGTACGGACCCGACCAAGAAAAAACCTCGTTCATAACCCCAAGGGCAAACTACTGCTACGTAGTAATGCCCTTCGGGCTGAAGAACGCAGGGGCAACCTACCAGAGGCTAATGAATAAAGTGTTCTCAGAGCACATCGGACTACAGCTAGAGGTGTATGTCGACGACATGCTGGTAAAAACACGAGAAGACAGAAACTTGGTGGCCGACCTCACCAGTGTCTTCGACACTCTCAGGAAACACAACATGAGACTTAACCCGACAAAGTGCACCTTCGCCGCAGAAGCCGGAAAGTTCTTAGGCTTTATGCTGACTCAAAGAGGCATCGAAGCAAACCCGGATAAATGCCAAGCAATACTCAATATGAAGAGCCCGACGTGTGTCAAAGAAGTACAACAACTGAATGGAAGGCTAGCCGCCCTATCAAGATTCTTGGCAGGATCAGCGATAAAATCACTACCTCTCTACTCACTCCTAAAGAAAGGGAAACCCTTCGCGTGGACCCCGGAGTGCGAAAAAGCCTTCCAAAAACTCAAGGAATTCCTCGGGCAGCCACCAATCCTAACCCGACCTTTAAAAGGGGAAGAGCTCGTACTATACCTCTCGGTCGGACATCGAGCAGTCGCTTCAGCATTAATACGAGAAAATGACCAAGGACAACACCCCATATACTTTGTAAGCAAAGCACTACAAGGGGCCGAGTTAAACTATCAGAAAATAGAAAAATTCGCCTACGCCCTAGTGTTTACAGCCCGGAGGCTCCGTCCCTACTTTCAAGCCCACACCATCAAGGTCCGGACAAATCAACCCATGAGACACATCCTACAAAAAGCAGACATGGCAGGACGAATCCTACAATGGGCGGTGGAGCTGTCCGAGTTCGACCTTCACTATGAAGCTCGGACTGCCATAAAATCCCAGTATCTAGCCGACTTCATCGCAGAATACACTGAGACCCCTGGAACCCCACTCTCATGGAACCTGTATGTCGACGGGTCCTCAAACAAAACAGGAAGCGGAGCCGGGGTTATACTTGAAAGCGACCAAGGAACGCGGATAGAACTATCCCTAAAGTTCGAGTTCCAGGCTTCGAACAACCAGGCCGAATACGAGGCCCTACTAGCAGGACTAAAGCTAGCCGAAGAGGTCGGAGCCCAGAGAATCACAATCTTCAGCGACTCCCAGGTCATCACATCACAAGTAAATGGAAGTTACCAGGCCAAAGACCCAACTATGAAAAAATACCTGGACCAAACACAGGCACAGTTACGCCACTTCCCAGAAATACAAATCCAGCACATACCTCGGGAGCAAAATGCCCGGGCAGACGCCCTCTCAAAGCTTGCTAGCACCAAGCCTGGAGGCAACAACAGAAGTCTCCTCCAAGAAACCTTACAATCTCCCTCCGTATTAAGAGAGGAAGAAATACTAAATATATCCAACCAACAACAAGGATGGATGACCCCCATACTCAACTACCTGAAGTCGGGAACTCTCCCCGCCGAAAGAAAAGAAGCTAAAAGGCTTACAAAGGATGCCCAGAATTATACATTAATTCACGACGTATTATACAGAAGAGGATTCTCAAATCCCCTCCTTAGGTGCGTTCCGACCTCAGAAACAAAAAGCGTCCTCGAAGAAGTCCACGAAGGCATGTGTGGGAACCATCTCGGAGCTCGGGCACTATCCAAAAAAGTAGTCAGAGCCGGGTTCTACTGGCCGACCTTGCAAAGAGACGCAACGGAGTTTGTGAAAATATGCCCCCCTGCCAAAAACACGCCAATTTTCACAAGGCACCGCCCGAAGACCTTATCAGCATCACTGCGCCATGGCCCTTCGCAAAATGGGGACTCGACCTACTCGGCCCGTTTCCACAAGGACCGGGGCAAGCCAAATACCTCATAGTAGGGGTCGACTACTTCACAAAGTGGATCGAAGCTGAACCCTTAGCCACTATTACGGCTCAGAAAAGCCGTAGATTCCTATACAAAAACATTGTCACGAGGTTCGGAGTCCCCTACTCCATCACAACAGACAATGGAACACAGTTCACGGACACAAGTTTTCAGAACTTGGTGGCCGAACTAAAAATCAAACAGCAATTCACATCGGTCGAGCACCCACAAGCCAATGGACAAGCAGAGGCTGCAAATAAAGTCATCTTGGCCGGATTAAAACGAAGACTCCAAGAGGCCAAAGGGGCATGGGCCGAAGAACTCCCCCAGGTACTATGGGCATATCGGACAACCCCGCACTCTACAACGGGAGAATCCCCATTCCGACTAGCCTACGGGATGGAGGCAATGATTCCTATCGAAATAGATGAAGGGTCGCCCAGAGTCATCTTCTACAACGAAGGAGGCAACCCACAGGCACAAAGGGAAGAACTCGACCTCCTCCCCGAGGTCCGAGAAAGAGCCCGAATCCGAGAAGAAGCCTTAAAACGGCGAACGGCCCTCAGATACAATCAAAAGGTAATAAAGCGAAGTTTCTCCATTCACGACTTGATTCTAATCCGAAATGACATCGGAACACAAAAGTCAGGAGAAGGAAAGCTAGCCGCAAATTGGAAAGGACCCTACAAGGTAACAGAAGTCTTAGGGACAGGCTACTACAAAATATCCGATCTAGAAGGCAATGAGCTGCCCAGGGCCTGGCACGCCTGTAATCTAAGACGGTACTACAGCTAGAAAAACCTAACCCGAGGTGTACTCTTTTTCCCTACAAGGGTTTTTTAATGAGACACCCGGCTAAGTAAGATACCCGACCTAGTCAAAGGGTAAACAGTTTGTAAATATTCCTTCTTTTTTAATACTAATCAAATTTCTCTATTTTCTCTTCCTCATGATGAAGCAAATCCTAGAAAGTACCCCACCAAGGCGCATTAATTTATGCTCGGCAAAACGCAAAAAATCATTTGCCAAGAGACCATACAAGGTCGGCAAAGATGAAGCGACGAGGTTCAAATTAATGTGAGAAGTTATAAAGTAACTCTGAAATGGCTCGAAAAGCCAAATGAAAAAGAGGTTACAAAAATAACTTAAAAAGGCCGACCAAACGACGAAGTCGGACCCAACAAAGGAAAAGTTATAAAGTAACTCTGAAATGGCTCGAAAAAGCCAAATAAAAGAGATTACAGAAATAACTCAAAAGGGCCGACCAACGACAAAATCGGACCTAACAAAAAGGAGGTACTCGAGCACCCGATGTCCGAGAAAAAGCTCGGACCCAAGAAAGAAGCCTCAAAACGGCAAGAACCAAGATTTCGAAAAACGCTTACTAAAAAGTTGCTTTACAAAAGCAACTAAAAAGTACAAGCGAAAAGAACGAAATCAGAAGAAGTTTCAAAACGCTAGCTAAAAAGTTGTTATCCGAAAACAACTAAAAAGCACAAAAGCGGAAACAAAAAGTCAAAACGCTAGCTAAAAAGTTGTTATCTGAAAACAACTAAAAAGCACAAAAGCGGAAACAAAAGGTCAAAACGCGAACAAAAACACCGCATAATAAGCTAAAAAAGTTACTAAAAAGTAGCTAAAAGCAAAAGGTGTTCAAAGCGTTCAACAGAAACCATCCAAAAGACAAAAGAGCCCACAGGCCGGGCACAAAACCAGAATAAAAAGATTACAGAGGATCAAAGTCCTTCCCGGACTCCACATCAACAGAAGGCTGCGGAGCAAACATAGAAATCGGGACAGCATCGACGGCAACGTCCTCTCGATTCGAAACCCCCACACCAGATCCATCCCCGACCAAGGGAGAAGTCGGGTTCTGAACAGGAACTCCGGGGTCGGACATCGGAACTTCATCCTCGGCAGGAGCAGGAACAATCTTTCCCTCCACGACAACATTATCCGTACTAAATAAGCTCAGATCCAGGTCGGGAGCAAGAACCCGGACCTGAGCCTTCAAGTTCTCAAACATAGCATCCATACCCTTAGCCACGTGACCCTCCAGCTCGTAAAAATCATCCCGAGCAGATTGCAACTTCTCCTTTGTCTCCACAAGCTCAGCATATAGCTTGGTATAATTCTCTGTAGCCACCTTCGCCACCTCCTCAGATGTCTTCGCTGCCGCCACAGCCGCGGTAGCTTTAGTTTTCTCTTTCTCCAAGGAGGCCTCCAGCTCAGTAATCCTGGCAGCCTTCAGTTGACTAATCTTATCGAGCTCGGACTGAGCCTTCTCAAGTCGGGAGCTGGTCGCCCCAAGAGGGGATTTCTTGAACTCCCGGGCAATAGCGGCATGAAGACTAGCCATCCGGACACAGCTCCGCGCCATATACTGAAAATGATGCTCCATAGAAACATCATCAGTGGAAATAAAGGTCTGAGGGAGAATATGCTGCTCAATCCAACCAAGAGCGTCAAAGTCCTTATCATTGAAACCGGCAAGCTCTTGAGAGGTCTTCTGCTTCTTGGGAGGAGGACCCGAGAACGGAGGAGGAGAAGAGGTAGCAGGCCCAGAGGTCGGAGGATCCTGACTTAAAGCTCGGAACTGGGGAGTCGGAATAGTCTTCGACCGAGTCTGAACACCTATAGTAGTCTTCTGCGGAGAAGATCGGGCAGAAGCATCCCCGGCCTCGAGATTTCGAGCAGCCACCGACTTCTTCGTCCGACGAAGAAACTTCATAGAATCCGCCTGAGAAGACATCTCTGCAGAAATAAAAAGGAAAAAGATCACCACAACAGAAATTCCACCAAAACAAAACCCAAATACTAAGAAGGATAAATCTCAAAGAGGTCGGGAACTACCTAACTCGGAACGGAGAAGGCTTGGATCTCCCAACATTTTCTTCGTGTCCAAGTGAGGTGCCCGACCCCATAAACTGCTCACCACACCCACAAAGGCCTGCTCCACCTCATCTAAACTCTCAAAAGTATACTTAACAGACACTATATTCTCCTGCCAACAAAGAGGAAAAGAAGGCTCCCCACTCTCATCTAGAAAGAAAGGTCGGACGTCTCCAACAGCCCGGACCTTGAAATAAAAGTTCTTAAAATCGTGAAAAGACTCATCATACAGGGTACAGAACTTCCTCCCCTGGTTAGCCCTAAAAGAGACCCAAGACACCTTCCCTCCGCCCGACCCCGGCTTCATCAACACAAACAAATAGGAAAAAAGAGAAATAGAGGGAGAAACTCCCAAAAACTGACACAAAAGTTGGAACAGCTTTAAAAATGCCCAGGAATTTGGATGGAGCTGCGTAGGGGCAAGGTTACAAGACCACAACACCTCGGACTCCAGGTCGGTAAAAGGAAGTCGGACACTCAGCTTAGAGAAAAAGCAATCATAAGCATAAAAGAAGAGCTTCTCGGAACTGTCTAAAGGCGGGAAGCACACTCTCTCCTCGGAATCCGGGGCTACTAACTCATAATCCCTCTCAGACTCTCTATCTTCACATATGCTACATTGCCTACGAAACCTAGCTAAATATTCAGAATCTACCACATAAGGGACTCTTAAAGGAACAGGATCTACCCAACCAAGACCACTCGGAATCTTGGTCGACATCGCTTGCAGAACCTTTCGAGACATAAAAATCTTGCCTACAAAGAAGAATACAACAGCAAGGCAAAAATCACATAAAGGCAGACAGCAAAAAACCCATTTAGCAAAGGCGAGAAAACCAAGTTCTTTTAGAAGAGAATACAGAAACCCGAAAACAAAATACCAAGAGAAAAGAGCCCCCCCCCCCACATACAAACAACCAAAGCAATGGCGGCGACTCTTTTCGGGGCAAACCCAGGCATAGAAGAAAAAAGAAACAGAAGCATATGTGCGCAAAGAAAATGAAGACGAGAACAAACCTGGAAGAAAGGAAGAAGACGACGAGCTCCGATGCAAGGAGAACGAAAACGGCGGCGCAGAGGAAACCCCGGAAAAACGCACAGAAAGAATCGGAGAAAAAGAACAAAGAAGGAGCGGCGCTCGAAAGAGAGGTGGCGAAAACTCAGAAAATGGAAAGGGAACAGAATAAACGAAGAAAATGAGGAAAGGGGCAAATAAATAATGCCTTCACAGAGCCCGAACGGAAATCGAGGAGAAACGGCAAAAAGCAATAAATGCTGAAAACGGCCATTTTTTGAAAATTTTGAACTATGCCCGAGCTCGACCTCTCAAAGGACGAACTCGGGCAGGGGCACTGTTCATACCCTGACCGAGCTCCCCCAACTCGGAAGTTCATAGAAGGTCCGACCTCGTCCCAAGGCCCACGCCTGAGGTCGGACCTCGGACAAATAAGCTAAGAAGGCCCATCAGAAGGAACGAAGCCCAAAACCTAAAGGCCGAAAAGGCCTAAAGAAAGGCGGTTCCACAAAGATAGGGATAAAGCTCCCAAAAGATAAGATAAGATAAGAATATCTTATCCAGGGAAGATCACAACCAACTACTATAAATACACTGGAGCACCCAGGTATAACTCATACTCTAATTCTACTCAATATCTGCTTGGACCCATGCTAACTTAAGCATCGGAGTGTCATTGCAGGTACAACCACCAGCCGCTCGGCACATCAAGCTCGGGTCACGGAACCCTCACCTCGGGTCTTGCCAGACGGCCGAGCTACACGTTTCAGGTAACCCTCGGAACAACTGGGTATCGTTATTTTTATTTGATGGACGAAACCAACGAGGAATCTGTTGGGCTAGAGGAATCCCCCAAGAATGGAACATTAGTATACAATGAATGTGGAGTCTTGAAAGGGAGATTTACCAGTGTTAAGATAGAGACCATACACAGAGATGGAAAGATGATGAGGGAGCTAGTGGACGAAATCGTGATCACATCAATGTAGTATTCTTTGTTGTTGTATGGAATCATTATTATGGCACCTACGTGTGGACACAACTCCGTTCAACTAACCAGCAAGTGTACTGGGTCGTCCAAGTAATACCTTACGTGAGTAAGGGTCGATCCCACAGAGATTGTTGGTATGAAGCATGCTATGGTCACCTTGTAAATCTCAGTTAAGCAGATTAAATGGTTATAGGTTTCGAAAATTAATAATAAATAGAAAATAAAAGGGATAGAAATACTTATGTAAATCAATAGTGGGAATTTCAGATAGGCGTGTGGAGATGATAGAATCCTTTCGAATCTCTACTTTCTTATTGCTCTCATCCAATCCTTCTTACTCTTTTCCATGGCAAGCTGTATGTAGGGCATCACCATCATCAATGGCTACTTTTAATCCTCTTGGGAAAATGGTCCTATGCGCTGTCACTGCACGGCTAATCGTTTGGAGGCATCACCCTTGTTGATAGCTACATCCCATCCTCTCAGTGAAAATGGTCCAAATGCTCTGTCACAGCACGGCTAATCATCTGTCGGTTCTCAATCAGGTTGGAGTAGAATCTATTGATTCTTTTGCGTTTGTCATCACGCCCAGCCTTCAGGGGTTTAAAGCTCGTCACAGTCATTCAATACCGGAATCCTACTAGGAATACCACGGACAAGGTTAGACTTTTCGGATTCCCGGGATCCTACTCGGAATACCACAGACAAGGTTAGACTTTTCGGATCCCCATGAATGCCACCATCTATCTAGCTTATACCACGAAGATTCTGTTGGGGAATCTAAGAGATATGCGCCCGGCCTAAGGCAGAACGGAAGTGGTTGTCAGTCACGCGCGTTCATAGGTGAGAATGATGATGAGTGTCACGGATCATCACATTCATCAAAGTGTTGTGCAACGTATATCTTGGAATAAGAATAAAAGAGAATTGAATAGAAAGTAATAGTAATTGTATTGAAACTTGAGGTACAGCAGAGTTCCACACCCTTAATCTATGGTGTGCAGAAACTCCACCATTGAAAATACATAAGTGAAAGGTTCAGGCATGGCCGAATGGCCAGCCCCCATGAAGGTGATCAAAAGACCGAATGGTCAAAAGATGACTAATACACTAGTAAAAAGTCTTATTTATACTAAACTAGCTACTAGGGTTTACATGAGTAAGTAATTGATGCATAAATCCACTTCCGGGGCCCACTTGGTGTATGTTTGGGCTGAGCTTGATCTATCCACGAGCTGAGGCTTTTCTTGGAGTTGAACGCCAAGTTATAACGTGTTTTGGGCGTTCAACTCCGGATCATGACGTGTTTCTGGCGTTTAACTCCAGACAGCAGCATGTACTTGGCGTTCAATACCAAGTTACGTCATCAATTTCCGAATAAAGTATGGACTATTATATATTGCTGGAAAGCTCTGAATGTCTACTTTCCAACATCGTTGAGAGCGCGCCATTTGGAGTTCTGTAGCTCCAGAAAATCCATTTCGAATGCAGGGAGGTCAGATTCCAACAGCATCAGCAGTCCTTTTGTCAGCCTTTTTCAGAGTTTTGCTCAAGTCCCTCAATTTCAGCTAGAAATTACCTGAAATTACAGAAAAAACATACAAACTCATGGTAAAGTCCAGAAATGTGAATTTAACATAAAAACTAATAAAAACATCCCTAAAAGTAGCTTGAACGTACTAAAAACTACCTAAAAACAATGCCAAAAAGCGTATAAATTATCCGCTCATCACAACACCAAACTTAAATTGTTGCTTGTCCCCAAGCAACTGAAAATCAAATAGGATAAAAAGAAGAGAATATACTATAAATTTCAAAATATCAATGAATATTAATTATAATTAGATGAGCGGGACTTGTAGCTTTTTGCTTCTGAACAGTTTTGGCATCTCACTTTTTCCTTTGAAGTTTAGAGTGATTGGCGTCTCTAGGAACTCAGAGTTCAGATAGTGTTATTGACTTTCCTAGTTAAGCATGTTGATTCTTGAACACAGCTACTTTTATGAGTCTTGACCGTGGCCCTAAGCACTTTGTTTTCCAGTATTACCACCGGATACATAAATGCCACAGACACATGACTGGGTGAACCTTTTCAGATTGTGACTCAGCTTTGCTAGAGTCCCCAGTTAGAGGTGTCCAGAGCTCTTAAGCACACTCTTTTTGCTTTGGATCACGACTTTAACCACTCAGTCTCAAGATTTTCACTTGGACCTTCATGACACAAGCACATGGTTAGGGATAGCTTGATTTAGCCGCTTAGGCCTGGATTTTATTTCCTTGGGCCCTCCTATCCATTGATGCTCAAAGCCTTGGATCCTTTTTACCCTTGCCTTTTGGTTTTAAGGGCTATTGGCTTTTTCTGCTTGCTTTTTCTTTTTCTTTCTATTTTTTTTTGCCAGTTTTTTTCGCAAGCCTTTGCTTTTTCACTGCTTTTTCTTGCTTCAAGAATCAGTTTTATGATTTTTCAGATCATCAATAACATTTCTCTTTGTTCATCATTCTTTCAAGAGCCAACAATTTTAACATTCATAAACAACAAGATAAAAAATATGCACTGTTTAAGAATTCATTCAGAAAACAAAAAGTATTGTCACCACATCAATATAATTAAATTAAATTCAAGGACAATTTTCGAAATTTATGTACTTCTTGTTCTTTTGAATTAAAAACATTTTTTTTATTTAAGAGAGGTGAAGGATTTATAGAAATTATTCATAGCTTTAAGACATAGTTACTACATACTAATGATCATGAAGTAGAGACAAAATATAGATAGACATGAAGGATAAAACTGAAAAAGCAGAGAAATAAGAATAAGGAATGAGTCCACCTTAGTGAGGGTGGCACCCTCTTAAAGAACCAATGGTGCTTTTTGAGCTCCTTTATGTCTCTTCCTTGCTTCTATTGCATGATCCCTAGTGATTTTGGTGTTCCTACCCTTAGTTGCTTCCAATAATTATGTGGAGGAACATGTATCCCCTGAGGTATCTCAGGGATTTCTTGATGAGGGAATTTCTCATGCTTTCTTGATGTGCAGTCAAATGCTCTTCTACTGAGTTATGGACTCCTGCGATGAATATCTCCATCTCCCATGACTTGGAGGTGGAAGCTTTTTGTCTTCCCTTTTCTCTTTTTTTTTTGTTTTTTTTTGAGGTTTCTCTGAATTGTTGATTTTTAGTTTCTCTTGACTTCCTCTTCAGAGTCTTTTCAGGTTCAGGATCAGCTTCAACAAGAGTGCCTTTTTCCTTGTTCCTGCTCATATGAAAGAGAAGAGGAAAAGAAAAGGAAGAGGAATCCTCTATGTCACAGTAAGGAGGATCCTTATTATTAGTAGAAGAAGAAAGGAGATAATGGAAGGAGAGGGATGAATAGTCTGTATAAAGAGTAAGGATAGGGGAGGTGATAAGAGATGAAGAGAAATGTTAGTAAATAAATAAATAAATAGAAGAAGATGAGAGAGGGATTTTCGAAAATATTTTTGAAAAGGAGTTAGTAATTTCGAAAATTAAAGATGAATTAAAATTAAAATTAAAATTTGAAACAATTAGTTAATTAAAAAGAATTTTTGAAAAAGAGGGAGGTATTTTCGAAAATTAGAGAGGGAAAAGTAGTTAGGTGGTTTTGAAAAAGATAAGAAACAAACAAAAAGTTAATTAGTTAGTTGAAAAAGATATTAAAATCAAATTTGAAAAGATAAGAAGATAAGAAGTTAGATAAGATATTTTAAAATCAAAATTTTGAAAAAGATAAAATTTTGAAAAAGATATAATATAAAAGATACGATAAAAAGATATGATAAAAAGACATGATTTTTGAAAAGATAAGATTAAAAAGATATTTTTTTGAAAAGATATGATTTTAAAAGATATGGTTTTAAAAAGATATGATTGAAATTAGTTTTGAAAAAGATTTAAAATTAAAATTAATTACTTAACTAACAAGAAACTAAAAGATAAGATTCTAGAATTTTAAAGATTGAACCTTTCTTAACAAGAAAGTAACAAACTTCAAATTTTTGAATCAATCACATAAATTGTTAGCTAATTTTCGAAAATATGATGTAAAAGATAAGAAAAAGATTTTGAAAATAATTTGAAAAAGATTTTTGAAATTTTCGAAAAAAAGGAAAAAATGGAAAATATATGATTTTTGAAAAAGATTTTGAAAAGATAAGATTTTTAAAATTGAAAATTTGACTTGACTTGTAAGAAACAACTAATTTTTAAAAATTTTTGACCAAGTCAACCCAAAATTTCGAAAATTTGGAGGGAAATAAGGAAAAGATATTTTTTTTATTTTTTTGAATTTTTAATGATGAGAGAGAAAAACAACAAAAATGACTCACAACATGAAAATTATGAATCAAAACTCATGATGCATGCAAGAACACTATGAATGTCAAGATGAACACCAAGAACACTTTGAAGATCATGATGAATATCAAGAACATATTTTTGAAAAATTTTTGATGCAAAGAAAACATGCAAGATACCAAACTTAGAAATCTTTAATGCATGGACTCTTACAAACGAAAAATGTATATGAAAAACAACAACCAACACAAAACAAGAAATCATCAAGATCAAACAAGAAGACTTGTCAAGAACAACTTGAAGATCATGAAGAACACCATGAATGCATGAATTTTTTCGAAAAATGCAAGAAAAATTTTTAAGGCATGCAATTGACACCAAACTTAAAATTTGACTCAAGACTCAAACAAGAAACGCAAAATATTTTTGATTTTTATGATTTTCTAATTTTTTTGTATTTTTATTTTATTTTTTCGAAAATATTCTTTTAGAAAAACGAAAATAAAAGAAAAATTTTGAAAACTTTTTGAAAAGAAAATAAAAAGAAAATTACCTAATCTGAGCAACAAGATGAACCGTCAGTTGTCCATACTCGAACAATCCCCGACAACAGCGCCAAAAACTTGGTGGACGAAATTGTGATCACATCAATGTAGTATTCTTTGTTGTTGTATGGAATCATTATTATGGCACCTATGTGTGGACACAACTCCGTTCAACTAACCAGCAAGTGTACTGGGTCGTCCAAGTAGTGGTGTCAATATGTTTGGCCCTATAGGGCTTTGGCCCTACTTTATAGGGCCAGAAGAATAAAAAGCCCTTTAACTAATAGGGTCAAATTTTTAAAAAGCCCTCAGGGCCAAAAGCCCTCATGGGCCAAAAGCCCTAGGGCCAACCCATGGGTTACCTAATCTTTTTTTTTATATTTTTTATTTCAACACACATAAAACTTATTAAAAGTCATTAGTTTGTTTTATCCCTTTATCATTTTTATGCGTAAAAAATAAAAAAATTGAAAAATAAATGTTAAAAATGTACATTGATCATATTAAATCCAACTTTTAACTATATATATCAAGAAATCAAACATGGAATTCACTATCTCATCACCATTTTTCTTACTTTCTAGTATTTACCATTAATAATGTCTCTAGAAAATCAAAATAAAATTGACACAAAAGTTCATCATCTAAAATCATAAATGTTGAGGGGGATGCATCGTTTCTGTTGACGCTTCTTCTTCATGAATTTCACCAATTTCATCATCTAAAATCAACCAATTAAAAAACAGTTAGAAATTCAATTTAAAATATTATTTGAAAAAAATAGCATAAATATTTACCATCATGATTTGGAACAAATCCACGTAACCAACTCCTTGTGCAAATAAGCATTTGGACATGCTCATGAAGAGTGGAACTTCTATATTTTGTTAAAACACGTCCACCAATACTGAATGCAGACTCAGATGCTACTGTAGTGATGGGAATACTTAAAACATCTCTGGCCATAACTGACAGAGTGGGAAACCTATCCTCATTAATCTTCCAAAAATTCAGCACATCATACTTCAAATCATCTTCATTGGTGTGAATCAAACCTTCTTTTAGATAAATCTCTAATTCATCTTTATCTTTGGAAGTTTGGGTTTCACAGTCAAATTCTCTAAACTCCTAAAAGATGTAGTATAAAGATTATTTAAGTAACAAATAAACATAATAGGAGAAAAATAATACTATATTAAAATTAAATACCTTCATCACCATTTTGCTCTTCTTTGTAAGCCTTCCTTCTTCAGGTGACATAGGAGATTGATTACTACTTTGAGAAATTGTTGAACCACCAAAAGTATTTATGTACTCTCCATACAACCTTTTAAATTTCTCCAATACTTCATTTGCCTTCAATTCAAAGGTTGAAGGATCTAGTTTTTTGTAACAAAACCTCAAGAACTTTAACTTTAATCGAGGATCAAGAATTGCCCCAAAAGCCAAGACAGTGCTATAATCCTTCCAATATTTATCAAACTTCATCTTCATTCTGAAAGTCATGTTCATAATAACAACATCATCACAATTTTGATTGTCTTCCAAAAGACATTCAATTTTCCAAACTTGCATAAAATACAAATTTGATGTTGGATATGATGAACCCGAAATGAGGTTTGTAGTTTCATAAAATGGCTCCAAAAATTCACACATTTTTTTTGCTAAGCTCCATTCTTCATTTGTCGGACAATCTTTATAAGCTCCATCTACAACACTAAGGATGTCAAACGCTTTTTCAAATTTAATTGCACTTTCCAACATCATATATGTAGAATTCCATTGAGTTGGAACGTCTGATTTTAGACCAACACCTTCTTCAATTTCTGCTTGCTGCACACAATCTTTGAATTTCATCATTCTCCCATCAGAAGCTTTCACATACTTCACACTCTCTCTGATTTTAAATAAAGCTCCAGCAGCCACCTTTAACCCTTCTTGCACAATCAAATTTAAAATGTGAGCAGAGCAACGCACATGAAAATATTCTCCATCGCAAAGCAAACTATTCTGCTTACGTAGATGAGTTTTTAAGATGTTTTGCATGTTGTCATTTGCAGAAGCATTATCTAAAGTAATAGAGAATACTTTCTTATCAATACCCCATTGCTTCAAAGAGTTAAATAAGACTGCTTCCATATCGGTTCCAGTATGGGGAGGAATCATTCGACAAAAATTCAAAATCTTACTCACTAGTCGCCAATTCTCATCAACAAAATGAGCTGTCAGACAAATATATCCTTCAGTGGTAGATGTTGTCCACACATCAGATGTCAAACAAATTCTATTAGGTATCCTAGACATCTTCTGCCTCAATTTCTCTTTCTCTGTTGAATAAATCATTTGAAGATCTGAAACTAAAGTGTTTCTAGAAGGCATTATAATCGTTGGACTAATGTAATTAATCCAATCTCTAATACCCTCATACTCAACAAAGCTGAACGCAAGATCATGTTTTGCTATAGCTTGAGCGAGCTTTTTTCTATGAACATGCTGATCAATTTTGGTTGGCAGACTCTCTATATCATCATCAAATCTAATATTGAGAGGTATAGATTTACAAGAAACTATGTGACGACTTAGATGAGAAGTCCCGTAACCATTCTTAGTTTTTGGATTTTTTCCAATTTTGTATTCACGATGACAAAAATTGCATTCAGCCTTTTCAATACCATCTCTGTCTTTTCCAATCTTCTTAAAAAATCTCCAAACATTAGACTTTTTACCAGAATCAACACTACCAGAAGCTTGAACAGGAGTCTCAGAAACAATCTCATCATCCATGTTTATAAATTTCCTAATCATATCCAAATAATGTATATTAAAATTTTATAGCAAAAACAACAACATTCATTAATTCATATTAATTATTCATCTCTGAAGTTTCAATAAGAAGTAATTGAAGAGAACACAGTAACAATCAATCAAACAAGCAAAGCATGTATTAGGATTTAGGAATGGAAAAGCAAGAGAAGCTGAAACATAGGCCAAAAAAATATCATCCCACCAGCAGACACAAGTATCAAGTCAATTAATTAAATTAGCCTCCTAGGACTAATCTATAACATATAGTGAAATCTCCTAACTATATTATTATACTAAAACTCATAGGAAAACTCATGGCAGAGAACTTCTAACTATATTATTATACTAAAACTACTAAGTTATGCTATAAATTTTTATTGCAGTACCCACTTATGTAACCCTCACTTACTTGAGATGGTTGAGTCCAAATAGTTACCCTCCCATGAAAATAAAAGACCAGAAAAAGCAAGAGACATTATAGAAGATTATCAGTTATCCAAACTAATAGACATGTTGGCAGCAGAACATTTAGTACATAATCAAAGATAATGCGAGAAACACAGGCACTGGATAACAAGTGTACACTAACCTGGGAATTCTAGCACATGTTTCAGAGGCACAAGCTATAGCATTCAGTTTTCCACACGAAGAAACTGCAGTGCGAAAAAGACACGCAATCAATAAGTTCTTAGGAAATCAAAAGCATAATCTCAATTTCACACCAACAAAATCATAGACTGCAAAATCAGTCTACACTACATAAGCATCAAATCACAAAGTTCTTATAATTTAAAATCAAAAGATGTCATAATAGAAAATTTCGGAATCCTTTAACAATATAACTTTGTGATCAGCTGCCCTTTTATTTTTTTGTTAAAAAGATAAAGTTATTTCTTAAATTTAGACCAAGAAGCCTTTAATTAAATAAATGAAGATAGAATCTTAAAGAAAGTCACATATAGAATAAGTGGTGGAAAATAGACAAAAGACAAGTGAAAAAGAAATCAGACATCTGATCCAATAATTGAAGAAGATGGTGGTACATGTCATCCTGTAACAGAATACCAGACACCATGATTTTCATTTAAAATCAGCAATACAACAATGTTTTTGTATACAACCTAAGGTATCTACATATGCATACATCCGAATCGTTTATAAGGGGAACTGATTTCACCTTAATACTAGTTGATAAAATAAAGTGCATATATATGAGTATTATTTGATTGACATATATATTTGAGTATAGGCACGCATCATGATCATCTTAAATTCTTAATTAGCAATTATATGGATAGAAATACTTATCTCAATCTGCTCGTTTCTACATGATGGGCTACTTTTAGTTGTGATTTGTACTAAAAGAAAGGGATAATAATAACTGGGAAACAAGAGTTATGATCTCGGATGAGGTGTACTATATAAATATATTGGAAAATATTTGAAATCAAGAAAATGGAAGCAAGTTAGCAACTAATAATTAAAGAATCATTGACATCCAAAACAATATGACATTTGATGGATATAATATACAGTAGTCAATACACATAGGAACGTGATTCTCACAATACTACATACCTTGACTAATTAAGGTAACACCATAATCTTTTTACAATTACAAGATATATACGACTTGATGAACACGAATAAGGATGATGGATATGATGAATAAAGATGTTGGTGCTTGTATTATATACTATTAACCAGTGACGCAAGAAAAGAGTTTTCTGTGACTGCGAAACCTGACAAGTTGCTTTGAATCAGCAGCAGGGCCTCTAGTGGAATAGGACCTATCATAGAATTAAAATGGGTGATGCAATTGCAAACAAACAAAGAAGAAATTTAGAGAGGGATAGAAAACAAAGAAACCCACCTCTGATTCTGCGTGAGGGAGGAGAAGTAGCCACGGATTTCGTAGGTAGAAGTGTAGAACGCAGATCCTTTCACAGTTCACCGTTTCAACGCAAATCCTTTCACAGTTTCACCCTTTCAACGCGTTCTCTGGTCAGGGTCTCAGGGAGGAGAATATTAGCTTTAGGGCTTGGAGGGCTTATAGGGCCAGCCCTGTTTTGCTTTTTCGTTGGGAGGGCTTAATTAAGATTGGGCTTACAAAATATTATTTTATAATTTTTAGGGCTGTGGGCTAAAATTTTTTTAGAGGGTTGAGGGCCAGCCCTAAGGTTTGGGCTAAATTGACACTCCTACGTCCAAGTAATACCTTACGTGAGTAAGGGTCGATCCCACAGAGATTGTTGGTATGAAGCAAGCTATGGTCACCTTGTAAATCTCAGTTAAGCAGATTAAATGGTTATGGTTTTCGAAAATTAATAATAAATAGAAAATAAAAAGGGATAGAAATACTTATGTAAATCAATAGTGGGAATTTCAGATAGGCGTGTGGAAATGCTAGAATCCTTTCGAATCTATACTTTCTTATTGCTCTCATCCAATCCTTCTTACTCCTTTCCATGGCAAGCTGTATGTAGGGCATTACCATCATCAATGGCTACTTTTAATCCTCTCGGGAAAATGGTCCTATGCGCTGTCACTGCACGGCTAATCGTCTGGAGGCATCACCCTTGTTGATAGCTACATCCCATCCTCTCAGTGAAAATGGTCCAAATGCTCTGTCACAGCACGACTAATCATCTGTCGGTTCTCAATCAGGTTGGAGTAGAATCCATTGATTCTTTTGCGTTTGTCATCACGCCCAGCCTTCAGGAGTTTGAAGCTCGTCACAGTCATTCAATACCGGAATCCTACTCAGAATACCACGGACAAGGTTAGACTTTCCGGATTCCCGGGATCCTACTCGGAATACCACAGACAAGGTTAGACTTTTCGAATCCCCATGAATGCCGCCATCTATCTAGCTTATACCACGAAGATTCTGTTGGGGAATCTAAGAGATATGCGCCTGGCCTAAGGCAGAACGGAAGTGGTTGTCAGTCACGCGCGTTCATAGGTGAGAATGATGATGAGTGTCATGGATCATCACATTCATCAAAGTGTTGTGCAACGTATATCTTGGAATAAGAATAAAAGAGAATTGAATAGAAAGTAATAGTAATTGTATTGAAACTTGAGGTACAGCAGAGCTCCACACCCTTAATCTATGGTGTGCAGAAACTCCACCGTTGAAAATACATAAGTGAAAGGTTCAGGCATGGCCGAATGGCCAGCCCCCATGAAGGTGATCAAAAGACCGAATGGTCAAAAGATGACTAATACACTAGTAAAAAGTCTTATTTATACTAAACTAGCTACTAGGGTTTACATGAGTAAGTAATTGATGCATAAATCCACTTCCGGGGCCCACTTGGTGTATGTTTGGGCTGAGCTTGATCTATCCACGAGCTGAGGCTTTTCTTGGAGTTGAACGCCAAGTTATAACGTGTTTTGGGCGTTCAACTCCGGATCATGACGTGTTTCTGGCGTTTAACTCCAGACAGCAGCATGTACTTGGCGTTCAACACCACGTTATGTCGTCAATTTCCGAATAAATTATGGACTATTATATATTGCTGGAAAGCTCTGGATGTCTACTTTCCAACGTCGTTGAGAGCGCGCCATTTGGAGTTCTGTAGCTCCAGAAAATCCATTTCGAGTGCAGGGAGGTCAGATTCCAACAGCATCAGCAGTCCTTTTGTCAGCCTTTTTCAGAGTTTTGCTCAAGTCCCTCAATTTCAGCTAGAAATTACCTGAAATTACAGAAAAAACACACAAACTCATAGTAAAGTCCAGAAATGTGAATTTAACATAAAAACTAATGAAAACATCCCTAAAAGTAGCTTGAACGTACTAAAAACTACCTAAAAACAATGCCAAAAAGCGTATAAATTATCCGCTCATCACAACACCAAACTTAAATTGTTGCTTGTCCCCAAGCAACTGAAAATCAAATAGGATAAAAAGAAGAGAATATACCATAAATTTCAAAATATCAATGAATATTAGTTATAATTAGATGAGCGGGACTTGTAGCTTTTTGCTTCTGAACAGTTTTGGCATCTCACTTTTTCCTTTGAAGTTTAGAGTGATTGGAGTCTCTAGGAACTCAGAGTTCAGATAGTGTTATTGACTTTCCTAGTTAAGCATGTTGATTCTTGAACACAGCTACTTTTATGAGTCTTGGCCGTGGCCCGAAGCACTTTGTTTTCCAGTATTACCACCGGATACATAAATGCCACAGACACATGACTGGGTGAACCTTTTCAGATTGTGACTCAGCTTTGCTAGAGTCCCCAGTTAGAGGTGTCCAGAGCTCTTAAGCACACTCTTTTTGCTTTGGATCACGACTTTAACCACTCAGTCTCAAGATTTTCACTTGGACCTTCATGACACAAGCACATGGTTAGGGATAGCTTGATTTAGCCGCTTAGGCCTGGATTTTATTTCCTTGGGCCCTCCTATCCATTGATGCTCAAAGCCTTGGATCCTTTTTACCCTTGCCTTTTGGTTTTAAGGGCTATTGGCTTTTTCTGCTTGTTTTTTCTTTTTCTTTCTATTTTTTTTTCGCCAGTTTTTTTCGCAAGCCTTTGCTTTTTCACTGCTTTTTCTTGCTTCAAGAATCAATTTTATGATTTTTCAGATCATCAATAACATTTCTCTTTGTTCATTGGTGCACGAAATTGCAATCACACTTTTGCAATCCCGCACAACTAACCAGCAAGTGCACTGGGTCGTCCAAGTAATACCTTGCGTGAGCAAGGGTCGATCCCACGGAGATTGTCGGCTTGAAGCAAGCTATGGTTATCTTGTAAATCTTAGTCAGGATATCAGAAATTATCAGGATTGATTGTGAAAAGCAAAAGAACATGAAATGATTACTTGTTTTGCAGTAATGGAGAATAAGTTGAGGTTTGGAGATGCTCCATCTTCTGAATCTCTGCTTTCCCACTGTCTTCTTCTTCAAACACGCAAGTCTCCTTCCATGGCAAGCTGTATGCAGGGTTTCACCGTTGTCAATGGCTACCTCCCATCCTCTCAGTGAAAGCGATTGCATATGCTCTGTCACAGCATAGCGGAATTCATCTGTCGGTTCTCAATCAGGCCGGAATAGAATCCAGTGATTCTTTTGCGTCTGTCACTAACGCCCCGCCCTCAGGAGTTTGAAGCACGTCACAGTCATTCAATCATTGAATCCTACTCAGAATACCACAGACAAGGTTTAGACCTTCCGGATTCTCTTGAATGCCGCCATCAGTCTAGCTTATACCACGAAGATTCCGATTAAAGAACCCAAGAGATAACTACTTAATCTAAGATAGAACGGAGGTGGTTGTCAAGCACACGTTCATAGTTGAGAATGATGATGATTGTCACGGATCATCACATTCATCCGGATTAAGAACAAGTATTATCTTAGAATGGAAGCAAGCATGATTGAATGAGAAACAGTAGTAATTGCATTAATCCATCAAGACACAGCAGAGCTCCTCACCCCCAACCATAGGGTTTAGAGACTCATGCTGTGGAAAGTACACAAAGAAAGGTGTAAAGTGTCATGAGGTCATCCCAAAAGGTTCTGATACAATGTCAAAAGATCCTATTAATAGTGAACTAGTAACCTAGGGTGTACAGAAATGAGTAAATGACGTAAAAATCCACTTCTGGGTCCACTTGGTGTGTGCTTAGGCTGAGCAATGAAGCATTTTCGTGTAGAGACCTTTTCTGGAGTTAAACGCCAGTTCTCATGCCAGTTTGGGCGTTTAACTCCAAGTTTTATGCCAGTTCCGGCGTTTAACGCTGGAATTTCTGAGGGAGACTTTGAGCGCCGGTTTGGGCCATCAACTCTTGGGCAAAGTATGGACTATCATATATTGCTGGAAAGCCCAGGATGTCTACTTTCCAACGCCGTTGAGAGCGCGCCAATTGGGCTTCTGTAGCTCCAGAAAATTCACTTCGAGTGCAGGGAGGTCAGAATCCAACAGCATCTGCAGTCCTTTTTGGTCTCGGAATCAGATTTTTGCTCAGGACCCTCAATTTCAGCCAGAAAATACCTGAAATCACAGAAAAACACACAAACTCATAGTAAAGTCCAGAAAAGTGAATTTTAGCTAAAAACTAATAAAAATATACTAAAAACTAACTAAATCCTACTAAAAACATACTAAAAACAATGCCAAAAAGCATACAAATTATCCGCTCATCACAACACCAAACTTAAATTGTTGCTTGTCCCCAAGCAACTGAAAATCAAAATAGGATAAAAAGAAGAGAATATACTATAGACTCCAAAATATCAAGGAAACATAGCTCCAATTAGATGAGCGGGACTAGTAGCTTTTTGCCTCTGAACAGTTTTGGCAGCTCACTCTATCCCTTGAAGTTCAGAATGATTGGCATCTATAAGAACTCAGAACTCAGATAGTGTTATTGATTCTCTTAGTTAAGCATAATGATTCTTGAACATAGCTAGTGTATGAGTCTTGGCTGTGGCCCAAAGCACTCTGTCTTCCAGTATTACCACCGGATACATATATGCCACAGACACATAATTGGGTGAACCTTTTTAGATTGTGACTCAGCTTTGCTAAAGTCCCCAATTAGAGGTGTCCAGGGTTCTTAAGCACACTCTTGTTGCCTTGGATCACAACTTTATTTCTTTTCTTTTTCTTTTTCTTTTTCTTTCTTTCTTTCTTTTTTTTTCGAAATTTTTTTTTGATTGCTTTTTCTTGCTTCAAGAATCACTCTAATGATTTTTAGATCCTCAATAACAGTTCTCTTTCTCCTCATTCTTTCAAGAGCCAACAATTTTTTTAACATTCTCAAAACAACAAATTCAAGAGACATATGCACTGTTCAAGCATTCATTCAGAAAGCAAAAAGTATTGTCACCACATCAAACTAATTTAACTAGTTTCAATGATAAATTTTGAAATCCTGTACTTCTTGTTCTTTTGTGATTAAAGCATTTTTTCACTTAAGAGAGGTGATGGATTCATAGGACATTCATATCTTTAAGGCATAAAATTTCAATTTTATTAATTATGAACTAAGAATAGGACTCAAAGATATATATAAGATGAGACTAAAAGAAAAAAAAATAAAAATAGAAAACAAAACAAACTAAAAAAAACGCAAAAACATAGGCTCCTAATGATAGAGGTTTTCATAGAGTTAGGACTCAACAACCTTGATTTTGAGAAGTGGATGCTCCCTCAGCTTGAGAGGAGAACTTTTGGCGTTTCAACTCTTGGATTTCACGCCCCTGCTTCTCTTGTTCCTTCAGCAATTTGCAGAGCATGCAGTTCTGATTCTGCTGTTCTTCCTTCAGTTGCTCCATAGTCTCTTGCAGCTTGTTAATAGATGCTTCTAGGCTGGTCTAGTAGTCAATTCTTGGGAATTCAGGGAGGAATTCCTGCGCCCTCCTCTTGATAGAGTTGTCTTGCACTTGTCCTTCCATTGACTTCTTGGTGATTGGGTGTTCAATGGGTATGAACTCATCTACTCCCATCTTCACCCCAGCCTCTTTACAGAGCAAGGAGATCAAGCTTGGGTAAGCCAGTTTGGCTTCAGTGGAATTCTTATTTGCAATTGTGTAGATCTCACAAGCAATCACATGATGAACCTCCACTTCTTTTCCAAGCATAATGCAATGAATCATCACTGCCCTCTTGATGGTGACCTCAGAACGGTTGCTAGTGGGCAATATGGAACGCCCAATAAAGTCTAGCCACCCTCTTGCAATTGGCTTGAGGTCTCCCCTCTTGAGTTGGTTTGGGACACCCTTTGAATTGGTTATCCACTTAGTCCCAGGGAGGCATATGTCCTCTAGAACTTGATCCAACCCTTTATCTACTCTCACCATCCTCCTATTGAAGGAATCAGGATCATCTTGCAGTTGAGGTAGTTTGAAGATTTCTCTTATTTTGTCCAGATGGAAGTACATAACTTTCCCTCTGACCATGGTTCTGTAGGTATGGTAAGCAGTTCCAGTCATTCTCTGCTTATCTGTTAGCCACAGATTAGAGTAGAATTCCTGAACCATGTTCCTTCCAACCTTTATTTCAGGATTGGTCAGAACTTCCCATCCTCTGTTTCGAATTTGCTCTTGGATCTCCGGATATTCATCTTCTTTCAGATCAAATTTAACTTCCGGGATCACTGACCTCAGACCCATTATTTTGTGATAATGGTCTTCATGTTCTTTGGTTAAGAACTTCTCTTGATTCCAAAGATTCTTTGGATTAGTCTCTTTCTTTGGATTAGTCTCTTGATCTTGATGAATCTTGGCTTAGTGATCACGGAAAAGCACACCAAACTTAGAGGTTTTGCTTGTCCTCAAGCAAAAAGAGAAGAAAGGAGAGAAGAGAGAGAGAGGAAGAGGAAATTCGAATGGTGTGGTGGAAAGAGGAAGCCAAACACGAATTTATAAGGTGAGGGGGAGAGTATTTTCGAAAAAAAAAGAGAGATTTGAAAGGAGATTTGAGAAGATATGAAAAAAATTGAGAAAAGGGTGAGTTTTTGAAGAAGATTTGGGATTAATTTGAAATAGATTTGAAGAATGGTTTTGATTTGTGAAGATTTGAAAGTGAATGATGAAAGGTTGAAGTGCATTTATGTAGAAGAGTATGGGTGAAAAGAGGAAAGTTTGAAAAAATTTGAGTTGAAAACAAAAATGTGGTCCCCCCACCTTTCTGGCGTTAAACGCCCAGAATGGCACTCATTCTAGCGTTTAACGCCCATATGGCACCCCTTTTGGGCGTTTAACGCCCAGCCAGGTACCCTGGCTGGCGTTAAACGCCAGAAAGTCTTTATCACTGGGCGTTTTTTCAAAACGCCCAGGATGCTGCACACCTGGCGTTAAACGCCCAGAATGGTGCCCATTTTGGCGTTTAACGCCCAAAATGGCACCATTCCTGGCGTTAAACGCCCAGAATGATACCCATTCTGGCGTTTAACGCCCAAAATGCCCCTTACTGGCGTTTTTTCGCCAGTAAGCTCATTTTCTCTGCTTTTTGAGCTGAATCCTTCTGTAACTCTGTGAATTCCTTCATTTTTGATATTTGCCTCTGTAAGAACTAATCATATAACCTCCTAATGACTGGGTTGCCTCCCAGCAAGCGCTTCTTTACTGTCTTTAGCTGGACTTTCACTGAGAATCACTCAAGCCTCAGTTTTGAGCATTCCTGCTCAAAGTTTCCTTCAAGATAATGCTTGATTCTCTGTCCATTAACAATGAACTTCTTGTCAGAATCAATATCCTGAAGCTCAACATATCCATATGGTGACACTCCTGTAATCACATACGGACCCCTCCAGCGGGATTTGAGTTTTCCTGGAAACAGTCTGAGCCTAGAGTTGAAGAGCAGAACTTTTTGTCCTGGCTCAAAGACTCTGGTTGACAACTTCTTGTCATGCCATTTCTTTGCCTTTTCCTTATAAATTTTTGCATTTTCAAAGGCATTGAGTCTGAACTCCTCTAGCTCATTTAACTGGAGTAATCTTTTTTCACCAGCTAACTGTGCATCCATGTTTAGGAATCTGGTTGCCCAGTAGGCTTTATGTTCCAGTTCCACAAGCAAATGACAGGCCTTCCCATATACCAGTTGGTATGGGGAGGTTCCTATAGGAGTCTTGAATGCTGTTCTGTATGCCCACAGAGCATCATCCAAGCTCTTTGCCCAATCCTTTCTTCGGGCTATCACAGTCCGTTCTAGGATTCTTTTTAGCTCTCTGTTAGAGACCTCAGCTTGCCCATTTGTCTGTGGATGATACGGAGTTGCCACTTTGTGACTAATTCCATACCTAACCATAGCAAGGTGTAGCTGTTTATTGCAGAAATGAGTGCCCCCGTCACTGATTAGCACTCTGGGCACTCCAAACCTGCTGAAAATGTTTTTCTGGAGGAATTTCAGTACGGTCTTTGTATCATTAGTGGGTGTAGCAATTGCTTCTACCCACTTAGACACATAGTCCACTGCCACCAGAATGTAAGTGTTTGAGTATGATGGTGGGAATGGCCCCATGAAGTCAATTCCCCATACATCAAACAGTTCTATCTCTAATATCCCTTGTTGAGGCATGGCATATCCATGAGGCAGGTTACCAGCTCTTTGGCAACTGTCACAGTTACGCACAAACTCTCGGGAATCTTTATAGAGAGTAGGCCAGTAGAAGCCACATTGGAGGACTTTAGTGGCTGTTCGCTCACTTCCGAAATGTCCTCCATACTGTGATCCATGGCAGTGCCATAGGATCCTTTGTGCTTCTTCTCTGGGTACACACCTGCGGATCACTCCGTCAGCACATCTCTTGAAGAGATATGGTTCATCCCAGAGGTAGTACTTGGCATCTGAAATTAATTTCTTTCTCTGCATGTAACTGTACTCTTTGGGTATGAACCTCACAGCTTTAAAATTTGCAATATCTGCAAACCATGGAGCTTCCTGAATGGCAAATAGTTGCTCATCTGGGAAAGTCTCTGAGATCTCAGTAGAAGGGAGGGACGCCCCAGCCACTGGTTCTATTCGGGACAGATGATCTGCTACTTGGTTCTCTGTCCCTTTTCTGTCTCTTATTTCTATATCAAACTCTTGCAGAAGCAACACCCATCTAATGAGCCTGGGTTTTGAATCCTGCTTTGTGAGTAGATATTTAAGAGCAGCATGGTCAGTGTACACAACCACTTTGGATCCCACTAGATAGGATCTAAACTTGTCAATGGCATAGACCACTGCAAGTAACTCTTTTTCTGTGGTTGTGTAGTTCTTCTGTGCGTCATTTAGAACACGGCTGGCATAGTAAATGACATGCAGAAGCTTGTTATGCCTCTGTCCCAACACTGCACCAATGGCATGGTCACTGGCATCACACATTAGTTCAAATGGCAATGTCCAATCTGGTGCAGAGATGACTGGTGCTGTGACCAGCTTAGCTTTCAGGGTCTCAAATGCCTGCAGACACTGTGTGTCAAACACAAATGGTGTGTCAGCAGCTAACAGGTTACTCAGAGGTTTTGCAATTTTTGAAAAATCCTTTATAAACCTTCTGTAGAACCCTGCATGCCCCAGAAAGCTTCTGATTGCCTTAACATTGGCAGGTGGTGGTAATTTTTCAATTACCTCTACCTTTGCCTTATCCACCTCGATTCCCTTGTTTGAAATTTTGTGCCCAAGAACAATTCCTTCAGTCACCATAAAGTGACATTTCTCCCAGTTTAAAACCAGGTTAGTCTCTTGGCATCTTTTCAAGACAAGTGCTAGGTGATTAAGACAGGAGTTAAATGAGTCTCCATATACTGAAAAGTCATCCATGAAGACTTCCAGAAATTTCTCTACCATATCTGAGAAGATAGAGAGCATGCACCTCTGAAAGGTTGCAGGTGCATTGCACAGACCAAAAGGCATCCTCCTATAGGCAAACACGCCAGAAGGGCAAGTGAATGCTGTTTTCTCTTGGTCCTGAGGATCTACTGCAATTTGGTTGTAGCCTGAATAGCCATCCAAAAAGCAGTAATAATCATGGCCAGCTAGTCTTTCTAGCATTTGGTCTATGAATGGTAAGGGAAAATGATCCTTTCTGGTGGCTGTATTGAGCCTTCTATAGTCAATACACATGCGCCACCCTGTGACTGTCCTTGTAGGAACCAGTTCATTTTTTTCATTATGAACCACTGTCATGCCCCCCTTTTTGGGAACAACTTGGACAGGGCTCACCCAGGGGCTATCAGAAATAGGATAAATAATCCCAGCCTCTAGTAATTTAGTGACCTCTTTCTGCACCACCTCCTTCATGGCAGGATTTAGCCTCCTCTGTGGTTGGACCACTGGTTTGGCATTATCCTCCAACAGGATCTTGTGCATGCATCTAGCTGGGCTAATGCCCTTAAGATCACTTATGGACCACCCAAGAGCTGTCTTGTGTGTCCTTAGCACTTGAATCAGTGCTTCCTCTTCCTGTGGATTTAAAGCAGAGCTTATAATCACTGGAAAAGTTTCACCTCCTCCCAGAAATGCATATTTCAGGGATGGTGGTAGTGGTTTGAGTTCAGGCTTGGGAGGCTTATCCTTCTCTTGAGGAAATTTCGAAAATTCCTTTGCCTCCTCTAGTTCTTCTTGATCAGGTTGAGCATCTTTGAAGATGTCCTCAAGCTCTGATTCTAGGCTTTCAGCCATATTGATCTCTTCTACCAGAGAGTCAATAATGTCAGCGCCCATGCAGTCATTTGGTGTGTCTGGATGCTGCATAGCTTTTACAGCATTCAACTTGAACTCATCCTCATTGACTCTCAAGGTTACTTCCCCTTTTTGCACATCAATGAGAGTTCGTCCAGTTGCTAGGAAAGGTCTTCCTAGAATGAGAGTTGCACTCTTGTGCTCCTCCATTTCCAGCACCACAAAGTCAGTTGGAAAGGTAAATGGCCCAACCTTGACAATCATGTCCTCAATTATGCCTGATGGATGTTTAATGGAGCCATCAGCAAGTTGGAGGCATATCCGGGTTGGTTTGACTTCTCCAGTCAACCCAAGCTTTCTGATAGTGGATGCAGGTATTAGATTGATGCTTGCTCCAAGATCACATAGGGCTGTCTTGGTGCAGGCACCTTCCAATGTGCATGGTATCATAAAGCTTCCTGGATCTTGAAGCTTTTCTGGTAAGCTTTTTAATATGACTGCACTGCATTCTTCAGTGAGAAACACTTTTTCAGTTTCTCTCCAATCCTTCTTATGACTTAATATTTCTTTCATGAATTTAGCATAAGAAGGTATTTGCTCAAGTGCCTCTGCAAACGGAATCTTTATTTCAAGAGTCCTTAGATAGTCTGCAAAGCGGGCAAATTGCTTATCCTGCTCTGCTTGGCGGAGTTTTTGAGGATAAGGCATTTTGGCTTTATATTCTTCAACCTTAGATGCTGCAGGTTTACTCCTTACAGAAGTGGTTGAAGAAGCCTTGTTAGAGGGATTACTGTCAGCACTCTCAGGTGTCTGATTCTCCCTAGGCGTCTGAACGCCAGGATTGGGAGGAAATTGGGCGTTTAACGCCAACTTTTCCCCCTTTTCTGGCGTTTGAACGCCAGAACTGGGCAAGGAATGGGCGTTTAACGCCAGCTTTCCTTCCCTTTCTGGCGTTTGAACGCCAATGACATTCCTCTCTGGGCTCTTTCTGTCCTCAGAGGGATTTTGCACAGTGGTTTGGTTGTCCTCTGTCAATTGTTCCTTGTTTGGCTTTTTACTCTTTTGAGCAGTGTTATTCAGGGTCTTCCCACTCCTTAATTGAACTGCTTGACATTCCTCTGTTATCTGTTTAGATATTTGCTGTTTTGCTTGATTCAATTGCAGTTCTATGCTCTTGTTAGCAACTTTAGTTTCATAGAGCATTTCTTTAAAGTCTGCTAACTGTTCTGTCATCAGGAGCAATTGTTGATTAAGCTCAATTATTTGTTCTTGAGGACTAGGGTCAGTGACTACTGTCATGACTTCCTCTTTTGGAGAGAACTCATTGCTAGAATACAAATATTGGTTTCTAGCAACAGTGTCTATAAGCTCTTGAGCTTCTTCAATTGTCTTCCTCATGTGTATAGATCCACCAGCTGAGTGGTCTAAAGACATCTGAGCTTTTTCTGTAAGCCCATAGTAGAAAATGTCTAACTGTACCCACTCTGAAAACATTTCAGAGGGACATTTCCTTAGCATACCTCTATACCTCTCCCAGGCATTATAAAAGGATTCATTATCCTCTTGTTTAAAGCCTTGGATGTCCAGTCTTAACTGTGTCATCCTTTTTGGAGGGTAAAAATGATTCAGGAATTTGTCTGATAACTGTTTCCATGTCTTTATGCTTGCTGTAGGTTGGTTATTCAACCACCTTTTTGCTTGATCTTTTACAGCAAATGGAAACAGTAATAGTCTGTAGACATCCTGATCTACCTCTTTATCATGTACTGTGTCAGCAATTTGTAAAAACTGTGCCAGAAACTCAGTAGGTTCTTCCTGTGGAAGACCGGAATACTGGCAATTTTGCTGCACTATGATAATGAGTTGAGGATTTAGTTCAAAGCTGCTTGCTTTGATGGGAGGTGTACAGATGCTACTCCCATATGCAGCTGTAATGGGGTTAGCATATGACCCCAGAGTCCTTTTGGATTGATTGATCCCACTTAAGTCCATAATGGACAAAAGGGAAATGATAATGATTGCAAAGAGATAAATTTTGTTTGTTTTTTTTTTTGAATAAACGAAAAAAAATAAAATAAAACAAAGGAAAATTAAAATAAAAATCCGAAAATCAAAAAGAAAATAAAATCTAAGTAAATTGAGAACTAAATCAATTAGTTAATCAAAAAGATTTTGAAAACAGCAATTAAAAAGATATGATTGAAAAGTTTTTATGAAAAAGATTTGATTTTTGAAAAGAGGAAAGAGAAAAACACAAAAAGACACCAAACTTAAAATTTTAGAAAATCAAACACAAAATTTTTCGAAAATTTTTAAAGGAAAAACACAAAGAGGACACCAAACTTAGAATTTTTGTAAATCAAAAGGGACTAAAAACATGCAAAAATCGAAAATTAAAAGAAAGGCAAAAAGCATGCAATGGACACCAAACTTAAAATATGAAACTAGACTCAACTAAAAGACTCTAAACCAACAAAAATAAAACAGTCCTAATCTAAGCAACAAGATAAGCCGTCAGTTGTCCAAACTCAACAATCCCCGGCAACGGCGCCAAAAACTTGGTGCACGAAATTGCAATCACACTTTTGCAATCCCGCACAACTAACCAGCAAGTGCACTGGGTCGTCCAAGTAATACCTTGCGTGAGCAAGGGTCGATCCCATGGAGATTGTCGGCTTGAAGCAAGCTATGGTTATCTTGTAAATCTTAGTCAGGATATCAGAAATTATCAGGATTGATTGTGAAAAGCAAAAGAACATGAAATGATTACTTGTTTTGCAGTAATGGAGAATAGGTTGAGGTTTGGAGATGCTCCATCTTCTGAATCTCTGCTTTTCCACTGTCTTCTTCTTCAAACACGCAAGTCTCCTTCCATGGCAAGCTGTATGCAGGGTTTCACCGTTGTCAATGGCTACCTCCCATCCTCTCAGTGAAAGCGATTGCATATGCTCTATCACAGCATAGCGGAATTCATCTGTCGGTTCTCAATCAGGCCGGAATAGAATCCAGTGATTCTTTTGCGTCTGTCACTAACGCCCCGCCCTCAGGAGTTTGAAGCACGTCACAGTCATTCAATCATTGAATCCTACTCAGAATACCACAGACAAGGTTTAGACCTTCCGGATTCTCTTGAATGCCGCCATCAGTCTAGCTTATACCACGAAGATTCCGATTAAAGAACCCAAGAGATAACTACTTAATCTAAGGTAGAACGGAGGTGGTTGTCAAGCACACGTTCATAGTTGAGAATGATGATGATTGTCACGGATCATCACATTCATCCGGATTAAGAACAAGTATTATCTTAGAATGGAAGCAAGCATGATTGAATGAGAAACAGTAGTAATTGCATTAATCCATCAAGACACAGCAGAGCTCCTCACCCCCAACCATGGGGTTTAGAGACTCATGCTGTGGAAAGTACACAAAGAAAGGTGTAAAGTGTCATGAGGTCATCCCAAAAGGTTCTGATACAATGTCAAAAGATCCTATTAATAGTGAACTAGTAACCTAGGGTGTACAGAAATGAGTAAATGACGTAAAAATCCACTTCTGGGTCCACTTGGTGTGTGCTTGGGCTGAGCAATGAAGCATTTTCGTGTAGAGACCTTTTCTGGAGTTAAACGCCAGTTCTCATGCCAGTTTGGGCGTTTAACTCCAAGTTTTATGCCAGTTCCGGCGTTTAACGCTGGAATTTCTGAGGGAGACTTTGAGCGCCGGTTTGGGCCATCAAATCTTGGGCAAAGTATAGACTATCATATATTGCTGGAAAGCCCAAGATGTCTACTTTCCAACGCCGTTGAGAGCGCGCCAATTGGGCTTCTGTAGCTCCAGAAAATCCACTTCGAGTGCAGGGAGGTCAGAATCCAACAGCATCTGCAGTCCTTTTTGGTCTCGGAATCAGATTTTTGCTCAGGACCCTCAATTTCAGCCAGAAAATACCTGAAATCACAGAAAAACACACAAACTCATAGTAAAGTCCAGAAAAGTGAATTTTAGCTAAAAACTAATAAAAATATACTAAAAACTAACTAAATCCTACTAAAAACATACTAAAAACAATGCCAAAAAGCATACAAATTATCCGCTCATCATTCAAGACATGCAAGACACCAAACTTAGAAATCTTTAATGCATGGACTCTTACAAACGAAAAATGCATATGAAAAACAACGAACAACACAAAACAAGAAATCATCAAGATCAAACAAGAAGACTTGTCAAGAACAACTTGAAGATCATGAAGAACACCATGAATGCATGAATTTTTTTGAAAAATGCAAGAAAAATTTTTAAGGCATGCAATTGACACCAAACTTAAAATTTGACTCAAGACTCAAACAAGAAACGCAAAATATTTTTGATTTTCATGATTTTCTAATTTCTTTGTATTTTTATTTTATTTTTTCGAAAATATTCTTTTAGAAAAACGAAAATAAAAGAAAAATTTTGAAAACTTTTTCGAAAAATTACCTAATCTGAGCAACAAGATGAACCGTCAGTTGTCCATACTCGAACAATCCCCGGCAACGGCGCCAAAAACTTGGTGGACGAAATTGTGATCACATCAATGTAGTATTATTTGTTGTTGTATGGAATCATTATTATGGCACCTATGTGTTGACACAACTCCGTTCAACTAACCAGCAAGTGTACTGGGTCGTCCAAGTAATACCTTACGTGAGTAAGGGTCGATCCCACAGAGATTGTTGGTATGAAGCAAGCTATGGTCACCTTGTAAATCTCAGTTAATCAAATTAAATGGTTATGGGTTTCGAAAATTAATAATAAATAGAAAATAAAAAGGGATAGAAATACTTATGTAAATCAATAGTGGGAATTTCAGATAGGCGTGTGGAGATGCTAGAATCGTTTCGAATCTCTACTTTCTTATTGCTCTCATCGAATCCTTCTTACTCCTTTCCATGGCAAGCTGTATGTAGGGCATCACCATCATCAATGGCTACTTTTAATCCTCTCGGGAAAATGGTCCTATGCGCTGTCACTCCACGGCTAATCGTTTGGAGGCATCACCTTTGTTGATAGCTACATCCCATCCTCTCAGTGAAAATGGTCCAAATACTCTGTCACAGCACGGCTAATGATCTGTCGGTTCTCAATCAGGTTGGAGTAGAATTCATTGATTCTTTTGCGTTTGTCATCACGCCCAGCCTTCAGGAGTTTGAAGCTCGTCACAGTCATTCAATACCGGAATCCTACTCGGAATACCACGGACAAGGTTAGACTTTCCGGATTCCCGGGATCCTACTCGGAATACCACAGACAAGGTTAGACTTTTCGGATCCCCATGAATGCCGCCATCTATCTAGCTTATACCACGAAGATTCTGTTGGGGAATCTAAGAGATATGCGCCCGGCCTAAGGCAGAACGGAAGTGGTTGTCAGTCAGCGCGTTCATAGGTGAGAATGATGATGAGTGTCACGGATCATCACATTCATCAAAGTGTTGTGCAACATATATCTTGGAATAAGAATAAAAGAGAATTGAATAGAAAGTAATAGTAATTGTATTGAAACTTGAGGTACAGCAGAGCTCCACACCCTTAATCTATGGTGTGCAGAAACTCCACCGTTGAAAATACATAAGTGAAAGGTTCAGGCATGGCCGAATTGCCAGCCCCCATGAAGGTGATCAAAAGACCGAATGGTCAAAAGATGACTAATACACTAGTAAAAAGTCTTATTTATACTAAACTAGCTACTAGGGTTTACACGAGTAAGTAATTGATGCATAAATCCACTTCCGGGGCCCACTTGGTGTATGTTTGGGCTGAGCTTGATCTATCCACAAGCTGAGGCTTTCCTTGGAGTTGAACGCCAAGTTATAACGTGTTTTGGGCGTTCAACTCCGGATCATGACGTGTTTCTGGCGTTTAACTCCAGACAGCAGCATGTACTTGGTGTTCAATGCCAAGTTACGTCGTCAATTTCCGAATAAAGTATAGACTATTATATATTGCTGGAAAGCTCTAGATGTCTATTTTCCAACGCCGTTGAGAGCGTGCCATTTGGAGTTCTGTAGCTCCAGAAAATTTATTTTGAGTTCAGGGAGGTCAGATTCCAATAGCATCAGCAGTCCTTTTGTCAGCCTTTTTCAGAGTTTTGCTCAAGTCCCTCAATTTCAGCCAGAAATTACCTAAAATTACAGAAAAAACACACAAACTCATAGTAAAGTCTAGAAATGTGAATTTAACATAAAAACTAATGAAAACATCCCTAAAAGTAGCTTGAACGTACTAAAAACTACCTAAAAACAATGCCAAAAAGCGTATAAATTATCCGCTCATCAGGAGCACATGAAGAGAGTTGAATTATATCTATGCATCATTCTGTGTGGAATTGTACTGAGTTTGATTATGAGTGTGATTTGTTTGGTTAGATAGGATAAGGGATGCATGCAGGACAATTTTTATTAATGGATGTTATGTGTTATTATTTTGTGGAATTTATGTTGACATTATTGTAGCTATTTTTCTTGCTTCTTAATGAAGTAGAAATGTGTCTTACACTCAATTGAATACTGACAAAAGCATGAATGAAGTGAATAGAAATAAGTAAAAAGGACAACTCAGATATGTTAACTAAATTGAGATGGGTTTAAGAAATCAAACACTGCCAAAGGAACAAGAATAATACCAAAATATTTAGTCTGCATAACATTTAGTATTAACACAAATTGTTCCAACCAAAATACTGAATACTCGCTAATTAGTCTTAATATCAGACACCAAAATACTTAAATTGTGCAACAAAGGCCAATAACCATCAATACTAATATCAACATATAACCCAAAAAGTAGAAAAAGTATTGCAATTAAACTTCAACTTGTAACCCAAAAAAGAACTAATTAGAGATCCAAGTCTCCTTCAACCAGACTAATTTGACATGAACTTAAAGAACCTAGAAGTGGTTGCTTTACTAGTTCCATTCATGGTTACATTTGACACCACTGGAGTCCTTGTGGTGTTTGAAACTCCTAAACCAGGGACAACAGTTGAAGTAGGTCCAATGAGCCGTATTTGTGGGGGCCTAAATTGTGGGTTGGGCCTTGGAGTGGCTGCTGGACTTGGAGCTGTGGATCTAACTTGGGGTTGGGTTGCTGGAGCTGTAGCTGTGGGCCTCACATGGAATCGGGCTGATGGGGGCCTCATAATAGGCATCTTTATCCTGATTCCTTCCCTGCTAGTAGATGTAGAAGCGACAGCAGCAGTATTAGAGGGAGTTTTAGGAGTTGATGTAGCACCTTTGCTAGATCTGGTTGCTCTCCTTGCAAGGTTGGTTTTAGGAGCTCTCCTCCAGCACACTAACTTGTTGAATCGGATATGTTGCGATTGGCCTACAAAAAAATAACTCTAAGTGCCACATGTCAAGTTACTGTAATCACTATTGATTAATATATGTACTACCTCTTCATCAGCTTCAGAGTGTGGGTGGCCTTGTGTGAGCTCCTCTTCAACTGCATCCATGGTCTCCTCCCAAAACCTCTCCTGCTCTGAGTCTGACATGTCCTCTAAGTCCAGGTGTGGCAAATTTTCTCCTGCTGCTGGCTGTACATGTCTTCCATTTGGCTGACCTACTTGAGGTGCTTGCTGTGCATTTGCATCTTCCTCAGTTGCCACATGAGTCTTCTTATCAGGACAGGTTCTGGAGTTGTGTCCAACCTACGAAGACAACATCATTCCAACCATCAATATATGACAATACTCAACAGCAAGAGTGATAGAACAAGTTAGATTTTATATTTACCTTTTCGCAATATTTACAACTTGTTTTGCCATAACTCCTCTTAAGTTTGTACTGGCTACCATTCTGTCTCTCTGATTCATGTCGAGCTCTCTTTTTTGTAGGCCTTTCTATTGGCCTCTTATAAGATGGAGGGAGACATGGCAGTCCCTCTGTATCAGCCCAGTATTCCTGACTAGGGACTGTGTTGATGTGAAATTGGTAAGTTCTATTATATGCCTCCATAATCAGCCAATGGTGGGCATAATCTTCTGGCCTTTGATTTTTTCTTTGAATTGCAGCAACTCCATGACAGCATGGCAGACCTGTCAGTTGCCACTTTCTACAGGTGCAAGTCCTTTCTTGAGTGTTGACCCGAAGTGTGCGACCATGCCTTCTAACTTCAAATACATTGTGGTCATTATCTCCCACCCATTGAGCTTCCCAATAATTTCCTTCCTTCTTTTCCTTCTCCAATTTGCTCATCTGGATAGGAGCCAATTTTCCTGTATAGGCCATTAGTGCATCTTTATGAAATGCCATAGTTTCATCAGGTAATATCTAATATCCTCCAGCATGGTAATGATGCTCTTGCCTCTTAGTCCCACCATTGTTGCAATAAGTGATTCCACCTTATTATTCGTTATGTTATCTACTTTTGGCCAAGTAGAGAATCTTGACCTTGACCAAGTTCCTTGTTCATATGCAGACAAGTATTCTTAGGCAGATGTATTAATCCTCTTGATTACAGCCATACCTTCATTAAATTCCTGATCAGTCAATGCCCTTGCACATTGAAACAGCAACTGTTTAAGTTTCAGGTCTTTCCAACGCTTGTTGAAATTCCTCCACATATGCAGAGTACAAAACCTGTGATTAACCCCTGGCATAACTTCTTGTAGAGCAGGAATTAGCCCCTGTTATTGAGTAAGTTATACAACATATACCATAGCTTGAGGTATGACAAGTTGAATAAAGTAATTAAATACACAGATTAAAAACTAACATTCTGCTTATCTGACATGAAGTGCCAATCAAATTGCTGGTGGTCTCCGATATCTGTCAACAAATATTCAAGGAATTCCTTCAAGTTTTTCTTTGTTTCTGCATCAATTACTCCATATGCAACTGGGAATAGATGATTGTTGGCATCTTGAGCAACGGCAGTCAGCAGCTGCCCTCCAAAATAACCCTTCAAAAATGCTCCATCAAGACATAGGAAAGGCCTACATCCTTGCTTGAATCTCCTTTTGTAGGCATCTAGACAGATGTAAAGACTTCTAAACTTAGGCAACCCCTCCTGTTGTGGGGTTATGCCTATATGGCCACTGGATCCTGGGTTGGCCTTACGGAGCTCATTCAAGTAAGTCCTCAATATCAAATACTGTTCCCTTTCTGTGCCCTCAATGACATCCATAGCCTTTTCCATTGCCCTAAACATCATCCTCTCTCTAACACATATATCGAAATCCACCTTGAACATATCTCTAGCCTTTTTCTGGGATAAATTGGGATAGATCATAATCTTGCTAATCAACTCCTCTGAAACCTATTTACAAGTGACTGAACTACTTCTATTACTCCTAGGGCACGTATGCTCATCAACCAGTGTTTTTATTTGGTAACTAGGTAGCTGGTTTCTCCTTGCACAGTAAACCTTCCATTGACACGTTTCATTGTAACAGATGACCCTGCACCTATGTGGTTCAACCTTGAGAAAAAATGCCTCTTTGCCCATTTGAATACTGTATTTTCGGACTGCATCCTTAAACTGCTGCATCGTGCCAAATTCCATACCTAACTCTAGTCTAATTTTGGCAAACTTTGTATCAAGATTGTGCTGAGGGAATACTGGGTTTTTATCCTCAGAATCAAAACCAGGCGGGGTTTGTAAGTCCTTAGACTGGTACTGATATTCAGTTAGTCCAGCATCAGGGTCATTTTGGTTAGGAACAACCATCCTTAAAGCCTGATTCTCCTCCTTGGGTGGCAGAATCCTCTGACCTGATGGAGGGGGTCTTGGATGATACTCTGATAAACCATTATTTTATGGTTTATATTGTACTAAATTGAGTGATTTTTCATCCATTATTCTCATGCTTATTCATAGAAATCGCATGTTTTACGTTTTCCTTTTTAATTTTATGCTATGATTGAAAACATGCTTCTTTGGCCTTATATTTGCTAATATTAATCCCCTCTTATTACCATTCGATACTGTGATATGTGCGTTAAGTGATTTCAGAGATTACAGGGCAAGAATGGCTCAGAGGATGGAAAGAAAGCATGCAAAAGTGGAAGGAATACAAGAAACTAAAGGAATTGCCAAAGCTGTCAGCCTGACCTCTTCGCACTCAAACAGTCATAACTTGAGCTTCAGAGGTTCAAATGAGGCGGTTATAGTTATGTTGGAAAGCTAACGTCCAGAGCTTCGCAATGATAGGCAATGTGCACGCGTAAATCACATGAACGCGTGACCTGAAAAAAATGCAATCCGTGCGAACGCGTGGACAACGCTTCCGTGTGACTTTGCAGCGACCTGTACATACTAGAAATCGCTGGGGGTAATTTTTGTGCTGTTTTTGACCTAATTTTTGGTCCAGAAAACACATATTAGAGGCTATAAAGTGGGGGAATGCATCCATTCATAAACACAATATTCATAATTCACAATTTTAGTTTTTAGATGTAGTTTTTTCTAGAGAGAGAGAGGCTCTCTCCTCTCTCTTAGGAGTTAGGATTTAGAATTTCTATTCATTTTAGGATTATTCTTCTTCATTCCAGGTTCAATGTTACTTTAATTTATGTTTCTCTTCTACTTTTAGATACTCTAATGCTTTTACCTATATTTGACTTATGTTACCAAATTGGCTTATGAACCCTTTCATGTTAGATTTGAATTTATGTTTAAATATAATTTGAGGTATTTCAGATTTATGATTTTTACTTAGCTTTTTACATTCTTAGCATTAATTGATGAATTGATTACTTGGAGACACTTGAGTTATCAAACTCATTGTGATTGATAATTGTTATCTTTGCTAATTAATTTGAATTCCAATAACTCTAGTCTTTTCTTATGAATTGACTAGGATCTGAGGAATCAAATTGATTCATCCACTTAACTTACCTTCATAGTTAGAGGTTAATAAGGTGGGAGCAAAATCCAATTCTCATCATAGTTGATAAGGATAACTAGGATAGGACGTCCAGTTTTCATATCTTGTCAAGAGTTTTTCTAGTTATTAATTTATTTTTCCTGCAATTTATTTTCCCTGTTCAACCTTCAAAAACCCAAAAATATTATTTTCCATAACCAATAATAAATCATACTTTCCTGCAATTCCTTGAGAAGACGACTCGAGGTTTGAATACTTCGGTTATAAATTTTATTGGATTTTGTTACTTGTCACAACCAAACTTTTGTACGAAAGGATTCTCTGTTGGTTTAAAAAATATACTTACAACTCGATTATATTCTTGTGAATTTCTTTACCGATAGAAATCAGTTCGTCAGCATCCGACCTTGCGACACATTCATATGATTAGGTAAGTGATTAACAGACAACTTTTGGCAATTGAAATAGAATCCCAACAGTAAACAATATTCATCCTAGGATCTACAATTCATTAACATCATAATTGTGAATAATTGCATGTTTTAACCAACAAAAATATACAATACATATAATAACCTGCATGTTCGTCACCATTGTTCTGTGCATCAGGTTACGCTCTACCAGACGGTTGGGGCCTTCCATATTTCTTCCTGTGTTTTCTTCCCTGGCCACCAGCTTCTTCAGGATGAGATTGCCCCTCTTCGCCTTCAATGTGTGTCTCATGGTTGTCTCCTAAATTGGGTTCCTCATTTTCAACAGTTGCAGCTTGAGTTTGAATGGGTACGTTATCAGTAGCTACGTCATCTTTCTCTGATTGATCATTTCCCCCTTTACTCAACATTGATTCACCCTCCTGTTGATGTTGCTCCTCGTACTGTGGGGGATCATCTTGATGATTTTCTTAATTTTCTAAAGAAGCTCTCTACTTCTATATCATCTAGTCCTCCATGTTCCTCATGCTGTGGGAGATCCTGGTTATGATTTTGCTAGTCTTCTGAAGGAGGTCCCTCAACTTCATCAACTAACTCTGGATCAGCATCAACAGGATGCTCAAAATACAAGTGGATCCTGTTTTCATTCTTCAGTGCAGCATCACACAACTTAACCACATCGGAATTCCTTCTCAGCACGCGTAACCCATTAGCTAAATCCATCCCTGACTCCAACCAATACACTTCATTATACCCTGTATAACCTAAATCCAGAAACAAACCCTCAACAAGGAACAGATTACATGTATTAACATGCACCATATCGATGATACTCATTAAACCATCATTATACCTCACCACACCATCCGCATCCTTCTCTAACTAACCCCGATGGTGATATACAAATGTGATATGAGTTGCCATTTAACAAAAAATATCAAATATGTCACAATCAGATAAATCAACACATCAAGACACTCATAAAAAAATTTTCACTTCATCACCAACAATATGCAAACCCCAACGAACTGATAACAAGAAGAACAGAAACATATAATGCTTACCAAAACCTTCGTTGTTCAATGGAGATTTCTTCACCTAGTATCAATGTCAAACATGAGATTGCATGTGATGTTAACAATTTCAAGAGGCGAATGCAGAGACACACAAGATGAAGAGAAACATAGACCAACACTAGGAAACTCTTCAGTTTCCTGCGTCCTAAATGGTCATAGTTAAATGGAATGTTTCATTTAAGGTTAGCCTGGTCATTTACTTGGAATTGGGAAATTAGGGTTTCATGAATTAGGGATAAAGGAGAAATGGGATCGAAGCCCTTAAGATGATGCCACGTTGGAATTCTGTCTGCCACATCACCAAGCTCTGTTTAACAGAGAAGGGCTCTCTTCACGGTTGGACAGATTTGTTGCATTTTTAAAATTTTCAAGGGTATAATTATCGTTAACAAATATTATGGTTATTATTGTCAACGCTTTACAAATTTGGAGGCATAATTGGTAATTTACTCTATCATAATATATACAAATACGTATATCATTATAAAAAAATAAATAAAAGAGGTGAGATTTAATTATTTAGAATAATGATATGTTGAAAATAATTGTTATTATTTAAAAAAATTATTATAGCTCTATTAAGTACAAAAAATTCAATGTAGCTTGAGGGAATACTTTGTACCCTTAAAGAGTACATCGAAATTCTCCCATATGATTATGTACTAAAAATATATATTTTTGTACATAAATAATTTTAAAATGATTCAAAAACATGGTAAAAAAAAAGAGTCAAGTTCCTCCTAAAGGTGTTGGGTAAAAGAATGGAACCCAAAAAAACATATTGAAGAGTTGAATTTCTCTTTAGTGGGACCTAAATTAGTGGAAGTAGATTGGTTGAATTTGGAGTATAGAGAGTGTCATCTAGTTAAAAGGAAACCAAACTAGATGTCCATTCACTAATGTTACATGTCATGAGCACCCTTTTTATCCGAATATCTCTTTGTCATGGACACCCACAGCAGAATTTTAGCTTAACTTGTGAGAATCAACTTCCTCTATTTCTAGCTAAAAAGACTTAAAGTGATGAAAACACCTAAAAATATTTTTTTGTCAATTATCTTATTTAGTAACAAACTTTGGGATTAAAGGAGTACATTAAATATCACATTGTAACCATTGGATAATGGACTCCTTCTCAAAATGACCTTACACTATAAAAGAATCTCAAGCCACCTCTTTAGAGAACCTTTTTTTTCTAAAACTTAGAAGCTCATGTCCATCTTTTTCTCTCCTCAAATTTCTCTCATTGTTCTTCATTTTATTTATCAACTTGGGAGATAAATCCACCATTTAGGCATCATATTTTGGCAAAATCGTACCCTAAGGGGTACCAACCACCTACCTTTCGCAAGTTTTACCAGGAGTGCCAAGAAACACATCCTGTCATTCTTAGATGATCTCGGGGTGTTCAGAAACCACCAGGAGCTCAAGATCAAGGAGTTCTCAAAATCATTGACAGGAAGGGCGTTCACGTGGTATGCCAAGTTGAAAGCCAATATCATCAACACTCGGGAGCAATTAGTGACAGAGTTCTACAACAAGTTCCTAGAAGAGGAACCATCTATGCACATCATGGACCTAGGAAGTGTGAAACAGAGACAAAGAGAAGGATTGGTAGCATTTATCAAGAGATATAGAGATCAAGCTTTACTTTGCATGGACACCCTCCCAGAGCCACAATTAGTGTATGGGACTCGATTCTGTTTTACGGAGTTACACAACTATCTATTGTGAAAAACTCATTTCTTATTTGTAAATGCTCAATACCCAAGTAGGCTTTCTTAAATTTATAGTGCTTTCTGGGTCATCTCAGACCTTGATATTTTTGCCCCCCTCAAAAAAAGATATCGGGACTTTTTAACATACATTTACATATTAAATTAAAGGATTTACTTGTTACTAATGGAATCTAACCCCTGTTCTTCTTTAGATCTACTTGTTTCACTCCGATAGTATCATAAATCGAGTCAATGCATAGGAAATGAATGCATTTCAATACTATTAAGTTAAGTGAAATTGATAAGACGGAATCCGTATTAGACCACTTCACTTATTTTAGTTTTAGTGGATCTTACGAAGCCCTGTCATCCAGGACATGATCAAGTCTGATCATAGAAAAGAATCTCTTCAAGTGAACCGGCCTATCCTCTGTAGGGGGCTTGCGCGGTGGTTGGAACAAAGAGACACATTTTATTGCAAATTAAAATGTGGCAGATATGAAAAAGTCATCCATCTGCACGATCCAATCAATAGTTCAAGTCACACACTCCCATAATCCGTTTTTTCTTCGGAGAATCCCCCTCAACTATCAACTATTCGTGTATGTCAAATAAAAAAATAAGACGCTAATTTTGTTAAGTCTTAAGTTGCAGGGAAATATCCAAATACATGTCTTATTTTTTTTAATAATCCATATTTGTAGCAATGAAATACTTTTGTTCCTCCCCAAAATAAAAAATGATTGATTAGAAATATCTAGGATCCATATTCTCTATAAAGGACCGGAGATGCCTTGCTTACGTATCATTGGAAAGTGCATTAACATAAATACAGCAGTAAGAAGAGGTAATACAAAAGTATGTAAACTATAAAAACGAGTCAAGGTAGATTGTCCTACACTAGCACTTCCCCTTAATAATTCCACGACAGACGATCCTATTCCGGAATTAGCTTCGGGTACTCCTGTTACAATTTTGACTGCCCAATAACCAATTTGGTCCCAAGGTAAGGAATAACCAGTTACACCAAAAGATGCGGTCAATACAGCCAAAACAACGCCCGTAACCCACGTCAATTCACGAGGTTTTTTAAAACCACCGGTAAGATACACACGAAATACGTGCAGAATCATCATTAAAACCATCATACTTGCCGACCATCGATGAACAGATCGGATTAACCAACCAAAGTTAGCCTCAGTCATTATATATTGAACCGAAGCAAAAGCCTCAGTAACGGTCGGACGATAATAAAAGGTCATAGCAAACCCCGTTGCTACTTGGACTAAAAAGCAAGTAACTGTAATTCCTCCTAAACAATAGAATATGTTGACATGAGGAGGGACATATTTACTAGTTATATCATCGGCAATCGCCTGAATCTCAAGACATTCTTCGAACCAATCATAGACTTTATTGAGATAGGTAAACCAAAGGAACTCCCCCTCTGAGAACCGTATATGAGAATTTCATCTCGTACGGCTCAAACAGAAAAACCCAATACTGGTTGTAACAGAAATGGATATGTTAAATTTAAATAATAAAAAGTTTTAAACTTCTTAATTTAATCCTATTATTCCAAATCTTATTTGAAGATAAGAAAAATATATAAATCCTTAAATTGATCTGTGCAGGGTTATAATGCTAAAATCTCAAGTCGGCGCACTCGTCTTTATCTTGATCTTTACAGGTCTCTTGAATATTCTATTTACTTCATTTTTTCTTTGATTTTTTGTAGAATGCGACTTTTTTAGTGCCGTCTTCTTTATTATTAGTATTGATAAGAATTCTCTTGTTAAGACCCTATGAACAATTAAACAAAACCTCATATTCATACCAGAACCACAATGATTCAAAAAAATCTTTAATGTCCAAGAATTCCCTGAGTAAGAACTGCTGGATTATCACTTATTCAAGAAATAGATAGGATAGAATGAAAAAAGAAATCAAAAGACATTTTTTTGCTTTGATAAAAAAAGACAAACAGTGGCAATTTTATTTAAAAGAATCAAAATTTTTTTATTTATCATAACTTACGTATCTTCTAATAAAAATTTATTAAAGTCTGGTTGCGAGGTCGAAATATTAAGTATGAATCATAGTTCTAATACTTTTTAAAATCTATTTTATATATTCCGTGCTCCAGATACTAGAAAATAATATCTGATGGGGTAAAACCATCTCTATCAAGATGACAGATCCTTTATTTTTGTTCTGTATTTGCAGTAAGATCAATTAGAACAAGTCACACACTCATATTTCGGAAATAAAGAAAGAACGAAATTCCACGGTCAAACTACCAAATTCAAAATGAACTGGCCTAGAAATAAAAAACCAAAATGGGTAAATTTACCCCTTTTATTTAAAAAAATATATAAATAAAAAAGATAGTTAGTCGGTTCTTATGAATCTAATTCATAGAAATTCCGTCCAGTAAAATGGACGAATTATAAATTTCTAAAATAATAGATAGAAATATAGCAAATAAAGCCATTGCAACACCCATTAAAGGAGTAGTTCCCCACCCCGGAGCTACTTTACCATATTCTGAATTCAACGGTTTCAATAAAGCCCCTACAGTAGTTCGTCCTGGACCAGATCTAGAACTACTCTCAACGGTTTGTGTAGCCATAAATCCTATTTTTTATTCATTGAGATCTGTTGACTTTGTATACCATTTCACTGTAAATATAGGATTTTATCCTATAGATTCATTGTGGTCTTGAAATTTGAGAAAAATGGAAACAGCAACCCTAGTTGCTATCTCTATATCTGGTTTACTTGTAAGTTTTACTGGGTATGCTTTATATACTGCTTTTGGGCAACCCTCTCAACAACTAAGAGATCCATTCGAAGAACACGGAGACTAGTTGAAGTAATGAGCTCCCAATATACCAATATTGGGGCTCATTACTTCAATCGAGATAATGAAAAATCATTTCGTCTTTTTAGTTGGAACTTTAGGGGGTTCTCTAAAAAAGATAGCAAAAAAAATTATTCCTAAAGTCGAGACTAAGAGGAATGTATAAACCAATGCTTCCATAGATTTCATCCTGGTTTACAATTATAGCTTTCATACCTGTTTATTAGATTAGAGTAAAAAAATACAATCATTCAAATCAAGATTAATCAAATTCCCTATGATTTAATTTAAATCACCCCAAACAAAAGTATAGTAAAAAAGAAACAACAAAAAAATAATAACGTTCTATCCGAATCAGACTATTTACCTTCTTGTAGTCAGATCGCCCAGTTTTTGGAATGCTCCAAATTCTACTTGAGCATCCAAATCGGGGTCGATGCCAGCAAAAACATCTGGGAACAAAGTTCTAGCACCATGCCAAATGTGCCCGAAAAAGAAGAGAAGAGCAAACGAAGCATGTCCAAAAGTAAACCAACCCCTTAGACTGCTATGAAAAACACCATCTGATTTCAAAGTGGCACGATCTAATTCAAAAATTTCACCCAATTGAGCACGTCTAGCATATTTTTTCACAGTAGCGGGATCATTATAAATGACTCCGTTGAGTTCGCCACCATAGAATTCAACAGTTACACCTACTTGTTCAACACTATACTTCGATTCTGCTCTTCGAAAAGGAACATCGGCTCTAACAATTCCGTCTCCGTCTATCAAAACAACTGGAAATGTCTCAAAAAAGTAGGCATACGCCTTACAAAAAGTTCACGCCCCTCTTTATCTCTAAAGATAGGATGTCCTAACCAACCGACGGCTATTCCATCTCCATTATCCATTGAGCCCGCTCTAAATAAGCCCCCTTTTGCCGGATTATTGCCGATGTAATCATAAAAAGCTAATTTTTCGGGAATTTTAGACCAAGCTTCTGATAAACTTTGATTTTCGGCTAGCCCAGCACTAACTCGTCGATATATTTCTTGTTGGAAGTATCCCTGATCCTATTGATAACGAGTGGGGCCAAATAATTCAATCGGAGTTGTTGCTGAACCATACCACATAGTTCCAGCAACAACAAAAGCTGCAAAAAATACAGCAGCGATACTACTGGATAGGACGGTTTCAATATTTCCCATATGCAATCCTTTGTATAGACGTTGGGATGGACGTACACTAAGATGGAAAAGGCCCGGCAATATGCCCAATGTCCCTGCTGCAATATGATGAGAGGCTATTCCCCCCAGAACAAAAGGATCAAAACCTTCTACACCCCATGCGGGATTTACGGATTGAACCCTTCCGGTTAGGCCATAAGGATCGGACACCCATATCCCAGGACCATACAATCCTGTTACATGAAATGCGCCAAAACCAAAACAAGCCACCCCTGCAAGAAATAAATGAATTCCAAAGATTTTTGGCAAATCCAAAGAGGGTTTGCCTGTACGTTCCCTTGCTGAAGATACACACCCATCAATTGGAGATATACACCCATTACCCTTGCTTCTGTTTACCCTTGCTTCTCTGCCAATGATGGATTTCTTGCCACGGAATGAATTAATGAACTGAATACGTTTCCGATACCTACAGCAGCTCCCGCTGAAGCAATTGTAGCAGCTCCAGCACCCATTGATTTTGCACCTTCTAACATCTCGAATTTCTCCATTCTCGTCATGCTATGCTTGTTCTCATTTCTTTTGAATTTCGAAACCTGACATACCGATTTTGATAGATTTGACGTCTTCATTTTTTATTAATTCTAAAGCCAATTTGTTAGATTGGTCAAAGTAATAGTATAGGAAGATCAGAAGCTGAATAATTATTATGAGACAAAGAACAACGAGGTAATCCTCTCGGATTTTTGCTATTATAGATTTTGCACTTTCTAACATCTCGAATTTCTCCATTCTCGTCATGCCATGCTTTTTCATTCACTTCTTTTCTTCGTCGCTTCTTCCCCTCGTTCCCTTTCTCTTGGACATCTCACTTGAAATGGAATCAATGCATTCATTCTTTTCGATCTTATACTCAGATAGACTGAACATTCACCCACCCAATTTCGATAAAAGGTGAAGTCGAAGCTACTCGATCATTCAACAAGGACAGCTGGAATCTACGCGTTGATCCAACCTGCGCTACCAGCTGTCTTCTTCTTCCATTTCTATTCAGCTTGAAAAGAAGCCTCAAGCCCAAGAGTTGAGGAAAGGTAGGTTTCTTACTTAGTGCTTGTATTAAGGGCTTCACTTACGCTATTTCTTTGATTAACCCTTAGTAGGTTAGGTATGGCTACCTCGTTTAAGCAAAGAGGTCACAATCTCTGATGTACTCTATTTGATTGGAAGAGATGGAGTTGTCTCAAACTCATCAAAGGAATGAGCTGAAAACCTGCCCATAGTTAGAAGGAAAAAAAGAGAAAGTCCCAGCACTCGCAGGGGCGGATCGGGAGATCTAAGACGGAATCCCCAGATATTCTATCTCACATCGGAAACGGGCTCTGCCCTTCCTAAGGATCATACCTTGTTCCAGCTCAAAGCCAGAAAGCTAGTTTAGCCAACACGGTAATATGATCCTTAGGAAGGGCAGAAGGGCTCGATCCCAGACCAGGCTCCGCTCAAGGCGATGAATGACTAATATATTAGTCTTTTCCCTACGACCGCTGCTCTTTAATCAGTTGCATTTGATTTGGGAAGGATTGGTATTCAAAGTAGTTTCGGAGAAAGGCTAAATTAAATGTATTTAGGAGCGAAATAAGCCGGCTATCCCCTTCTTAATAGACGCTGGCCCCGGAACCAGCTCGGGGTAAATCAAAATAGCAACAATCAAGATACCAGGTCGTTTAAATCAGAGTACACTTCTAGAATCCCTGTGGTATGTAGAAAGCCCGCATTAAAGACGAGTCCTGTTCGTCCAACAGTTTCACCAGCCATATCTACACATAAAGAGAGCTAGTTTCCCACCTAGGTGAACCCGAAGCTAGAGCACAAGTAGAGACAGTGGATTCTGGTGACCAAGAAGCAGGGGCAGGTAGTGGATTCCACGGATTTATAGTCAGTTTGTTCTCGTCCCCACATAAAGAGAAAGAAAGCGAGCCAATAGGTGTTCTCTACCATGAGTCAAGGGCTAGGAATCCACTGAATAGCTAGTAACATAGATTGTGTCTAAAAAGCTAAGAATCTCCAGGTCGTAAGCCTTTATACCATACCGCTTTTTCTAATTCTATATTTCTTTACTTCATATTTATATATCATTCTCCGTTACATTTCCTTCGAAAGATATGGCTTCTGGTGGTTGTGTTTAATGATTATAAAGTGGCATAGCTCCAGACATGGGCTTCTTCCCAAAAAACTATGGTAGCCGGCAATAGGATACCCTTACTTAAGTTTCTCCGCACTTGGGCATAAATATACAATGCCACTTAATCCACTATCAATGTATCAATGGTGGTGGTCCTTCTGTGTAAAGTTAGCTAGTGTGGATTCGCGTAAAGCTGCCAAACAACCTATTGACAAGAGCCTATTCATTTTATTCTTGCTATTTCCGCACCCCTGTCCGGTTTTTTGAGAAAGAAAGTCGAGACATTCAGAAAGAGAGTTCTGGCATTTCTAGGATTAGAATACGGTCCTATTGATTCAATCTTTATGCTTGGCACGGAACTCTTGTTTCGAGTGAAAGGGAGAGCAGTGGCCCGCACCGCATTCACAGGTAAATTTTCCTCTAAGGGGCGGGGTGTGGAAAGCACTAGAAGTTAGTTGACTTCTCGACTTCTTACCTGTATTCCTTCTCTTACTAGCCTAGCTTGAATATTTCTTTCTGAGATAGTGCCACTGCAGTTTGTGTGCACTGGGTGCTGTGATTCACTTGTACCCCCGAGGATTGAATCCGCATTTGGTATGGATTGTGCTGATATTTTTCAGATTTCACCAGAGCCTACACATTTACTGGAGTATGGATATGGGTACTGACTACTGAATGCTTGATTACCATTGCAACAGTGTTTGTTGCTTAAAACACTTGTTTCTGTGAACGTACTTTTTGAAACGTTCATTTTAGGTTGTGTAGGAGAGCTGTTAAATCTTATATTTATCAATTCACAAGTCACAAATGGAAATTCAAATTATTCCATTATTAAATCTTACACATAACAGTAGGAAGGGTTAGTGCAGAAAGACTAACATGCTTTGCAGAAGATAGGCTCCTTATATGTGATGGCATGGATCCTAGAGTTTTAAACAATGTTGCCAAATCAGTAACAAATGGGTATCCATGGACCATGATTTGGACATTATGGGCACAGACAGAATGATAAGAAAGCATGCTTTCTTATCATTCTACTCGCGATTTAATGCATAAAATGGTCCTCTCTTATTGACTTGACTTAGCCTTTCCCAGGTTTTCTTCTTTCCTTGGCTTGGTGGGAAGGAAGGGCTAATAATAGTGGTATCTGGCCTCTTTCGAAATGGGAAGAATAGCATAGTAAACTGTTACCCGAATGTCGACTGAAATGACAAGACATGCTGCGATTCGACTCGAGCAAGAAAGAAGCCGATCATTGAATTGAAAGATTCGCGTACTTACGGCAACATAGGAATGGAGTCGCGAATGAAGTTCCGATCATGGCTTCTACAACAAGAGAAAAGAGGTTTCGGGTGGCAACACTGCTAACACGACTGTGAATAATGTACCCACTAAAAAGAAAGAGAAGCGATGAATGCCCTGCTCCTGGAAAGAAGAGATGTTTTTACTTCCACTCACGGCACACTGACTCTATCCCATCTTCTCTACATCAATGCACTCACTCCGGTCCAGGTATGCTGACTGGTCCGTTAGCGTTAGGACCAGGGAAAGACTGGGAACTGGGAGGAAAGCATGCTTTTATCGCCTTTTACATGTTACCATGAGTTCAGAGTCGACAAGAGGAGGTACTCACTTCAATCTACAATCGGCGGTGGGAGCTCTTTGCTTTTGATTCAAGATATTACGAAGTGGAAAGTCCTTAGCACGGGCTATATAAGGCACCAATCAATCGATAAAGCACTGCTAAAGCTCAGGTAGGATGAGTTGTACAGCCGGAGAGAAGAAAGAGAATGATCTAGGCATGTCGATGGGGGCAGAGGCATTCATTCTGCTCTCAAAGGCATTCCATTTTAAGTCTTCTTATAATTTATATAATTTATAAATTGCAATTTATCAGCTTAAACCTCTTCCCTGATTCGCGATTACGTAAGTAAGTCGGTGAATGCTTTCTTTTGGAGCAGGAGAACGTAATTGGCATCCATTACCATTAGCTCTGTGACAAAGCACGACATCTATGAAAGCAGTGGGTGAAGCCCTAGGAAGGGGAGACGGCCGGCCCAGTGACAGAGTCTTGAGGCTGGAATCCAACGGCAAGGGAATGCCGCTAAGACAATTCCCCGATCCGGTCGTCTTTCAAAGACCTCATTCAGACCACGAGCTCTTTCTTTTCTCTCATACATCCACTTCTGGTGTGGCCCAACCTTCTTGGAAATCCCCAAAGTTCTCGGGCGATAGAGGATTCTCTCTTGTTTTCGGGATAGAGAGCAACCCTAGATTAAAGCTGAACTCGAAAGGACTGGACTATGGTATTACTCCAAGTCCCAACCTTTTAAGCTTCGCAGCAAAGGCGGCATCCGTCGTATTCTCTAGCTACGCTAAAACCATTCTTAATGAGAGTTTAGTACAGGTGGAATCCGGAGAAATCTAGATAGCCATATGCGTGGCTATCTCTTTTCACCGCTCTTTCGAACGGGGAACCCCGGAAAGAGAAAGAATATCCATGATTGTCTCCATTGTAGCAGCTCCGGCACCCATTGATTTTGCACCTTCTAACATATTGTTACGACCACGAAGAAATGACGAATCACAACTTCACTTCAGAAGCATCCAGTAGCACCACGCCAGTAGAAAGAGGAGATACAGATTGAGATCGTAGAAACATGAGCTTGTCTAAAGAGCATACTCCCAGACGATGGAGTAAAGTTTATCTTTATCTTTCTTTAAAGAAAAAAGAACATGATCCCCCTTATTGTAGTGCTCAATTTGAAGGGATTTTATTCTTTCAAGTAGAGCCTTTGAAAACCCTATCGATGCCCTTTCTAAAGCTAAGGGCTCGATAAAGTCTTCGAATTGTTTTTCAGACAGCACTTTTCGCCGTCCGATATTCACCAGATACCGCAATCCTTCCTTCATATGGTTCTATAGAGATTCAGGTGCAATTTCATTATCAGGAAGATCTAGAGCTAATTCCCACTCCATCTTGGGAAATGAGGTAGAAGAAACTACACCTGAATCCGATACTGAGGGCTGCATGAACATGGGGGATTCCATAAAAAGTGAGTGAAGCACAAGAACAAGAGTTAAGGCCATACTCCCGGGGAGACCCAACCTTAATAAAAAAATGGAGAAACACCGCCCTCCTAAATGGGAGGAAAGCCTTTGTAGAACCTCCAAAAAAAGATCTAGAATTCCCAGTTTCACACAAATCAAATAGAAAAGCAATGAAAAAAGGAGTAGGAAAGAGAAACGGAGGGATTTGTTCATTGCAAATCTATTTGATCTTACCGAAATCGGATTTTCTTTTCGTGCCATATGCGCTTAGACTTTATTTATTCCCTTTTTTCTTCCCGGTTTAATATTTGTTCTCGAAAGTCTTCGTTTCCATGTAGAAGCAAACTCTTCAAATTGTTGACCAACCTTTCCTTCAGTAATCTTACAACGAACAGGAGTTTTTCCATTGTCAATTCGTACGGAGCAATCAACGAATTCCGGCGAAATAGAAGATCTACGTGACCCAATTTGCCTGTTCAAAAAAAGAGAGGTCTTCTTTTTCATTATCAAGAGGAATGCATCAACAAAACAGCCCTTCCATATATATCGTCGTGGCATGAACTAATTTTTTCGATTCTGTCTGTCTTCGCTCCTCTCCTGTCGAGTGGCTTACGCTCCTACTCCTCCTTGGTCCTTCTTTCACTAATGATCTTTTGGCTCTGAAGTGGTAGAACCTACCGGGCGTACTACTTTACTTGCTAATTCTTTTCTTATGATATTATTGAATAGATCACTCCTAAATGCTTCCTTTTCTTATATACGATACCACTTCTTGCTTCCGCTTTTATATCTTGATCAACGGATCACTTTCTATATCTGGTGCGCGTAATTGTGATCAGCAATGGCGCCATCAACATGGTACGCACAATTGTAATCTCAACTCTTTATCACAACTTCGCACAACTAACCAGCAAGTGTACTGGGTCGTCCAAGTAATAAACCTTACGCGAGTAAGGGTCGATCCCACAGAGATTGTTGGTATGAAGCAAGCTATGGTCACCTTGTAAATCTTAGTCAGGCAAACTCAAATGGTTATGGATGATGTATGAATAAAACATAAAGATAAAGATAGAGATACTTATGTAATTCATTGGTGGGAATTTCAGATAAGCGTATGAAGATGCTTGGTCCCTTCCGTCTCTCTGCTTTCCTACTGTCTTCATCCAATCCTTCTTACTCCTTTCCATGGCAAGATGTATGTAAGGTTTCACCGTTGTCAGTGGCTACCTCCCATCCTCTCAGTGAAAATGTTCAACGCACCCTGTCATGGCACGGCTAATCATCTGTCGGTTCTCAATCAGGTTGGAATAGAATCCAGTGATCCTTTTGCGTCTGTCACTAACGCCCAGCCTTCAGGAGTTTGAAGCTCGTCACAGTCATTCAATCATTGAATCCTACTCAGAATACCACAGACAAGGTTTAGACCTTCCGGATTCTCTTGAATGCAGTCATCAATTCTAGCTTATACCACGAAGATTCCGGTTAAAGAATCCAAGAGATATCCACCCAATCTAAGGTAGAACGAAGGTGATTGACAGTCACACGTTCATAGGTGAGAATGATGATGAGTGTCACGGATCATCACATTCATCAAGTTGAAGAACAAGTGATATCTTAGAACAAGAACAAGCTGAATTGAATAGAAGAACAATAGTAATTGCATTAATACTCGAGGTATAGCAGAGCTCCACACCTTAATCTATGGTGTGTAGAAACTCCACCGTTGAAAATACATAAGAACAAGGTATAGGCATGGCCGTGAGGCCAGCCCCCATGATCTAAGATCTAAAGTGATCAAAAGATTCCAAGATCAAAAGATGAAAATACAATAGCAAAAGGTCCTATATATAGAGAACTAGTAGCCTAGGGTTTACAGAAATGAGTAAATGACATAAAAATTCACTTCCAGGCCCACTTGGTGTGTGCTTGGGCTGAGCATTGAAGCATTTTCGTGTAGAGACTTCTCTTGGAGTTAAACGCCAGCTTTTGTGCCAGTTTGGGCGTTTAACTCCCATTCTTGTGCCAGTTCCGGCGTTTAACGCCGGGCAGTTTTGAGCTGATTTGGAACGCCGGTTTGAGCAATCAAATCTTGGGCAAAGTATGGACTATTATACATTACTGGAAAGCCCAGGATGTCTACTTTCCAACGCCGTTAAGAGCGCGCCAATTAGGCTTTTGTAGCTCCAGAAAATTCACTTCGAGTGCAGGGAGGTCAGAATCCAACAGCATCTGCAGTCTTTTTTAGTCTCTGAATCAGATTTTTGCTCAAGTCCCTCAATTTCAGCCAGAAAATACCTGAAATCACAAAAAAACACACAAACTCATACTAAAGTCCAGAAAAGTGAATTTTAACTAAAAACTAATAAAAATATACTAAAAACTAACTAAAACATACTAGAAACATACTAAAAACAATGCCAAAAAGCGTATAAATTATCCGCTCATCAATATCCTTTTGATTGGAGAAAGACTTTTGAATTTTGCTTTTGAAGTCAGATTGGAATTTATGCCCTCTGGTATCCCGGCTGTCGCCGACTTCAGGTCACACAAGGCTAAGCTTACCTCACTTTACTAGAAAAGCAAAGGGCAGAACGAATCTATCTTATCTATGATAATTCTTGTCTAACTTTCTCTCTTCCTAGCAAGAAAACTCCAGCAAGAAGGCAAGGGTGGAAGCCTTAGCGTCTTTCCCATGGGACAAAGGAAGCCACGAAACCAGATTAATCATTTCCAATTCTATCTGAGCTGACAGCATCAGTCCTCCTCTTTAAAGCAACGGATTTTGTATTCTTACTTCGCGTCGTTACTAATCAAACTGATTGAGCGCTAGCTGTATTAGTGTTAGCGGCTTCCAAAGTAAAGTAAGACCTTCCACACCTGCTGCTCCTGCTATAGGCTACTGATGCGGAACGGAAAACTCACAAATAGTGAAGCCCTTGCTTGTTCGAGCGAGCTCTTCCGTAGCTGCTAAAGAAACGAAGCAAGTCGAGTGAAGCGAGGGGAGCTAACGCCTTTACCTTACATAGAAGAGATTAGATGTTAGCACCTTAAGCTCTCTTTCTTAACTATCTACTGTACCAGTGAAGTAGCCCATGGGTATGGGATACGAGCGATTCAGAGTCTTATTGCTTTCACGTAGTCAATGTAGGTACATACTTACTCATTTACTCATATAGCTGAGAGCTTTTCATTTCACTACGTTCAACTCATTCGGTCTATCCTGGATATGGTAAATTACCATAATTCTTTGATTCTAAGGCTGATAATTGGCTTTCTTTTATAACGCCCGTTCTTGGCTAATTACGTATGACTCGTGAAACGCGACTTTCTTAGTCGTCATAGTGTAAGTCTAGTAAGAACTACTACTTCTTTCTCTGATTCGATAGCCTTTCTAGTCAATAAAGAGTGGGAATACTCACTCATATAGCCAGCTATGAGTGACTGCACGTACCTGGGTTTCACTCCTTAACAGGACAGTGACTTACGTACCTTGTTCTTGATGTCTGACGGATGATTAGTCGAGTGAAAAGAGTCGTTTCACTCCTTCGGTAGCTTCATGCTATGCTCGAAGAAGGGAAGTGAGAATCCTCAAACTAACCAAATAGTCCGATCGAACCCAAGTCCTTTGTCTGGTAAGAAGTTGTTACTGAATATCTGTCCTTACTTAAGAAACAAGTATGGAAGGTTCTCTCATCGCCCGAGATGTACTAAAGGGATAGGATAAACCAACCAAAGCGGAAGAAGGGAATTAGCCACTCTTTGAAGAAAGAGGAACGAAACAGACTCGCTTGACTCACTGGAAAGGAACGAAGTGGGGGAGAAGGAAAAAGAAGTCAGTGAGTTCATAAAAGAAATAAGGGAGAAGACTAGTTTGATTCCTAGTTAGGTTTCCGGCGTTGTCTTACTCGTTAGACTCACTTCAAGTATTCCGTTCGTTTATTCCACTCGTTCGGTACTTCATTCGTTTTCTTTAAGACCAGTTGTTCGGGTTCAGATAACTAGTACGGCGGTGACTTTACGGAGAGAATAGAAGCTCGCTAGCGCTCTTTCTTATTAAAGAAATAGGATACTAGCTTTCTTGAAAAAGGAAGATAGTTGAAAGGGTCCCAACGAAGACTTCCGATCGGTAGGATACCTTTTCTACGAAATATACGAAAGAATCATCTTTTATGAAACTCATCTATCTCGGCTAGTCAATTGATTCAAGAGGGTTCCGTTCCTTAAAGAAAGAAGAGTCCTGTATGAAACAAGCAAAGTGAAGGGAAGCATGATTGTACGCCTTCGATTGAGAGTTCTCACCTTCTCTCCTCTTTTTCACCGGGAACCCCTATTTCATCAACCAGATGGACAATGGGAAGCGTCTGAGCTCTACTCTACTAGACTATATTGGGCGAGCACGGGAAGTGGTCACACCTGCCAAGTGACCTTCATTGTAGACTCTTTCTTTATTGGAACTTCAGGGAGGAATGAAATGCTACCAATCATTGAGGGAAGAAAGGGATAAGGTTTACATCGTCGCTAGTGAATTCCGTCCAGTAATGGAAGTAAAATGCTAGCTTCAAGACTGCAACGAAGATCTAGCCATTGTCACTTAGCGCATCCGAAACTCTCGTCCATAGAGATGGCTTCTCTCGGCTATCAAAGTGAGTTGGCATTCTTAAGCCAAGCCAGTGAGGTTCCAACTCCGCATGCCCTTACACAGGTCTTCCGTAACTTTCATACTAGAACCTGTATACTCACCGGAAGCTTTCAGCCTCAGATTTCATTCCTTTAGACATAGAATTGATCGGTCAAAGCCTTAAACTCGTTCACAAATGAGTTGATTTGCTTAGAGCCTTGCCTGAAAGGATCAATTGAGGGGGGTAGCGGACCGTTATGATCAATAGGTCTAGCCCTCGTAATCTATTGCTGGAGAATAGGTCTAGCTCTTGATAATTGTAGAAAAAGTCTTTGTTGGATGGGATGAATGTATCTGTTGTACACTCTTCTTCCTCTTTCTGGAGAAAATAGAATAAGTAATAATGAGCCCTTTCCACATCTTCCTTTAGTGTCTTCGGACTAATTTGATGTCTCAACGAATCCGGATGTGGTTGTTAAGGGACTAGAATTGGCCGTTGGCCTGGGGTTGAATACCACCGGATCTCCTTGAATTAACAAATTCTCTCAGGCGAACAAGATCGGCACAACTACTGGCTTATTGTCTTTCTTTCCTTTAATTTAACCTTTGTGTTCGGTAGCATGCCTCGCCTCCGGATCAGCGTATAAATGCTTCCCAACTCCCTTCCTGCAGTAAACACAAGCATGTATCTCTCAAAGCCTTCGCTCAGGATCTGCCATAATGGGCCCTTCTTCTTGGCCTTTCCATTGGTAGACGTTGGTTCATGCAGCGGGATAATGATGTATCTAATGTGGCCAGTAGACCAGGAAGTAGGATGTCGGCCCTACAGTAGTAGAAACTGGAGAATTTCCCTCTTTTCCGTTGACTATAATAATTCCACCAATTTGAGATTGATCGACGAAGTAATCACATAAGGGAGAGATTCGAGACTGACTACATAATAGCATTTATGCGAGCATGCCACTCTTCTTTCGGGATCTCGAGTCCTTCCTTATTGACTTCTGGTGTGCTCTGCTAACCAGATCGGGAGGTTAAATAGTTTACTAAAGCTAGCGACTGGGGTATGCTAGTCCTACCGAAATCGAAGCATTGACTTGATCGATCGTTTTCTACGTTAGAGACCCAAATCCTTTCATAGTACAATTAGCTGCTGGTAAACATGCCAGCTATCACACGTCTCACTTGACGCAGAGTCAGCGCGAAGAAAGGCGGATCCACCGGTTGGTTGAGGTTCTGCACTAGATCCACTTTCTTTTCTTCTCCTACGATATTTTCATTTCGAGTTAGAGGAGCAGACCACTCTACTAACTTTATCTTAGAGCTCGATAGGTACCTTTCTTTCACATTGACTCTACTTTGTTTAGGGTAATAGCAGCACGGCAAGATCATTTCGGCACAGCTTAATCAGGTTTTCAGCTCTTCTGTCAAAAAGAGGATCTTAGGCCTACCGGTGACCGGCTTCGCGGGCTAAAGCACTCAAGCATATGGCCTGATCCACTCTTGGCGTTGCTCTATTGGGCAGAGGTTTCTCGATTAACTAATTGACGAAAGAGGAGGAACCTGATTTGAGATCTTGTACTAAGCCCCTTAAGAGGGGGCGGTAGACTGAACACCAACAGAATCTTCACAAAGTGAAAAGAAGAATCTTAATCATAATAAGCTAACTATGTCGACTCAATGAATAACTGATTAGACCTCCTCTCTTATGATATTCGTTATTGAATTAACACCTAAATAACTAAAAATGGGAACCTTTACCAATAAGCGTTATTCGTTAGGCCAAACTAAAAATAAAGCCCATAACAGAAACAGCAAACCTGGCCTCACATACCATTGAGATTGAAACGCCTCTATCCTCTGGCTTCCTTCTTCGTGTGGGAGCAGCGATGATGCCCAACTTCGTTCATGATGTCAACAACTGGACATAAACGGAAAGACCATAGACCGCAGAGGATTTTAAGTTACCTTATTCGATATTCGATGGAACCATACCATAGCGGGGAGCCTGTAGTACATTTATGGGATCATGACAAAGACCTCCCCCTGCCTCTCCCGGGATCAGGAAACTAGCAAGCGGATCAGACTTGGTTGGAACGAACTAACTGCAAGGCGGCCTTCCTCGTTACATTTTCATAACCGCTTCCACTTATTTATTTGGATGGGGCAAATCCCACTATAACGTAGGCATAAAAAAAGAAGAGGTTTATGAAATCCAGCAACGCGGTGGTTTTGAAAGACACGGTTCGACAATACCTGTGATCGGAAAAGGTATGGCACATCTCGGGGCATAAACCAGCGAGGAGATAATTCTGTATTTCCAGAAAGGAAAAGGGGGGCTTTACTCCACACTCCATGTCCCGCATAGAGAAGTCAATTCATCAACTGGCTTGGTGTCGGTGCTCGGCTTGAAGAACCGGAATTGGCGACTTTGCCTCCTCTCTTTGGATTGGAATAGTCTTATTTAGTAGACAGAGCTAGATGTTCATGTTAAAAGTTCCTTTTACCTCGTCTCTGAACACGTAACCCGAGTAGTGGCTTCTTTCTTTGCTTTGACTTCCAGCCCACCTTCACTAAGAAGCAACCAGCCCATAGGAATAAGGAAGATCAGCGGAAATGGCTACCCAGAATTAGCCGGTCGGCTTAATTTGGCGATAGATTAGCCTCAAGCCAATCAAAACCATCCTATCGGCGGAGGATTGGCATTGGAAGAGAGGCGTGAGACACTCTACTCTATTATCTAAGTGATTGAGATATAATCAAACAAAAGGTCCAATCCTTTCTTAGCCAGAAAAGGGGATCCTTCATTCTTTCGCACCGTATCTCCTCGGGTTCATGGAAGAGTCTGGATGCGAGAGAGAAAGACGGGTATTGTACTAATGGTCTTGACCCAGCCCCATGGAATCGGGAGACAAGTATGAACCCTTAACCTCTATTCTATTACATCAACCAGCAACCCAAGCAAGACTGAGGATCCGAGTTCAGCTGCTTTCTCAAGAGATTCAGGTTCGATAGCCACTTCCACTTCACATAAAGTTTAGGAGTTAGGAGCTTGATAACATCTTCTTTTTACGTGATTCGGCGATATGGATTTGCCCCAGTCTCCATTTTTCTTACTACATATAAATGGGAATCAAGAAAAGAATTGATTCCTCTTTTTAAAGACAGTAGAACAAAGAACTTAATCTACATGACTGGCAGGTGACAAGGAATGGGGGGAGGGGGAAAGTCAGGTCATCTTCAGATTCCCGCCCTAAGCTAAAGGGAATTGATCAAGGGAGAACATGATCTCAGGTTTTCTTTCTACCCCGAGCTTCTATCTATAATGTCTTCAACAAGCTAGCCAGTTCCAAGGGAAAAAAGACAGCATGTTTAGCCCGATATCTCTCATGTACCTTGGTTCCAGATCAATGAATGCGGAATAAATATTAGCGGTTTCCGATTCGTTATAGCTTGCTCACCATGCCATCGGGATCCGAGGATTGCTTTGTTTAAAAGAAACTTTTAATTCAAAGCGCTTAGTTGGGTTCAGCTCTATAGGTCGAAGCAGGTTGATTGGTTCAGAGCTACGCGCCTATCTGCTCTCTCAAGTCTAATACGCCCCTTATTCCCTTTTCTGTTAGGCCTGCCTTGCCTTGATTCAAATGACGTGGATCGTCCAGTTCGTCATATCACATCAGTGGAATCCTATTCTCCGCTTTCTTTTCTGAATACAGGACGAACAAGTAGTCCAAGTAGACCCATTAGGGGGAACGAGATGAAACCTTTCCATTTTATCTTCGATTGACTTTGAGCTAACGGGAGAAGTCCACTAAAGAACTTAACTCAAGAAGCCTAGTGAGGAGGGGGTTAATCAGCCATTTCCTTCGGTTGCCAAGTAAAGTATAAAGGCAAACACAACCGCACTGCTTTTCTCCAATCAGGGAAGTAGGGGGGCCACCCTTTTCCCCTTAGCCCTCCTTCTCACTCCCTAACCTAAGGAATGAAAGAAAGGCCACGTCCAGACAACTACCACAAAAAAATAGTAAAACAAGTTTCAAGTAATAGATCTTTTTTTAAGTAGGAGTTGCCCCTATTAAGTTAAGGGAAGAGAATTTCTTTATTGTTTAGTTTAAAGCAATCAATTTCCGAGAAGAGTTTTGCAGGGAAAGCAAAAGAAGAAAGAGGATCGAGACAGGAACCTTACTCTCTTAGCATAGGCTTGAAGCCCTCATGTCCTATAGGAAGTGGAAGTAAGAAATCCTATCCATCTTTTTATTGAAAAATATCGAAATCTATAATGAAGAAATCATATCGTGCTTATATATAGGATCCTCTAAATCCTCAGACACCGAGACTATGGGGAATCCATATTAACGATAAGATTCCCAAACAAGAAACCACCTTCCTATCTCCGGGCTTAAGAATTTCCAATTGAACTCCTTCATCCATACAACATGAATTCTCTAGAAATAAGAGAACCTTTTTTTTTTACTTTTCATGCAGTTCCGATTGGAACAAGCATTTTTTGAGAGAATCGTGCGAAGGGCAAGTCCGGAAACTTAAAAACAAAATATCTGTAAAAAGTAAAATAAAACCGGACGAAGAAATCGGACGGGCGGTATTCTTTCGTAGGCCCGGTTTCTCCCTTTCTTGTCTAGTGTATTAGACTCCATTATAGGTCATTCGGAAGGGCTCCGTTTCAATTTTAGGGCATAACGTTGTGGTTGTTCCCTCTCCTTTACTTATCGAATAGGGGTGAGTGACTTCGTACCTCTCCTGACTGAGAAAAAGAAGTTCCAGAGGCATCCTCCATTCATATCGATTTGGGTTTTTCTGCACCATATTTGGATCTGCCTCTTCTTCGATCCGGAATTCCCAACAAATCCTTTACTCCTCGAATACAATGGGATTTCACACCTGGCAAATCTTTCACTCTACCTCCTCTTATTAAGACCATAGAATGTTCCTGCGAATTATGACCTTCGCCCAGAATGTGAGCAAATATATCATGTCGATTGCTCAATCGTACTTTGGCTATCTTACGTGGAGCTGAATTAGGTTTTTTCGGTGTTCTCGTTGAAACACGCGGGCGTACTCCTTGCTTCTGGGGACATTGATCCGAAGCTCTAGTACAGTCCGTGCGCCGTTTTTCTTCTCTACCATGACGAATCAATTGATTTAATGTAGGCATCGCTCTTTCCTTTGTCCTTCCTCCCTATTTTTGCCCTATCACTAGTGATTACTCCCGATCCGAAGCACCCCTTTTCCATTCATAGAGAGATCCAATCGTCAAAATCAATAAAAAGGCCATCATAGACCAAGATCCAAACGGATCAATCTTGTTGGGAGGTACTGCCCAAGGAAAGGAAAAGGTGACTTCCGGATCAGGAATAATAAATAAAATTGAAACAAGATAAAATCGTATATCGAAACGACTTCTGGCATCACCGAAAGGATCGAAACCACATTCGTAGGCCGACAATTTTTCTGGATAGGTCCAACTATTGGAAGCAAATGGAAAAGGAACACCGAGTGGGATCAAAGAAACTAGCAGACTGATCACTAAAGAGATACAAATAGGTGCAAATTCTGACATGACCACAACCCACTTGGTTCTTTCGCTCCTTGCTCGCGGAGCGGCATACAGAAAAAAGAAAGGGTAGTACCAATGAAGCCGACCATTAATGACTTGTTCGAACACCGGGAGTCGGGGTTGGCCTATTGATTCCCTGCGTTATTTTAGCTGCAACGGTATAAGACATAAAAACGAAATGAATGATTTAGCTCCCCGATGACTTTATGGGTGGGTCCCAAATCCCGGGGATACCCAAATATGCCGTGAACTAAAAAATAACTACCAAAGACAACAAATCCTAGATTATCATTCTTCAAATTCATAGCTGTCAAGATCTCATTCCTTGATTTGCCGCTCGAAGATGTCGTTCATTATTTGACGCGACCTTTCTTTTACAGGATTATTTGCCGGGTTGTTGGCTATATCCGCCAATACCTCAACGAGTCTAGCTTTACTCTTCCAATTGGGTCCAACTACCAGCTCGAAGACCCGACGATATTTACTGTAAGAAGGGGGTCGGTCAAAGAGCGTGTCCATATCGGATTTCAAGTAATCCATGATTATTCGGCGAATAGCCCAATAACCATGGGGTTTATTGTCAGCTTCCATCGTGTCATCCACTGGTGCTTGTATGGGAGCCGGCTGCTCCACCTCATAATCACTGCCAATGGATGGTAACGACGGGACAGACGGAACTGAGCCTGCTGGTAAGGGTGGCGGGTCATAAGGGACCGATGGAAAGGACTCCCAAGGGGAGTTTGATTCCCTCGGATGAGACGTCCCCCATCTCCTTTGAGAAATAGTCCCACTTCTGATTGCAGTAAGAAAGGAAAAATACTGCTACATAGCCGCCCTTCCTAAGATGTCTTCTGTATTACTTTCTTGTGCAAAAATCATTCCCTCAGAAATAGGATCGTAACCTTCAAGGGAGGCTTGCTATGCGATATCCTTTAGGACTTACTCGACTTTAGATAGCCTTTGGAACCTATTCCATTAAGCCTAGTGACATCAATACCCTTAGTTCAAGCGCAAGGGAATGGATCAAAGAACAAAAAACCTTTCCAATCCAGTCCCTTTACTAGGCAGCAGCTCCCGCTGTTAGTGCAATTGAATTAGAATATGCTCTTACTGTTGGAGAATACCCTGCAACTCACTATTCAATTTCAACTCTTACTAGATTTGAATATTATACATTATACGCAAAGCCATTCTCTCGTAAGCGGAGAACCATAAGTCCATCAATCCATAGTAGAAATAGTAATAGAATAGTCCAGCAGCGGGTTTGTAGAGTATGCACTTTGGTAAGCACCGGACAGCACAGAAGCTTCTCAGCTGCCTTATCACACATGAGGATAGAAGGCGGGTCAGTTACTGTCCTGCCTGGCTTTCTATTTTCGTGTGACATCATTAACTGGCATTTTATTTTTCTCTAGTCACATAGCGGAATTCTAATCCATTAGGTTCTTCGATTTTATTCTTCAGAAACGAGAGACAAGAAACATATTTTTTATCGAAAAAAAAGAACAATATCAAATAGACCAAGATCCAATTTCGGGTCATTTCTTGGTGAACATAATCCGCCAAAGTATCTTTGATGGGTGTATTAGAAATATGGAAGACGGATCCCAATTTTATCTTTTTATAAACAATATAAACATTTTCTTTGAGCTCTTAAAGAGAGCATCTGACATAACTGAGGCAATGAAGCGTAATGGGAGGATATCTAAAGAAGTTTTTCCTCTAGAGGTGTGTGCTACTGATGGCAGGGACAGAAGGTGTTTCTTTTCTAGGGGTTCTAACAGAAACAGTCCTCCACCCCGGCACTACCCCTCTCTAGAACTCGGGCTATGGTTGTCGTAAATGGGTGGTTTGAGGATGTAACATTAAACCCCTAGAGAGCCACCAACACCTGAAGATTTGAGAAACCCAAAATATTGTATGGTGTACCTAAATAAGAGCCATAGATTGACTGATTTTTATGTGGTGAGGACGATGTTCCATAGGCAAAGAAAGGAAGGGAAGATACTCCTAAATAGAGAACAAAATCAAGAAGGTGTGAAGAGCACTTCATTTTCTCAACATGATGTTAGAATGATAGGTGACGAAGGAGAGGTAATACTGACAGAGATCGTAGATGAAGCAGAAGAGATCTCGATGGTGTAGAATCATGTTCAACCAACTTAGCTTAGAGCCCCACATTCAGAAAGAGGCAGCTATAGCTCTAATAGGAGTCATTCAGAAGCATGAAAACTATTTTGGGGGCATCAATGCTCCACTCACAAGATTAGCAAAGGCCCATGCAAATGCCCTAGTGTTTCGGGATCCCGACTCATTCAATGGGGAGTTCTACCATAATAAACCATTGTGCGTGGAAGCAGTCATAGAAGGCATGAAGGTCAGAAGGGCCTTGGTGGATGCTGGATCGGGGGTTGATAAACCCCATTTGTAGGGTTTATCTTGTGTTAAATCTAGACTATTTTGTCAACCTTTTTCCACATTTACTCAATGAAATAGCATAGTTTTGTGATTGTCTCCAAATTTGTGCTTAAGTTTAAAAACATGCTTTTAGACCCTTAATTTGATAATTTTAATCCCCCTTTGATTCCACTAGATATCTTGATGTATTTATTAGTGATTTCAGATTGAAAAGGGCTAGGAATGGATCAAAGGAATGAAGAGAAAGCATGCAAAGTGGAGAAATCATGAAAAGTCATGGATTTGGAACGCGCCCATGGACGCGCGCGCGCACAAGATGCATGTGCGTGGATCGCGCAATACTCCAGGGATGCGTACGCGTGCTGTACGCGTATGCGTCGATGCCCACGCTGACTCCTTTAATGAAATCGCACCTGGCTATTTCAGGAGGGCTTCTGGCCCAGTTTTGAAGCCAATCTTGAGCAGGAAAAGGCTAAAGAGACCGAGGATTGAAGGAGGGAATCATTCATTCAATTAATTACTGATTCATATTTTTGTTAGGTTTTAGATGTAGTTTTTAGAGAGAGAGGCTCTCTCCTCTCTCTAGGTTTTAGATTATTAGGTTTAGTTCTTCCCCAATTCAGATTTCTATCTTGCTTTATTTTGGTTTAGTTTCTATTCTACATTCTATCACTTTAGCATCTTAGTTTATCTTCTCTTGTTGATTTATCTATTTTCCCATTAGGTTTGTGAATTTCTGATGTTAGATTCAATTTTCTTATTAATGCAAGTTGAGGTATTTTATGTTTAATGCTCCTTCTTTCATTTCTTTTATTGCAATTGGTTATTTAGATTTAATATTTTCTTATTAATTTTCCATGTTTTTATTTTGTGCCTTTCAAGTGTTTGATGAAATGCTTGAGAGGGTTTTGGTTTAGACTTTTATGTTCTTGGTTTGGGATGGTAACTTAGGAACTCTTGAGTTACTAATGTCCAAGTAACTGATGATTTGAGTCGTTAACTCTAGTTCTCGCTAATTGAATTAGTGGAGAGCTAGGACTTATGAACTAGGATTGATATAGCTCATTTGACTTTCCTTTACAAAGTTAGAGGATGATTTAATGGGATTGATCCTTGCAATTATCATGTTGTGGTTAGTGATAAGGATATAGATCCTTAACCACCAAACCTTGCCAAGACCTCTTTTTGTCATTTGATTTCCTTTGCAATTTATTTTTCCTGTTCTCTTATTCAAAACCCCAAAATATACAACTCATAACCAATTTTAAGTACACTTCCCTGCAATTCCTTTGAAAGACAACCCGAGGTTTGAATACTTCGGTTATTACTTTTAAGGGATTTGTTACTTGTGACAACCAAACTTTTGTATGAAGGGATTATTGTGGGTTTAGAAACTATACTAGCAACAAGAATTTATTGTAAAATTCTCCACCACACAAAAATCCGCTCATCAAAATGGCGCGGTCACCGTCGTCGCCGTCGGTGGATAGCTCTATTTTGGTGAATATTTTTCTTTTCTTTTCAGACATTTATCTCTTAGTTTATGTTATTTTATTTTATTTTGTACTTTTTGGATTATTGTATATACTAGTAGTGTGGATACTCTTGTTTAGCTTGTTGGATTTGCACTTTTGCTTTATATAGTTGTTTTAACCTTTTGGTTGTGATTAGAAAAATATTTTGGATTGTTAAGACCTAGTTGACCCTCTCTGCATATGAAATTGGTTTTAATTGAAAAAGGGATAACTAAGGCATTGTTAGCTTTTTCAATCACAACATTGCATTAATAAGCTTAGTCAAACAATAAGATTTTTCAAGGAATCTATCTATAGGGCATCACCCCAGTTGATTGGAAACTTTTGATGAACTTGCTTGAATTTTATATTTTGTGAAGCATGTTTTGAGCCAAGAACATACAACCTGTGAGGTTTTGAGTTTAAGTATATGGTTACATTATTTAACCATAATTTTTCTTCTTGTGTGTTTTCTTCTCTACAATTGTAATCTTTTCTTTGTTCCATTCCATATGTCCATTATTTAGTGTATATTCATGTACACATATAACTAAGGCCATCATTTGTTATTAGCTCACTTACCCCAAATAGCCTACCCTTTCATTTGCCTTTGATTGCCACTTTGACCCTTTTTAACCCTCAATTGTTCTTTATGTTACCACATCACTAGCCTTAAGAGGAAAAATAAGTAATTATCCCAATTGAATCTTTGGTTAGCTTAAGAAAGAGATTGTGTGTCAATTAAGTGTGGGGAAATATGGGAACTTTGGTTAATGAGAATGTGTACTGTTGTATTGATAAGTATTGAGAATTTGGGTGATACTCATGTGAAATTATGAAAATCATGTGTATTGGTTTACTATGCCATAAAAAAATAGGGGAATAAAATCACCCCAATATTAAGTTCAATAACAAGGTCAATGCATATGAGAGAAAATGGAAGAACATCTAGATGCATGGGTATATTAAAAATGCAAAAGTGAGATTATGGGTAGCTAGGCATGAATTTAGAATTGCTAGAGAGTGTGTGTGTGTGTTAGGTGAGAACTTAGGTTAGTCAAAGATTCAATTTATAGCTCACTTGGCCATACATATATCCTCACCCTTACCTTAGCCCCATTACAACACTGAAAAGACCTCATGATGTTTGCATTTGACACTAGCTATTTGTTGATTGGTTAGATGAAAAGCAAAGCCTTAGAAATCATGACTAGAGAAGACTAGAGTGAATCAACCCCTAAACACTTGAGTGACTAGAGTGGATACACATCCGGTGAGGGTTTGATTGCTCAATCACATGTCTTCACCACTATCTTTTATATTCTTGCAAGTTTGTAAATCCTTTTGATAATTCAATACAATTGTGGGTTGGATTTAATTCCTATTGCTTTAGCCCTTATGCTTACATATGTTCTCTTGAAGGGTTGATTTGTTTTGGCCTAAGCATTTACATTCATGATAAGTAGTTGCATTTAGATAATTTGCATATAGTCTAGTTGCATTGGATAAATGTCATACCCCTTGTTTCCTTCTTAGTTTAGCATGAGGACATGCTAAGGTTTAAGTGTGGGGAGGTTGATAAATCCCATTTGTAGGGTTTATCTTGTGTTGAATCTAGAGTATTTTGTCAACCTTTTCTCACATTTACTGAATGAAATAGCATAGTTTTGTGATTGTCTCCTAGTTTGTGCTTAAGTGTGAAAATATGGTTTTAGACCCTTAATTTGATAATTTTAATCCCCCTTTGATTCCACTAGATGCCTTGATGTATTTGTTAGTGATTTCAGATTGAAAAAGGCTAGGAATGGATCAAAGGAGTGAAGAGAAAGCATGCAAAGTGGAGAAATTATGAAAAGTTAAGGATTTGGAACGCGCCCATGGACGCGCGTGCGCACAAGACGCGTGCGCGTGGATCGCGCAATACTCCAGGGACGCGTATGCATGCTGTACGCGTACGCGTCGATGCCCACGCTGACTCCTTTAATGAAATCGCACCTATCGATTTTAGGAGGGCTTCTGGCCCAGTTTTGAAGCCAATCTTGAGCAGGAAAAGGCTAAAGAGACCAAGGATTGAAGGAGGGCATCATTCATTCAATCAATTAATGATTCATATTTTTGTTAGGTTTTAGATGTAGTTTTTAGAGAGAGAGGTTCTCTCCTCTCTCTAGGTTTTAGATTCTTAGGTTTAGTTCTTCCCCAATTCAGATTTCTATCTTGCTTTATTTTGGTTTATTTTCTATCTATCACTTTAGCATCTTAGTTTATCTTCTCTTGTTGATTTATCTATTTTTCCATTGGATTTGTGAATTTCTGATGTTAGATTCAATTTTCTTATTAATGCAAGTTGAGGTATTTTATGTTTAATGCTCATTCTTTCATTTGTTTTTATTGCAATTAGTTATTTAGATTTAATATTTTCTTATTAATTTTTCATATTTTTATTTTGTGCCTTCCCAGTGTTTGATGAAATGCTTGAGAGGATTTTAGTTTAGACTTTTATGTTCTTGGCTTGGGATGGTAACTTAGGAACTCTTGAGTTACTAATGTCCATGTAATTGATGATTGGAGCCATTAACTGTAGTTCTCACTAATTGAATTAGTGGAGAGCTAGGACTTATAGACTAGAATTGATATAGCTCATTTGACTTTCCTTTACTAAGTTAGAGGATGATTTAATGGGATTGATCCTTACAATTATCATGTTGTGGTTAATGATAAGGATATAGATCCTTGACCACCAAACCTTGCCAAGACCTCTTTTTGTCATTTGATTTCCTTTGAAATTTATTTTTCCTATTCTCTTATTCAAAATCCCCAAATATACAACTCATAACCAATTATAAGTACACTTCCCTACAATTCCTTTGAGAGACAACCCGAGGTTTGAAAACTTTGGTTATAACTTTTAAAGGGTTTGTTACTTGTGACAACTAAACTTTTATATGAAGAGATTATTGTGGGTTTATAAACTATACTAGTTATGAGAATTTATTGTAAAATTCTTGACCACACAAAAATTTGCTCATCAGGGGTACCTGTCATACCCACTCATATATTTCTAGACACGAGAGGTTCTGCTGATCAGATAAGGCCTACTCAAGTTAGGCTCAATATCGAGTGGGTGTAAAATCTAGAGGGTGTGTTAATACTGTCTTAGAAGTTGGCCCCAGAAAGACCAACAATAAGTTTCATGTAGTAGATGAAAACTCTAGATATCACATCCTACTGGAACGTCTATGGATTCATTTATATCGGTGCGTTCCTTCGAGTTGGCATCAATGCATAAAGTCTAGCTAGAGAGGGAAGGATATTTGCTTCTCAGCCACTGTAACACCCTTTGATGCAGGAGAAGCACATTTAGTGGATATGAGTTTCTATGAAAAGCTTGCGCTACTAGGGGTCAACAAAATAAGGTCTGTGCGGGAACCCCACATCGGAACACCCAGACAAAAAGGAGCATGAAAGAATACCTTGATGGAAGAAGCACTAAAAGAAAGCACCAGAGAGCAAGCAACAACAATTGAAGATCTAGAGCTTCGTAAGGAAATTCTCCCAGGTGGAGGGTATAGGTGGTTTATCCTATTAGGAACTCGGGGGTCCAGCGGAAGAAAATTACTAGAATTTCCCTGACTCCGATATCCTAAGTGTACAAGAGAAAGAACAACTTCAAAGCAATATACGAAATGGCCCTCTCCAACTTTAAGATGAAACAAAGTAGAAGGAAGAAGAATTAAAAGAGATTAATTATGGGAATGAAGAACACCCGAGACCTTTGTTCATGTGCAAAGCTCTAGGGGAGATGGAAAAAAAAGAGTTGATAGCATTATTTTCAGAGATGTGTTCGATTGAAACTATGATAAAATACCAGGGTTAGACTCAAACCTGGTAACCCACAATCTAACTGTGAGAAAAAGAGCAACCCCTATCAAGCAAGCTCCTAGAAAATTTTCCAATGAAATAGAGGATCAAGTAAATAAAGAAATCAAAAATTTTCCCGTGGCCAAATTCATCAAACCAATACAACACCTCTCTTTGTTAGCTAATAGAACCAGTAAAAAATAAAAATGGACAAATCCAGTGTTGCGTGGATTTTAGGGATCTAAACAAAGCTTGCCCTAAGGATGATTTTCCTCTGCCAGTTGTTGATAGAATGGTAGATGCTACAGCCAAATTTGAAAGGTTCTCCTTCATGGACGGATTTAGTGGGTACAACCAAATTAGAATGGCTTTGGAAGATGAAAAAAGATAGCATTTTGGACACCCGTAGACAATCTTTACTATACTGTTATGCCTTTTGGCCTAAAGAATGTTGGAGCAACCTACCAAAGAGTCATGACTGCTATATTTCATGACATAATTCATGACTTTATGGAAGACTATGTAGATGATTTGGTTGTCAAGTCAACATCCGAGAAGAAACACACAAAACACCTCAGAGCTGTGTTCACTAGATGCAGAAAGTATAGACTCAAGATGAACCCCATGAAATGTGCCTTCGAGGTGTCATCGGGAAAGATCTTAGGTTTCAGAGTCCATAAAGGAGGCATTTCGACTGACGAGGATAAGATTAAAGCTTTCCAAGACATGGAAGCCCCTAAAGACATCAAAGGACTCCAGAAGTTCATAGGCAAGCTGGGGTACATTCGAAGGTTCATACCAGCATTAGGAGATCTCTTTAGACCCCTAAGACTTCTGTTGAAAGAGAAGAACACCTTTAAATGGGAACAACACCACCAAGCTGTAATGAACAAGATCAAAGACATTCTCACATCCACTTACACCATACTTCCTTTCAACTTGGTGCACCATTGAAGGTAAAGAAGGTGAAGGCAAAGAGAAACCCATTGCCTATGTCAGTAGAGCCATGAAAGGGCCTGAACAAAGATACTCCTCACTAGAGAAATATTGTCTCGCTCTAGTGTACATCTCACAAAGATACCGACACTACTTCTAAGCACACCAAGTAGAAGTTGTATAAAAAAATGAAGGCCTCCGATTTTTAATCGAAAAGCCAATATTGACCAAGAGAATAATTCATTGGACACTTCTATTAAGCAAATATAATGTGAAATTGGTGACACCCACCACCGTTAAGAGCCAAGGTTTAGCTGACCTCTTGTCAATTTTCCCTGAAAAAGCAACTATTGAAGAGTTGTCGGATCAAATTTCAGGAACAATAGAGATTGTTCATACTTGTAATGAAGAGGAAACATGGAACCTTATGTTTGATGGAACACTCTCGAATCCACAAGGAGGGGCAGGAGTCATCCTTACAGACACCCATGGAAGAAATCTATCTTTCATGTTTCGATTGGATTTCTCTTGTACCAACAATGAGGCAGAGTATGAAGCTCTAATGCTCGGTCTAAAGATGTCTCAAGAAATTGGTATCAAGAAATTCCATGTCAAAGGAGACTCCAACCTAATAATACAACAGATCCATGGAGGGTACATCACGAAGGAAAGAAGTCTGGCCTTATGCATAGAACAAGTTTGGAGCATGATGAAGGTATTTGACAAGATTTCATTTGAGCATGTACCCCGAACAGAAAATGAGCATGCGGATGCTCTAGAAACATTAGGGAGTAGAGACACTATTCAAAATGAATAACATGCTTTAGAACACCAGATAATTGAAAGTTGCAGAGAAGAAAGGATGTCCATGGAAGGAAAAACCAATGATTGGCAAACATCTTTGCATAAACAACTCAAAACACTCAACATTACCAAAGAAACAAGAGGAATTTTCCTCTTCAATGGGAAAATATTAAAAAAAAGCAATGATGGACTCCTCATGAAATGTGTAGGAGAAGAGGATAGAAAAGAAAAAGTAGAACAACTACATGGAGCCACTTGTAGAGAAGAGGGCCCTGGGTTGTACCGAAGGCTCCAAAGGTGGGATATTTATTGGCCAAAAAAGAAGTCTTACTGTGACGAATTACAAGCTTCTTACAAGGCTAGTCAAGAAACAATAGAAAGTACGTAGATATGTAATATTTACAATTAGAAACAACCTATCGTAGAGTACCTAGATGCTGGCATTTTGTGTTCAGAAAAAATAGAAGCTGAGAGATTGAAGAAGAAATCAGAACACTACTTTTTGCAGAAAGGTGAGTTGTTCAAGAAGCCAGGAAAGTGCTAAAAAGTGTTCGAGATGAAGAAAAAAAATTATTAGAAGAATTCCATCAAGGGATATGTGGAAGACACCAAGGAGGAAAGGCCTTGTGGTATGAACTGATTAGGATTGGCTATTACTGGCAAAAAATGAAAGAAGATGCAATCAACTGGGACAAAAAGTGTCCACAATATCAAAAGTATGCAAACCTAATACATGCGCCAAGTGTGCAATAAGCGTGCAGAAGTACAGCCTCAAAACACCATACCCATTCTATACATGGGCTATAGATTTTATGGGACCAATCAACCCCCCATCAATTGGCAAGAAATGAATTATAGTTGCAACAAAAAGCTTTACCAAGTGAGTAGAGGCTGGGGCTACCAGGGAAGCAAATGCTGAAGCAGTAGTCAGATTTATCAAAGAAAACATAATATGCAAGTTTGGGCTGCCAAGTGTTCTAGTGTCCGATGATGGAACCCACTTTGTTAACCAAAAAGTGTAGGGTGTTCTTGAATAGTACCAAATCAAAGATCACAAGTCTTTCCCGTACTACCCACAAGGCAATGGCCAAGCAGAGGCTACTAACAAGAACCTTTTGAAAATACTCACAAAGATGGTGACCGATGCCCATAAAGATTGGAGTGAATACTTATCACTTCTTCTTTAGGCTTACAAAACAACCAAACATGGAACAACCAGAGTAACACCCTTTTCATTGATTTACGGGGTTAAAGCTGTACTGCTAGCAGAGATTGAAGTACCTACCTCCAAAATATTGTTAGACGAAGTAAGGGATCGTGAAGCTGAGTTACACAAATTGAAAAAAAAAAAGAGAAGTTGTGGGAAGCAAAATGGAAGAATATCACCGAAGACTAGCATTAGCTTATGACAAGTATGTTTGGCCCAGGGTGTTTCTAGAGGGAGATCTAGTACTAAAATTAGTAGATGCAGTAATGAGAAAGATGTCTTTGCTAAAATGGGCTCCCAAATGAAAGGGTCCTTATGTTGTTTCTGAAGTACGTCCCAACGGACACTGCATCCTACTGGACCCAAGTCATAAAACAGCCACCGGCCCCATCAATTTCAAGTATATCAAGAAGTAATATGCCTAATTTCAGTGCTAGGAGTTAGATTTCAATTCCAAAAGGTTTCTTTATCAAGGACCAATGTTTATGTTATATTATTTTGCAAGCAACCTGCAATGTATGGAAGAATTTTATTAGCAATTATATACTCAAAAGTTGTAAATGATGCATCTTAAGAAATTTTTAGTACAAAATATTTCTAAAAAGTGAAGTGTCCTATCCTCCAAACTCCTTTAAAAAAAAGAGTGAGCATAAATAGGGCAAAAAGATAATCCTGCTCTTTTTAGAATCATACCCTCCCCCTACAAAAAAAAATGTGTATCCAAAATAAAATGATCACACAGGCACAAAAAAAATCCCTAGAGGAGTATACATAATATTAAACAGAAGGGGAAGTATAATACCTAAAAGAGGTGTACAATGAAAGTCATAGAGGCAGCAAAGAAAAAATATACTTTGTCAAATCCTTACATATTTTCAAAATAAAGTGCTGGAAAACTATCACAGCAAAAAAGATCACTATAAGAAATCACAGAAGAAGCAGCTTCCTTATGTTTGGCCAATTGCTCTCGCTCCAGGATGATCCTGGCTAACCTAGCCTTCATGGTGTTCAGTTTAGATATAATCTTGTTAACCTTTTCTTGAAGAGTAGAAACACAAGAAGAGAGAACATTATACTCTTTAGACAATAATTCTTCTCTAGCAAGATCGGGTACCCCTGGTGGAGGCTCCAATTTAACAGAAAGATTCTCAAGCCAACGACCGCTAAACTTAAATAACTTAAAGTTATTTAGATGATTTCTACCATATCCTGATGAGTACCCCATAATTCTGCAAGGGAGTGTGAAGTAAAAAAATTCCATGCATCCAGAAAAGTTTGATACCCAAGCTTTTTAAAAAGGCAATTTAGGTCAGTTAGAATCATGAAAAAAGGAGTTCGGAATGCAATCTCCAATAACAAATTCTTTGCATTGCCAGGGAAATACTCAAACTCATCATGAACAAAAGCTAAAAAGAAAAACAATCAAGTAAGAAAATACTTTTTTTCAGAAAGAACTTGCAAAACATTGGCACACCTGACAAATGAAAACAAAAACAATGAAATACACCAGAAGATGCACTAGCTGATGATTTTTTTGTGATATTAGAAGTGCTCAAAACTTGAAAAATAGACTCAGAAACAACATGAGAAGCTGAAAAATAGGAAAAGATACAAACATACACACAAATATAGCATGAACAAAAGCATGTATGCAAATCTCAAAAAAATGGGAGTGGAGGAAAATTGTAGTACCTGCACTAGGAAATACCACTTGGATGGGAGTAAGATGATTTTTAGCAGGATTCCCTTGGCAGGTAACACCCAACTCAATGTTGACATTATTTTTAGAACTTGTCATTGCTTGGGGGCTACCTCGAGCAACACCTTGGGTAGTACCCTCGTCAGGGACATCACCAACAACAAATGAATTAGGAGAGTCCCCACTGACCCTCGCTTGGGAGCTCTCATCACCTAAATTTATTGGATCAGAAGGTGCATCGAGAATTATTTTTATTTTACCCAAAACACAATGAGACCTATGCTTCACAGCACTTCTAGTTAAGCTAGCAACATCCTTACCAGGAGACTGTGATGACTTAACAAAGCAAGCAGTAGTAAAACCCTTAACTTTGGCTGCCAAAGAAGGATAAATTCTTGAGCCAATAAAAATTTGTGAAGGGATAGCATCAATGGAAGGCCTAGGTGGTTTCTTAGAAAACCTCTTTGCAACCTTAACATTTGAACTCTGCACTTTATCACGCTTGACCACTTCAGCAGTAACAACAGAATTATCAGATTTTCTCTTTGAAGATGGTGGATGTTTGTAACATCTGGAATCCAAGTCTACAAATCATACAATAGTCAAATATACAAAGCCAAAAAAAAGAAAGAGAAAAAAAAGTGAAGAAACAAAAATAAAAATCAGAAGGAGTAAATATTACTTGAAATATGGATCCTTGATCAAAACTGGAACAAATGATTTGACATCTGGAATAGAGGTACTCTCATATTGCCTAATATGCTTCTTCATACGTATAAGGTAATCCACAAACTCCATTGTAACTCCCCCATCCCTATCAAGAGGAAGAACCAAGCAATGATTGTACTTTGGGAGTTCATTTTGAAACAGAACCTTTTTCATTAAATTTTCCAGTGAAAAAAAATATGTTCTACGTTCTTTGGATCTTGGTCCCACTCTAGTTAGCAACTTATCCTATCAGGGTGATGGATCACTAGACAGAGCAAAGCTCCACAATGAAAGTCCTTATCCATAACAATCAAACCAAGAAGAGGGGTAGGAGAAATACGCAAAAGCCAAAAGTCATAAACCTCCTCCTTACCAATGGAAATGTCATTGCGATCATGTTCAAAATCAATAGAATATATACGATGAAGAACCAATGCACTAGGCTAGAAAGAGGTCGTGTACAGGCGGAAACAAAAATTCTCCTCCAAATTAATAACATCCTCCAATGATTTAGAAAGATGAGTTGAACCCCAAATCTAAACACGAAGACTTGCCTTCTTGTCCGAAAGAATTGTAGGAGGCTTACGGATGGAAGTAAACTGAGAGAACCGCTAAAAAAAGAGTTGAAGAAATATTTCATCAATGAAAATCAATAATGGAAAGCGACCATGAGCAATCTTGAGTTACTCAAAAAATTGATCAAGCTGCGTATATAGATTGCCTAGATACAAAGAAGCTAGTGGCAGACGTTCTCCTCTAGCGATCAAGCAAGCTAAGAGAAACACCCCATGGCTCATACACTCATCCATCTGTCCCAAAAACACATATTTACTTAACCTATAAGCGACAAAAGCAGCATCCCTAAGATATGAAGGAACAGCAGGAGCAGGGACAAGCTCACCATGGAGGAAATTACCAAAGAAATAACGAGACCAATTAGAGTAAGAATACTTCCTCTTGGAATTTTGCTTCTCGCCAACCACCTCTTTGGATGCTTATTCTTGGAGGAAGATTTCTTAACATGCCTACTCTTGGATAACTCTTTTGCATATCGACCAGCATCACTTAAACTCATTTGAAAATGTCTTGCAAGTTTAAACAGATCAGAATCTGGGCGAAGAAGAGTGAGATCCACACCTTCAAATACTGGCATTTGAAGAAGAACCACATCTTCCAAAGTGGGTGAAAACTCACCCCCAAGAAGTTAAAAAAGTATGAGTTTGAGAACACCACCTGTGCCAAAGTAAACTCATATCATATCCATTTCGTTGAACACCCAAGCCTGCCAAGAAGAAATTAATTAGTCCTTCTTCAATATCTAGCAACAAAGTAAAGAAGTGATAAGAATCAATTATAATAATAGATTGTAGAGAACAATCAACCTGCAGATGTGCGGATAGCCTTAGTAACAGAAGAAAACTTCAATCTCCTCACAAAATCACCACCCTCCTCAAACAATACTGTGAATACCCACTTCTGTCAAACCCTATTCACGTGAGCAGCTGCTTCGACTTGAAAGATGTCCATGAAAATTTTTGGCGCTTCAGCTGAGAACGAAGTAAAGCAGGACCCACTTGATATGAAGGCTCTCAATAAATTCACCTAAAACTCTTCAATTTGAAGAATCGAATCCAGGTTTCATAGTTTTATCCGTACCTAATAATGAGTCAGAGGAAGGAGGGTCTAAAAAAGGTTTCTTAATGAGGGGAGGATCCACAAAAGTAGCCCTATTGTCCGATGGTTTAACCCAAGGTTTGGAGATAGATTCAGAAAACCCGATGGCATATTTTTTAGGAATATTGTCCATATAATCCACAGTAGAGTTAGTACCCAAACTGTTATTAGAGTCCTCTGGCTCACTATTCACTATCTCAGCAAGTTTCACACGAGGCATGGCAACAAAAAGAAATAATTCTCAAAAAAAGAAGAAGAAGAACATCAACAAAATAGAGTGAATATCAAGATCACATGTATACCAACGACAAAAATACTCAATACCAATAGCAAAATCAAAAGAGTACCAATATCATCACAATTTTAACAATAAAAAATCCAAGAACACCAACTCAAAATATAAAGGAGAAAATTGCAGAATACTCAAGAAATTCTGAGAAAGACAAAGAACATTGCATGTCAAGAAAACAACCAGGGATCGGAGTTCTCAAAATAAACATAAAAGTAAAGGTATAAAAATTATTCATCATATTCTTTACTTGATAAGGCCACTAGCTCCTCATATCCTCACAATATCGTATTTCATTTAGTGAAGTATATGAAAACATTGCAGGATATTATAAGTTTACAGCTTTGAAATAATACGAATATTGAACACTATTAAATTGCTCTAATTAAAAAATATTTATAAACAAATTACTTATGATTATTATATACAAAAAAAACTTTTCCTATTTTTATTTTTAAATATCTATTTTTTAATTACAAATGAGCATTGCTCATAATTTTTAATTCATTTTTCCTTTCATTTTGTGATGCTATTGAAAATATATACAAATCGGGATATAACATCTAAAGTTGTAAGGTGAAAGACCTTTATCAGAAAATTCCTATAACTAATTCCAGAATTAATAATCCAATATACATGGAGGTTGAGATGGGTTACATAAGAACGAAGAGAGTTATGCGAAGACAAAGAACATAATAACAAGAATTCATTGTAACAAAAGTATAGAATAAGTATCAGAGTTCAGAGTAACAAGAGTTCATAATAATAAGAGTTTAGAATAATACGAGTATAGAGTAACAAAAGTTCAGAATACAATTCAGAATACCAAAAATGTCAAAAATAAAATAGCAGAAATTCAAGTGCCAAAATATCATACGAGAATATGGGAGTACACATTGTATGACAAAAAAAAAGGACCAAAGCTGAAGAACTAATGATGATTAATAGAGGTGGAGAACAAGTGTTGAGACCTCCACTAATGCCACAAGAGGATGAATGAGCTTTTTTAGAGTGGACAAGGGTTAATTAATCTTACTGTCGGGTATTCTGGTGGAACACTGATAGAGAGGCCTAGAGCGGGTTCGGAATTTATCTAAAAATAAGCTTGGCATTGTAAGTATAGCTCCAAACCCAACAATTGACTAATATCAATTTAAATCTAAAAATATCACAATCAAAACATAATTAACCGAGAGTATTTCGTCTCCCAGGTCTTTCTCCCTAGAAACTAATGCCAATGAGCGCACACAATTTTGGTTGTGGAAAGCAAGGGGGTTTTCAATGATTTAGAGCAATCAAAATAAAGGAATCAAAGAACAAGGCAAAATTGAAATTAATAAAGTAATAAAGGAATAAAAGAACTGTGTATGCAATATAAACAAGTAAAACTATAAAGTGATGAAAATGTGATTTAAAACATAAATGAAACCTTGACTTGGGATGAGTTATGGAATCCCTTCCTTGCCATAACCACAACTATGATAATTATGATGGATTAATCTCACTAAGCCAATCCTTAACATCGAAGGATAATTCAAGTGAGCATAATTGTTATTAATCCACACATCGTAGCTAACTTACTAATTATCTTAGTAAAAAGCTAGCGTTAGTGGAAACAATAACAACTAACAGCCCAAGAATTATCACTAAATGTTAGACATTATGGCTCTAGTAATTCATATACTCATTTTTCCCAAGCCAAGGGATGGAAATTGCCCCAAAACTAAGATTGGCATTTCATCAAACACCCAATGGCATAATCATAAAACATGGCAAAATTGGTAAATTACTGAAAGCTATGAACCATAAATGATCAAAAGCAATAAAAATAACTCAACAAACATATGAAAGCCATCAAATATCAAATTAAATAGCTAAAATCCAAAATTGCAAAGCAAAGTAAATATTGACAAGAGAAATGGAAATATGAAAAAGTGTAGAACAAGTGTAGTAATTAAAAGAGAAATTAAAGAAATACTTACAATGTGAATTACAAAATCCAAAAGCAAGACTTGAAGTATAAAATGCTACAACCCTAATTAAGAACCCTAAGAGAGAATTTCCTAATCTACATTACTCCTACTCCTACTATGTATTTTTCCTACTTTAAGATGGCTCTCTTGATAAGTGTTGAATTCCCCTTGATATAGCACTCCAATTCAGCCTTCAAGCCTTCCAAAATGGGCCAAGAGGCCTCTGAAATCGCGAAGCACATGTTTCATTAATAAAATCACGTGCAGGGACCTGTGCAGATGCACAGATGTGTGCGTCCGCACACTTGGCTGAAAATCCTTATGTGCGTACGTACAGGCACTTGTGCGCACGCACACGTCGCTATGTGTGCTTTTCCTTATTTTCTTCATTCACCCTTGTACATGATTCTTCCACTTTTGGCCATTCATTCTTGCCTCTAAGGCCTGAAATCACTCAATAAACATGTCATGGCATCAAATAGAATATAAGTGGAATTAAATTGCTCATTTCAAGAATAAAATTGCATGTTTTCACATTTAGGATCAAATTAGGGACCAAACACAAAAGTATGCTATTTGGGTGTAGGTTTATGTGATGAAATCCATCCAAATTGAGTCAAAATATATCGAAAAATATGGACTCATCAATTATCCCATAGTTAAACAATAGCATGTCCTCATGCTAAACTAACAAGGAGAATAATCAAAGGGAAACAACTTATTGAATACAACTATCTATATGCATGCAAGTATGTATATACTATATATATATATACTATCTATAGTTTCCTATTGATTTAATGAAAACAAACAATCAAATTCCAAGCAAGTGTATAGACATATAGGGCTAAGCAAAGAAGTAGCTCAATGCATCAGAATCTAAAGAATTGATTCAAGTTTCAAAAATGAAGCAACTTGCAAGAATGCATGATAAGTGAGGTGGAAACATAGAATTGATTAATTGAACCCTCACTAGGTGTGTATACACTCTAATCGCTCGGTGTTTAGGGTCAATTCACTCAAGTCTCCTCCTAATTATGCTTTCAAGGATTTGCTTTTCATCTAACAATCAACAAATATATGATGCGTGAGTGCAAGTATCATGAGGTCTTTAGAGGGTTGTAATGGGGCTAGGATTAAGGTAGGATAAATATGGCTAAGTGGACTAAGGAATTAGGTCTTTGATTAGCTCAAGTGTCCAACTCAACCAAATAACAAAATATGCACCCTAACTTTCCATAATCACACTTTTTATACACATTCATGCATCTTTTTCATCCAAATCTACATATGCATTTCTTATTCATCATTTTTTTCTTTTTCTTTGCGATAACTTTTATCCCATCTTATTATTATTATTATTATTATTATTATTATTATTATTATTATTATTATTATTATTATTATTATTATTATTATTATTATTATTATTATTTCATTTCATTTTTTCATTTTTTTTTCTAGGACAAATGCATATGGTTAAAGTAAATTGATGATACATGAATGTGCACCCATTTTCCATTTTTTTTTATTTTTCAATGCATACCCAATACAATCTTCTTCATTCACTACCAATGTTTTCCAAAAATTTCCCCACACTTAAATGAAACACACTCTTCAACCTAAGCTAATCAAAGATGCAATTCAAGGTAATTCATGGTTTTTCGCTTAGGGTTGTGATATGCTAACAATTAGAACAAAGGGGATTAAGAGGCTCAAAAGGGGTTAACAAAAGGTAGATGTAAGGGTAGGTCCATATGGGTGACTGAGTTTAATACAAAAATGGCCTCAATCATGCTAAATGCATTCAAAACATCAAATATTGAAAATAAAGAATCAAGTAAAACTAAGATTACATTCATAGAAAGAGCATAGCACACAATGAACAAAAATAGTGGTTAAAATGTGTAACCACTCATTAAGGCTCAACAACTCACAAGATTGCTTTATTCTATCTCTCTTCTATGTTCCATAAAAAATCATTCAAGCAAGTTTTAAAAAATAATTTTCCCAAATCAATTCAATAGAATGTCCTTGAAACAAAATTCTTGAAAAATCCTTGATGTTTTTCACCAAAATTATTTCCTATATGTATATGTATGATGTGATGGATGCAATTTTTTTCAAAATTTTCCTAGTTCTCTTCCTAATTTTCAACAACCAAAAATTAACATGAACAATTAGGACAAAATTGAACTAGGCACTATGCTATTCACGACATCCAATCACAACTTTTATCTATAAAATATATACTGTTCCGGGGGTTTACCTAAAACGTGCAGCTCAGTCGTCTGGAGAGGCCCGAGGTGGGGGTTCAGTGACCCGAGCTTGATATGCGGAATGGTTGGTGGTGGTACCTGCAATGACACTCCGATGCTTAAGTTAGCATGGGTCCAAGCAGATATGTGTAGATGTGGAATGAATGCCATACCTGGGTGCTCCAGTGTATTTATAGTAGTTGGTCGTGATCTTCCCTGGATAAGATATTTCTTATCTTATCTTATCTTTGGGAGTTTTATCTTTATCTTTGTGGAACCGCCTTTTCTAGGCCTTTTCGGCCTTTAGGTTTGGGCTGCGTTCCTTTTGATGGGCCTTCCTTGCTCTTTGTCCGAGGTCCGACCTTTAGGTGTGAGCTTTAGGGCAAGGTCGGACCTCTTACGAATTTGCCGAGTTGGAGGACCCCGGTCGGGGTACGAACAGTGCCCCTGCCCGAGTTCGTCCTTTTTTTTGGGAGGTCGTGCTCGGGTATAGTAGTTTTTCAAAATTCAAAAATGGCCGTTCCTGCATTTATTGCATTTTACCGTTTTTCCTCGATTTCCGTTCGGGCTCTGTGAAGGCTTTATTTATTTGCTTCCTTCCTTTTTTCTGCGTTTTGTTTTTTCTTATGCTTTTACGAGCACCGCTTCTTCTTTCTCCTTGTTCTGCTTTCCCGAATCTCTCTGTGTGTCTCTCTGGAGTTTCCTCTGTGCCGTCGTTTCGTTCTCCTTGCTTCGGAGCTCTTCGTCTTCGTTTCTTCTTCCAGGTTTGTTCCCATGTTTCTCTTTTCTTGTGATCATGTGCTTCTGTTCTTTGTGTGGCTCTTGTTTGTTTCTTTTTCTCTATGCCTGGGTTGCCCCAAAAAGAGGCGCCGCCATTGCTGTTGTTTGTATATGGGGGGGCTCTTTTTTGTTCTCTGGTGTTTCGGGTTGCCCCATTTTCTTCGTGGGGTTTTTGTTTCTTGCTTTGCTGAATGGGTTTTCGCTGTCTTCTTTATGTGATTTTTGCTTGCTGTTGTATTCTTCTTTGTAGGTAAGAATTTTATGTCTCGAAAGGTTCTTCAAGCGATGTCGACTAAAATTCCATGTGGTCTTGATTGGGTAGACCCTCTTCCTCTAAGAGTCCCTTCTGTGGTAGATTCTGAGTATTTAGTTAGGTTTCGTAGGCATTGTAGCATATGCGAAAATAGAGAGTCTGAGAGGGATTATGAACTAGTAGCCCCGGATTCTGAGGAGAGAGTGTGCTTCCCGCCCCTAGATAGTTCCGAGAAGCTCTTCTTTTATGCTTATGATTGTTTTTTCTCTAAGCTGAGTGTCCGACTTCCCTTTACCGATCTGGAGTCCGAGGTGTTATGGTCTTGTAATCTTGCTCCTACGCAGCTCCATCCAAATTCTTGGGCGTTTTTAAAGCTGTTTCAACTTTTGTGTCAGTTTTTGGGCGTTGCTCCCTCTATTGCTCTTTTTTCCTATTTGTTTGTGTTGACGAAGCCGGGGTCGGGTGGAGGGAAGGTATCTTGGGTCTCTTTTAGGGCTAACCAGGGAAGGAAGTTTTGTACCCTGTATGATGAGTCCTTTCATGATTTTAAGAACTTTTATTTCAAGGTCCGGGCTACTGGAGACGTCCGACCTTTCTTTCTAGATGAGAGTGGGGAGCCTTCTTTTCCTCTTTGCTGGCAGGAGAATGTAGTGTCTACTAAGTATACCTTTGAGAGTCTAGATGAGGTGGAGCAGGCATTTGTGGGTGTGGTAAGCAGTTTATGGGGTCGGGCACCTCACTTGGACACGAAGAAAATGTTGGGAGATCCAAGCCTTCTCCGTTCCGAGTTAGGTAGTTCCCGACCTCTCCGAGATTCATCTTTTTTAGTATTTTGGCTTTGCTTGTTTTGGTGGAATTTCTGTTGTGGTAATCCTTTTCTTTTATTTCTGCAGAGATGTCTTCTCAGGCGGATTCCATGAAGTACCTTCGTCGGACGAAGAAGTCTGTGGCTGCTCGAAATATCGAGGCTGGGGAGGCTTCTGCCCGATCTTCTCCGAAGAAGGCTACTGTGGGTGTCACTACTCGGTCGAAGACTATTCCGACTCCCCAGTTCCGACCTATAACTCAAGATCCTCCGACCTCTGGACCCGGTAACTCTTCCCCGCCTTCGTCCTCGGGTCCTCCTCCCAAGAAGCAGAAGACCTCTCAAGAGCTTGCGGGTTTTAATGATAAGGATTTTGATGCTCTTGGTTGGGTTGAACAGCATATTCTTCCTCAGACTTTTATTTCTACTGATGATGTGTCTATGGAGCACCATTTTCAGTATATGGCGCGAAGCTGTGTCCGGATGGCTAGTCTTCATGCTACTATTGCCCGGGAGTTCAAGAAATCCCCCCTTGGTGCGACCAGTTCCCGACTTGAGAAGGCTCAGTCTGAGTTTGAGAGGATTAGTGAACTGAAGGCTGCTAGGATTACTGAGCTGGAGGCATCTTTGGAGAAAGAGAAAGCTAAAGCTACCGCGGCTGTGGCGGCAGCGAATGCATCTGAGGAGATGGCGAAGGCGGCGAGGGAGAGTTATACTCGGACATATGCTGAGCTTGTGGAGACAAAGGAGAGGTTGCAATCCGCTCAGGATGATTTTTACGAGCTAGAAGGTCATGTGGCTAAGGGTATGGATGCTATGTTTGAAAATTTGAAGGCTCAGGTCCGGGTTCTTGCTCCTGACCTGGATCTGAGCTTATTCAGTACGGATAATGTTGTTGTGGAGGGAAAGATTGTTCCTGCTCCCAACGAGGATGAGGTTCCGGTGTCTGACCCCAAAGTTCCAGTTGTGAACCCGACTTTACCTTTGGCCGGGGATGGATCTGGTGTGGAGGTTTTAGACCGAGATGACGGTGCCGTCAATGCTGTCCCGATTTCTATGTTTCCTCCGCAGCCTTCTGCCGATGTGGAGTCTGGAAAGGATCTTGATTCCCTGTAATCCTTTTATCTTTGGTTTTTTGCCCGGCCTGTGGGTTCTTTTTTTTGGATGGTTTCTTGTTAATGCTTTGGACACCTTTTTGCTATTAGCTACTTGTAGTAACTTTTTTAGCTTATTATGCGGTGTTTGTTCGCGTTTTGACTTTTAGTTCCGTTTTATGCTTTTTAGTTGTTTTTGGGTAACAACCTTTTAGCTAGCGCTTTTTTGAAACTTTGTTTTGCCCTTCCCTTTGATTTCGTTTTTTCGCTTGTACTTTTTAGTTGTTTTTGTATAGCAACTTTTTAGTAAGCGTTTCGAAATCTTTTGTTTCCGCCATTTTAAGGCTTCTTTCTCGGATCCGGGCTTTTTCTCGGACCTCGGGGCGGGCGGTCGAGTACTTCCCTTTGTTGGGTCCGACCTTTGTCGTTGGTCGGCCTTTTAAGTTATTTTTGTAATCTCTTTTTATTTGGCTTTTTGAGCCTTTTCAGAGTTGCTTTATAACTTCTCACATTAATTTGAACCTCGTCGCTTTATCTTTGCCGACCTTGTGTGGTCTCTTGGCAATGATTTTTTGCGTTTTGCCGAGCATAAATTAATGCGCCTTGGCGGGGTACTTTTCAGGATTTGTTTCATCATGAGGAAGAAGGGAAAGAAAAGAGAAAAATTTGATTAGTATTAAAAAAGAAAGAATGTTTACAGAGTGTTTTACCCTTGGCTAGGTCGGGTGCCTTTCTTGACCGGGTGTCTCATTAAAAAACCCTTGTAGGGAAAAAGAGTACACCTCGGGTTATATTTTTCTAGCTGTAGTATCGTCTTAGATTACAGGCGTGCCAGGCCCTGGGCAGCTCATTGCCTTCTAGGTCGGATACTTTGTAATAGCCTGTTCCTAAGACTTCTGTTACCTTGTAGGGTCCTTTCCAATTTGCAGCTAGCTTTCCTTCTCCCGACTTTTGTGTTCCGATGTCATTTCGGATTAGAATCAGGTCGTGAATGGAGAAGCTTCGCTTTATTACTCTCTGATTGTATCTGAGGGCCGTTCGCCGTTTTAAGGCTTCTTCTCGGATCCGGGCTCTTTCTCGGACCTCGGGGAGGAGGTCGAGTGCTTCCCTTTGTGCCTGCGGGTTACCTTCTTCGTTGTAGAAGATGACTCTGGGTGACCCTTCATCTATTTCGATAGAAATTATTGCCTCCATCCCGTAAGCTAGCCGGAATGGCGATTCTCCCGTTGTAGAGTGTGGAGTTGTCCGATATGCCCATAGTACCTGGGGGAGCTCCTCGGCCCATGCCCCTTTGGCCTCCTGGAGTCTTCGTTTTAACCCGGCCAAGATGACTTTATTTGCGGCCTCTGCTTGTCCATTGGCTTGTGGGTGTTCGACTGAGGTGAATTGCTGTTTGATTTTTAGCTCGGCCACCAAGTTCCGAAAACTTGTGTCTGTGAACTGTGTTCCATTGTCTGTGGTGATGGAGTAGGGGACTCCGAACCTTGTGACGATGTTTTTGTATAGGAATTTGCGGCTTTTCTGAGCCGTGATGGTGGCTAAGGGTTCAGCTTTGATCCACTTCGTGAAGTAGTCGACCCCTACTATGAGGTATTTGACTTGCCCCGATCCTTGGGGGAACAGGCCGAGTAGGTCAAGTCCCCATTTTGCGAAGGGCCATGGTGCGGTGACGCTGATAAGGTCTTCGGGTGGTGCTTTGTGAAAATTGGCGTGTTTTTGGCAGGGGGCATATTTTCACAAATTCCGTTGCGTCTCTTTGTAGAGTCGGCCAGTAGAACCCGGCTCGGACTACTTTCTTGGATAATGCTCGAGCTCCGAGGTGGTTCCCACACATGCCTCCGTGGACTTCTTCGAGGACGCTCTTTGTTTCTGAGGTCAGGATACACCTAAGGAGGGGGTTTGAGAATCCTCTTCTGTATAATATGTCGTGAATTAGTGTATAATTCTGGGCATCTTTCGTGAGTCTTCTAGCTTCCTTTCTTTCGGCGGGGAGAGTTCCCGACTTCAGGTAGTTGAGTATGGGGGTCATCCATCCTTGCTGTTGGTTGAATATATTTAGCGCTTCTTCCTCTCTTAGCACGGAGGGAGATTGTAAGGTTTCCTGGAGGAGACTTCTGTTGTTGCCTCCGGGCTTGGTGCTGGCAAGCTTTGAGAGGGCGTCTGCTCGGGCGTTTTGTTCCCGAGGTATGTGCTGAATCTGTATCTCTGAAAAGTGGCGTAGTTGTGCCTGTGTTTGGTCCAGGTATTTTTTCACAGTGGGGTCTTTGGCCTGGTAGCTTCCATTTACTTGTGATGTGACGACTTGGGAGTCGCTGAAGATCGTGATTTTCTGGGCTCCGACTTCTTCGGCTAGCTTTAGACCTGCTAGTAGGGCCTCGAATTCGGCTTGGTTGTTTGAAGCCTGGAACTCGAATTTTAGGGATAGTTCTATCCGCGTTCCTTGGTCGCTTTCGAGTATAACCCCGGCTCCGCTTCCAGTTTTGTTTGAGGACCCGTCGACATACAGGTTCCACGAGAGTGGGGTTCCAGGGGTTTCAGTGTATTCTGCGATGAAGTCGGCTAGATACTGGGATTTTATGGCAGTCCGGGTTTCATAGTGGAGGTCGAACTCGGACAGTTCCACCGCCCATTGCAGTATTCGTCCTGCCAGGTCCGTTTTTTGGAGGATGTGTCTCATTGGTTGGTTTGTCCGGACTTTGATGGTGTGGGCTTGAAAGTAGGGACGGAGCCTCCGAGCTGTGAACACTAGGGCGTAGGCGAATTTTTCTATCTTCTGATAGTTTAATTCGGCCCCTTGTAGTGCCTTGCTTACAAAGTATATGGGGTGTTGTCCTTGGTCATTTTCTCGTATTAACGCTGAAGCGACTGCTCGATTTCCAACCGAGAGGTATAGTACGAGTTCTTTTCCTTTTAGAGGTCGGGTTAGGATTTGTGGCTGCCCGAGGAATTCCTTGAATTCTTGAAAGGCTTTTTCGCACTCCGGGGTCCATGAGAAGGGTTTCCCTTTCTTTAGGAGTGAGTAGAGGGGTAGTGACTTTATTGCTGATCCTGCCAAGAATCTTGATAGGGCGGCTAGCCTTCCGTTCAGTTGTTGTACTTCTTTGACACACGTCGGGCTCTTCATATTGAGTATCGCTTGGCATTTGTCCGGGTTTGCTTCGATGCCCCTTTGAGTCAGCATGAAGCCTAAGAACTTTCCGGCTTCTGCGGCGAAGGTGCACTTTGTCGGGTTAAGTCTCATGTTGTGTTTTCTGAGGGTGCCGAAGATGCTGGTGAGGTCGGTCAGCAAGTTTCTGTCTTCTTGTGTCTTTACCAGCATGTCGTCGACGTACACCTCCAGCTGTAGTCCGATGTGCTCTGAGAACACTTTGTTCATTAGCCTCTGGTAGGTTGCCCCTGCGTTCTTCAGCCCGAAGGGCATTACTACGTAGCAGTAGTTTGCCCTTGGGGTTATGAACGAGGTCTTTTCTTGGTCGGGTCCGTACATCGGGATTTGATTGTATCCCGAGTATGCGTCCATGAAGGAGAGATATCTATAGCCTGAGGCTGCGTCTACTAAGGCGTCGATGTTTGGTAGTGGATACGGGTCTTTGGGGCAGGCTTTGTTGAGATCCGTGTAATCGACGCACATCCTCCATTTTCCGTTGGGCTTTTTTACCAGGACCACGTTTGCGAGCCATAGGGGGTATTTTACTTCCCTAATGAACCCTGCATCTAGCAGTGCTTGTACTTGTTCTTCTATTGCTTGCATGCGCTCGGGTCCGAGCTTCCGGCGTCTTTGTTGGACAGGTCGGGATCCCGGGTAAACTGATAGCTTATGGCACATCAGGTCGGGGCTTATGCCTGGCATGTCGGAGGCTTTCCAGGTGAAGAGGTCGGAATTCTCCCTTAAGAGGGTTATGAGTTCCTCTTTTAGACCCGTTTCGAGGTTTGCTCCTATGTTTGTTATTTTTTCAGGTGTGTTCCCAATCTGGACTTTTTCGGTTTCTCCCTCTGGTTGTGGCCGAAGATCTTCTCGGGATTGAACTCGTCCGAGTTCTATTGTGTTGACCTCTTTCCCTTTTAGGCTCAGGCTTTCGTTGTAGCATCGCCGCGCTAGTTTTTGGTCGCCTTTTAGGGTAGCGATTCCTTTTGTGGTAGGGAACTTCATACAGAGGTGTGGGGTCGAGACTATAGCTGCCAGTCTGTTTAGGGTTGGTCGCCCAATGAGGGCATTGTATGCTGAAGTGACGTCGACTATAATGTAGTCGATGCTTAATGTTTTGGATTGCTCGCCTCTTCCAAAGGTAGTGTGTAGCGAGATGTATCCTAAGGGATGGATCGGAGTATCCCCTAGTCCAAATAGGTCGGTGGGATAGGCCTTTAGTTCTTTTTCTTCAAGTCCGAGCTTGTCGAAGGCCGTTTTGAACAGGATATCTGCTGAGCTTCCCTGGTCAATCAGGGTTCGATGTAAGTTGGCGTTTGCTAGGATAATGGTGATTACCATTGGATCGTCGTGTCCGGGAATTATCCCTTGAGCATCTTCTCGGGTAAATGAGATAGTAGGTAATTCGGGCAGGGGACTGTCTTCTCGGACGTGATAGACTTCTTTGAGGTGTCTTTTTCGCGAGGATTTGGATGTTCCTCCACCTGCAAAACCTCCATGTATCATGTGAACATGTCTTTCAGGGGTTCGCGGGGTTTGTTCGGCCCGATCTTCGTTGTCTCCCCGCCTTCTCTTCCTGGTCTCTTCTCCTTTCTCTGCTATGTATCTGTCGAGTTTTCCTTCTCTGGCTAGCTTTTCTATAACATTTTTTAGGTCGTAGCAGTCGTTAGTAGAATGACCGTAGAGCTTGTGATATTCACAGTATTCGGACCGATCTCTCCCCGCTTTCTTGTGTTTTAGCGGTCGGAATTTTGTGGATCTTTGTTTGGGAGTGATGTTTTTGGGCGATTCTGTTTGTTTCCTCCTGGAGTGCGTGGTGATAGAGGGCTGTCCGGTCATTCTCCGGTGTCAATTTCGTCCTCTTGTTCAGATGCTGCGCGGTCATCGTTGAGAGGGTCGTCCGCCATGGTAGAGGGATGACTTCCAGGTCCCCGGCAACGGCGCCAATGTTCCGGGGGTTTACCTGAAACGTGCAGCTCGGTCGTCTGGAGAGGCCCGAGGTGGGGGTTCAGTGACCCGAGCTTGATATGCGGAATGGTTGGTGGTGGTACCTGCAATGACACTCCGATGCTTAAGTTAGCATGGGTCCAAGCAGATATGTGTAGATGTGGAATGAATGCCATACCTGGGTGCTCCAGTGTATTTATAGTAGTTGGTCGTGATCTTCCCTGGATAAGATATTTCTTATCTTATCTTATCTTTGGGAGTTTTATCTTTATCTTTGTGGAACCGCCTTTTCTAGGCCTTTTCGGCCTTTAGGTTTGGGCTGCGTTCCTTTTGATGGGCCTTCCTTGCTCTTTGTCCGAGGTCCGACCTTTAGGTGTGAGCTTTAGGGCAAGGTCGGACCTCTTACGAATTTGCCGAGTTGGAGGACCCCGGTCGGGGTACGAACATATACCATGCAAAGGATGCAAAATACAAAACTATGTACTAGAAGAAAATGCAATGCAACAATTAAAAATACTCCAAATATCTACAAGAACATAATAAAAAAATAAAAATTAAAGTGCAAAGTGTTTGGAAAAGAAAGTTTACGCCCCAAAAATGGTGAATTCTCCCCCACACTTAAGCGTTGCACGGTCTTTTGTGCACGAACACGATCCTGGGGGGTGTCTCTCAAAGAGCTCAACCTTCAGTTGGCGGATGCGAGGGCTCGGGTTGCATGGAAATTACCAAGTTCAATGCTTTCTTGGCATCTCCCTCTTCGGCGTCCTCCTCCTTTTCCGGCTCCTTGCCTTTATCTCTCATCCTCAAAAGAATGGATAAAGTATAATTAGGAATCATAGGGCAAGCAGCACAAAAAGGTAAAGGAGGGAGTAAATAAGCATCTAATTGAAGAAGTTTCCATAGTGGTGTGGTATGATGAAAATGAGATAAGCCGTGTGTGTATTCCAATTATGCGCACGGTTAGAATACACACAACGGCCGGTTAAAATGGCATCCACACAATCAAAAAGTAAAGAATGAGTTCCTCAATTAGATAGCTTAGGTTGCTATTAAAGAATAAGCAAGAGATGAGGCACAAACAAACCTAGGTAACCGCAAAAGTGAATAGAGTAATTTGAGATATTAGATATTGTAATTGTGCAAGTGAAAGCACAAAATTGATATAAAATAGCACAATTATCAATAACCAATTTAATAATGAACCAAAAACTCCTTATTCATCATGAAGCATAATGAAAAAGTCACATGGAAAGGTACTTGTTATAAAAAGTAATAAGCTTGATAAGAATCAAGTTAGGTCACTCAAACAAATGCAAAGCATTAACAAGGAGCAAGTACTGGTCATGTGATGAATTTAATATGAAAATCATGATGAACAAGTAATTTTCAACTCAAATCACTTGATTCAATGCACTTATATAATTTGTCCTAGTGGTACAATCAAAACATGAGTATTCAAACCCACTAGATACTAGTAAATTAAGGGAAAGTATAAGTGCATTAGTGTAATTCAATCAAGAAGCAACCCAATCAGTATCAAAGAAACACTTGCAACTTATTCAATTAACAAGAAAGTAAGCCAAAACTAATATAAATACTAAAATGAAAATGATATGCAATAAAAACTAAGTAAAACAAGTATAGAAACATGGAAAAAACAAGAAAAGTGAGGGATGGAAGGGGTGGAAGTGCTTTAGGGCTTAATTGGAAGAGAAATAAAAATTTTGCCCAAAATAGCACTTGTGTGTATGCACAGGTACGTGTGTGTATGCACAAAAGTTTAAACAAGGGAGGGTGTGCGCTCGCACAAGGTGTACGAGTGCTCCAAACAGAGAGGGAAACAAGACGTGTGCGTACGCACAGGACACCTTTTTTTTAACAAGGATCATGTGTGCGTGCGCACATAGGTACATGCGCGCGCACAGGCTGTGCCAACGCTCCCACCAGAAGGGATGCAAGTTGGCGTGCAGATGCACAAGCCTGTGCGGCCGCACAGAGAGTGCGAAAGAAGGTTGCGTGCGTACGCACAACCGCGTGCGCACGCACAAAGTAGAAGAACATAGGGATGCGAAGGCACAAGGGGTGTGAGCGCTCCAAACAGAGGGCATATATACGAGTGTGTGTACGCACGGTTCGGTGCACACGCACGGGACGCAGAAAATAGAAGTTGTGTGAGCACGCACAAGTGGGTGCGCACGCACAGATGCCCTGTTTTCCAAATTTTTTTTTCTTTAAAATCTAAGATGCCAAGCCTTAGCATAATAACATATCAACCCCAAAACATTCAAAACATCATAAAATCATGATCCATATGCAAATCAACCTACTAAACTCAAACTAAACTAATCCTAAGCTAACCAAGGAAAGTAAACATACAATAAACCAAAACTATAAACAAAGAGCAAGGGTAAGAAAGATGTCACCATGGTGGGGTGTCTCCCACCTAGCAATTTGGTTTATAGTCCTTAAGTTGGACTTTTTAAGGAGACTCTTGCTAGAGTGGCTTGTGTTTACACTCCTCTTTGAATCTCCATCCAAGCTTGCACTTCATAGGTCCTCCGGAATCCCATGTTCTAGTTTCTCGGTCACCTTCTTGTTGATCTTTATGCTTCAAGCCGGATGGACAAGCTCTCAAATGACCCTTGAAGCCACCCAACATTCTCCGGAAATCGCTCAATTGTGCTTCAGACCGTACTTGAACTCCAAGTCTTAAATTGACTTTCTTGATGAGCCTTGGATTCTTTTTGCAACCCACACTCCTTTCTCCACCATGTGCCAACCCAAGAAAGGCCTTGAGTTGGTAATCCGTCTCTAAGATAGCATATTAGTGGGGGCCAATGAAGCTCATAGATGAAATTGCCACCCACTCAATGTGCTCTTAGACCGGAATTGCTTCCTCACCAACTTTCTCTTCCTCATCACTCAAATCATAACAATGAGGTTGTGAGAAGTCTACCTCCATGTCTCTCTCAAACTCAATGGGAAGAGGCTCATTAGGATCATTGAGGGGATTGATCAAGGAGGACAAAAAATCATCAATGACAGAATACTCATCTTGATCAATCTCTTTCAACTCCTCCTTTCTCTCTTCCGATTCACATACTTCCCCTTTTTCCTCTAGTCGCACTTCAAGCTCCAACCTTTCTTCTTTCCCTTGTGGCTCCATGCTCTCCTCTTCACTACAAGCCTTAGTTGATCCCTCACATTCCTCAAGAGGAATGCCTTGATCGGATGAGTGTAAGAGGATTAAGCGGCTTACCGCTTCGGCTATAGTAGCCATGAAGTGCCCTTATGTCCTTCAGAATCCTTCTTGCTCTGAGAAAATCTTGAAGGTCTTGATGGTCTTGGGTCAAGGGTGGGAAAGCTTCACATTGGGGTGAAGCGTGAGGTTCATAGTTTGGGAGAAAGGTTGTGTATGTGGCAAGTGATTTATGTTGGTGAATATCGTGAGGTGGTATATAAGAAAGTGTATGGTGGTGGTGGTGTGGTGTTTGTAAATATGATGATTGAGGGTTATGTTGGGGGGTATGGGTTATAGGCATATGGTGGTAGAGGTGTATAGTCATAGTGGAATCCACCATATCCTTGGGTTGGGTATGTGCATTGGGAAGGGTATGGCTCATTGTAGTGTAGAGGAGGTTGCTCCTCCCAAAATTGATGCTCTAATCCCATGATGCAATCTAAAATTGAAGTTATCAAACCCTACAAAATCATCACAACCAAACTCCAAACCAAGAGGGTGATAACTCAGAGAAAATTGAAAATAAAAGCTAAAGACATCAATTAACAAAAGAAGCTAAATCCTAATTAATAGCAAAATCAAACAAATAACTAAAAAGTATCTATTCATACTATTCACATATTAACAACAACCAAAATATAGCACTCATGACGCTAGCTCCCCGGCAACGGCGCCAAATTTTGATAGAGAGGCCTAGAGCGGGTTTGAAATTTATCTCAAAATAAGATTGGCGTTGTAACTATAGCTCCAAACCAAACAATTGACCAATATCAAATTTAAATCTAAAAATTTCACAATCAAAACACAATTAACCGAGAGTATTTCGTCTCCCGGGTCGTTCTCACTAGGAACTAATGCCAATGAGTGCACACAATTTTGGTTGTGGAAAGCAAGGGGGTTTTCAATGATTTAGAGCAAACAAAATAAAGGAAGCAAAGAACAAGGCAAAATTGTAATTAATAAAGCAATAAAGGAATAAAAGAACTATGTATGCAATATAAACAAGTAAAACTATAAAGTGATGAAAATGTGATTTAAAACATAAATGAAACCTTGACTTGGAATGAGTTATGAAATCCCTTTCTTGCCATAACCACAACTATGATAATTATGATGGATTAATCTCACTAAGTCAACCCTTAACATCGAAGGATAAGTCAAGTGAGCATAAGTGTTATTAATCCACACATCCTAGCTAACTTACTAATTACCTTAGTAAAAAGCTAGCGTTAGTGGAAACAATAACAACTAACAATCCAAGAATTATCACTAAATGTTAGACATTATAGCTCTAGTAATTCATATACTCATTTTTTTCCAAGCCAAGGGGTGGAAATTACCCAAAACTAAGATTGGCATTTCATCAAACACCTAATAGGCATAATCATAAAACATGGCAAAATTGGTAAATTAATGAAAGCTATGAACCATAAATGATCAAAAGTAATAAAAACAACTCAACAAACATTTGAAAGCCATCAAACATCAAATTAAACAACTAGAAGTCTAAAATTGCAAAGCAAAGTAAATATTGACAAGAGAAATAGAAATATGAGAAAGTGTAGAACAAGTGTAGTAATTAAAAGAGAAATTAAAGAAATACTTACAATGTGAATTGCAAAATCCAAAAGCAAGACTTGAAGTATAAAATGCTACAACCCTAATTAATAACCCTAAGAGAGAATTTCCTAATCTACACTACTCCTACTCCTACTATGTGTTTTTTCTACTCTAAGATGGCTCTCTTGATAAGTGTTGAATTTCCCTTGATATAGCACTCCAATTCAGCCTTCAAGCCTTCCAAAATGGGCCAAGAGGCCTCAGAAATTGCGAAGCACGTATTTCATTAATAAAATCACGTGTAGGAACCTGTGCGGATGCACAGATGTGTGCGTCCGCACGCTTGGCTGAAAATCCTCCTGTGCATACGCACAGGCACTTGTGCGCACACACACGTTGCTGTGTGTGCTTTTCCTTGTTTTCTTCATGTGTTCTCCCTTGTACATGCTTTCTTCCACTTTTGGCCATCCATTCTTGTCTCTAAGGCCTGAAGTCACTCAACAAACATGTCATGGCATCAAATGGAATAAAAGTGGAATTAAATTTCTCATTTCAAGCACAAAATTGCATGTTTTCACATTTAGGATCAAATTAGGGACCAAACACAAAAGTATGCTATTTAGGTTCTTAAGTGTAGGTTTATGTGATGAAATCCATCCGAATTGAGTCAAAATATATCAAAAAATATGGACTCATCAAACACCCGAATGCCAATTTTACATGCCAAGTTAATGAATAAAATGAAGAACAATGAGAGGAATTTGAGGAGAGAAAAAGATAGTCATGAGCTTCTAAGTTTCAAAAAAGGTCTTCTAAAGAGGTGGTTTGAGGTCCTTTTATAATGTAAGGCCATTTTAAGAAGGAGTCCCTTATCGAATGGTTATAATGTGATATTTAGTCGTACTCCTTTTATCCTAAGGCTTGTTACTAAATAAGAAAGTTGAGAGAAAATATTTTTAGGTGTTTCCATCACTTTAGGTCTTTTTAACTAGAAATGGAGGGAGTTGATTCCCACAAGTTAAGCTAAAATTCTGCTGTGGGTGTCTATGACAAGGAGATGTCTAGGTAAAATGGGTGCTCATTGATAAACCACTATTTTGTGGTTTATCGTGTGCTAAATTGAGTGGTATTTATCAATTCTCTGCATACTTATTCATACAATTTGCATGGTTTTACAAATCCTTTCCAACCTTGTTCTATGGTTGAAAACTTGCTTTCTAAACCCTTAAATTGTGTATTTTTAATTCCTCTATATACCATTCGATGCCGTGATCCGTGTGTTAAGTGCTTTAAGGCTTTATAGCGCAAGAATGGCTTAGAGAATAGAAAGGAAGCTTGCAAAAATGGAAGAAATACAAGAAACTAAAGAGGTGAGCAGCGAGGATCGGTGCGCACGCACAGCTCACACGTGCGCATGACTTGGCTCATTCCATAGTGACGCGCACGCGTACCTGATGTGGACTCGAGCCATGCGCAGAAGACCATCAACGCGTACGCATGCATGACACGTACGCGCGACATGCGCCACATGCAGAATTTGCAGAAAACGCTGTGGGTGATTTTGGGCTGAGTTTGGATCCAGTTTTCGGCCTAGAAACACATACTAGAGCCAGGGGATAGAAGGGACTCAACACAGATTCACACATTCTCATTCATTAGTTTAGTTTTTAGTTTTTGGATATTGGGGAGAAAATTACTACTTCCTTTAGGGTTCTTCAGAGATTTAGAGATTTTCTAGTTTTATGCTTTTGAGTTGGATATTGAGAAAAGTTACTACTTTCGTGAAGTTTCTATCATTCTAGTTTGTTTTCTATTCTTTTACTCTTTTATTTTCTCAATTATCTTGTTTAGAGTTATATGGATACCTTCAATTTTGGAATCAATTAATGCAAGGATACTTTTCTATTTAATTTCTTTATTTGTTGATTATTTTCAGTTAAGGTTAATTATCATGTCTCCCTTCTACTCCTTTTACATGCATGCAAAAATGGCATCCATGTCAATGGAGTAGGTTCTCAACTTCACTTTGGAGTTAATTAATAGGAGACCCTTGAGTTAGAATACTCAAGAATTAACTGGTCACTGGAAGTTGTTGGCTGGCTTTCTAGTAACTAACACTAATCCTTCCCAAGGGAGAGGATTAGGACTTGCGAATAAGAGTTGGCTCAATTACTTGACTTTTCCTTATTTAGTAAGGGGTTAACTAAGTAAAAACAACAACCTGTCACTATTACTCTTGGGAAAATCCAACAAGGATAGTGATGAGCGGATAATTTGTATACTTTTTGGCATTGTTTTTAGTATGTTTTTAGTAGGATCTAGTTAGTTTTTAGTATATTTTTATTAGTTTTTAGTTAAAATTCACTTTTCTGGACTTTACTATGAGTTTGTGTGTTTTTCTGTGATTTCAGGTATTTTCTGGCTGAAATTGAGGGACCTGAGCAAAAATCTGATTCTGAGACCAAAAAGGACTGCAGATGCTGTTGGATTCTGACCTCCCTTCACTCGAAGTGAATTTTCTGGAGCTACAGAAGCCCAATTGGCGCGCTCTCAACGGCGTTGGAAAGTAGACATCCTGGGCTTTCCAGCAATATATGATAGTCCATACTTTGCCCAAGATTTGATGGCCCAAACCGGCGTTCAAAGTCACCTCAAGAAATCCCAGCGTTAAACGCTGGAACTGGCACCCAAATGGGAGTTAAACGCCCAAACTGGCATAAAAGCTGGCGTTTAACTCCAAGAAGAGTCTCTGCACGAAAAATGCTTCATTTCTCAGCCCAAGCACACACCAAGTGGGCCCGGAAGAGGATTTTTATGTCATTTACTCATTTCTGTACACCTTAGGCTACTAGTTTTCTATAAGTAGGACCTTTGACTATTGTATTATCATCTTTGGATCTTTAAATCTTTTGATCACTTTAGATCTCTAGATCATCTTTGGACATTTTAGTTCTTAGATCATTGGGAGGCTGGCCATTCGGCCATGCCTAGACCTTATGCTTATGTATTTTCAACGGTGGAGTTTCTACACACCATAGATTAAGGTGTGGAGCTCTGCTGTACCTCGAGTATTAATGCAATTACTATTGTTCTTCCATTCAATTCCGCTTGTTCTTTATCCAAGATATCACTTGTTCTTCAACTTGATGAAGGTGATGATTGACGCCCATCACCATTCTCACCCATGAACAAAGTGACTGACAACCACTCTTGTTCTACAAACAATCAAGGCTCTAGTGAATATCTCTTGGATTCCTGATTGCACGATGCATGGTTGATCGCCTGACAACCGAGTGCTCGCCTGACAAACGAGCCAACCATTCCGTGAGATCAGAGTCTTCGTGGTATAGGCGAGAACTGATGGCAGCATTCAAGAGAATCCGGAAGGTCTGACCTTGTCTGTGGTATTCTGAGTAGGATTCAATGACTGAATGACTGTGACGTGCTTCAAACTCCTGAGGGCGGGGCGTTAGTGACAGACGCAAAAGAATCACTGGATTCTATTCCGGCCTGATTGAGAACCGACAGATGAATTCCGCTATGCTGTGACAGAGCATATGCAAATCGCTTTCACTGAGAGGATGGGAGGTAGCCACTGACAACGGTGAAACCCTTGCTTAAGCTTGCCATGAAAAGGAGTAAGAAGGATTGGATGAAGACAGTAGAAAAGCAGAGAGACGGAAGGGAAGGCATCTTCATGCGCTTATATGAAGTTCCTACCAATGAATTACATAAGTATCACTATCTTTACCTTTATGTTATTTTCGTTTATCACCATTACCATTTGAGTTTGCCTGACTAAGATTTACAAGATGACCATAGCTTGCTTCGAGTCTTAGACTAGCATTGCACTGATTCCTGGAATTCTCATTAAGAATTTTGATACCTTTTTCCACTTGATTTTCGAAAAAACACAAAAAAATTAAAAAAAATCATAAAATCAAAAAATATTTCTTGTTTGAGTCTAGTGTCTCATCATAAGTTTGGTGTCAATTGCATGTATTCATTCATGTATCTTGGTGATCTTCAAGATGTTCTTGATGATCTACTTGCTCTGGTCTTTGAGTTCAATTGACTTGATTGTTTTGTGTGTCTCATATGCATTTTCATTTTGTTAGTGTCAGTGGTATACAAACTGCTAAGTTTGGTGTCTTGCATGCATTGTTATTTGATTCTTGTTGCATTTTGATTTTTCCTTATTATTAAAAATCCAAAAAATTTTTAATTTGTGTCTTTTCAAGTCAATAATACAGAGAATTGAAGATTCAGAACATACAGCAGAGGAATTGCACAGAAAAAGCTGGGCATTCAAAACGCCCAGTGAAGAAGGACAGACTGGCGTTTAAACGCCAGCCAGGGTACCTGGTTGGGCGTTTAACGCCCAAAAGGGTAGCATTTTGGGCGTTAAACGCCAGAATGGATACCATTCTGGGCGTTTAACGCCAGGATGGCTAGAAGGGAAGATTTTGTTTTCAAATCAAATTTTTTCTAAGTTTTCAAAATCTTTTCAAAATCAAATCTTTTTCAAATCAATTTTTCAATCAAATCTTTTTCAAAATTAACTCCTTTCCTTTTTCAAAGATACTTACTATCAATTAATGATTTGATTCAACATTTCAAGTATGTTGCCTTTTCTGTTGAGAAAGGTTTAATGATTGAATCATATCTTTTCTTGTTAGTCAAGTTTTTAATATTCAAATCAAATCTTTTTAAATGTTTTTCAAATCATATCTTCTCAATCACTTTTTTTAAATCAATCATATCTTCTTAACCACATCTTTTTCAAAATAGTTTTCAATCAAATCTTTTTGATTTCTGATTTCAAAATCTTTTTCAAAAATCACTTGATTTCTTTTCCACTTTCATTTTCGAAAATTAAGTAATGTTTTTCAAAAATGCTTTCAAAATTTTCACTTAAATTTCGAAAATTACTTCCCTCCTTCTCACATCCTTCTATTTATGGACTAACACTATCCCTTAATGCAAAATTCGAACTCCATCTTCTTTGATAAAGTTCGAATTTTCCACTTCTGTCTTCTACTCTTCTTTTCCTCTGACACCTAAAGGGATCTCTATACTGTGACATAGAGGACTCCACATTTTCTTGTTCTCTTCTCTTTCTTATGAGCAGGAGCAAAGACAAAGGCATTCTTGTTGAGGCTGATCCTGAACCTGAAAGGACCTTGAAGAGAAAGCTCAGAGAAGCCAAAGCACAACTCTCTTTAGAGCACTTAACCGAATTCTTCAAAGAAGAAGAACTCATGGCAGCCGAAAACAACAACAATGCCAACAATGCAAGGAAGGTGCTGGGTGACTTTACTGCACCTACTCCCGACTTCTATGGGAGAAGCATCTCTATCCCTGCCATTGGAGCAAACAACTTTGAGCTTAAGCCTCAATTAGTTTCTCTAATGCAACAGAATTGCAAGTTCCATGGACTTCCATTGGAAGATCCTCATCAGTTTTTAGCTGAGTTCTTGCAAATCTGTGACACAGTCAAGACTAATGGGGTTGACCCTGAGGTCTACAGACTGATGCTATTCCCTTTTGCTGTAAGAGACAGAGCTAGAACATGGTTGGACTCTCAACCTAAAGAAAGCCTGGACTCTTGGGAAAAGCTAGTCAATGCCTTCTTGGCAAAGTTCTTTCCACCTCAAAAATTGAGTAAGCTTAGAGTGGAAGTCCAAACCTTCAGACAGAAGGAAGGAGAATCCCTCTATGAAGCTTGGGAAAGATACAAACAATTAATCAGAAAGTGTCCCACTGATATGCTTTCTGAATGGAGCATCATAGGTATTTTCTATGATGGTCTCTCTGAACTGTCCAAGATGTCTTTGGATAGCTCTTCTGAAGGATCTCTTCATCTGAAGAAGACGCCTACTGAAGCACAAGAACTGATTGAAATGGTTGCAAATAACCAATTCATGTACACTTCTGAAAGAAATCCTGTGAACAATGGGACTAGTCAGAAGAAAGGAGTTCTTGAGATTGACACTCTGAATGCCATATTGGCTCAGAACAAAATATTGACTCAACAAGTCAATATGATTTCTCAAAGTCTGTCTGGAATGCAAAATGCACCAAGCAATACTAAGGAAGCTTCATCTGAGGAAGAAGCTTATGATCCTGAGAATCCTTCAATGGAGGAGGTGAATTACATGGGAGAACCCTATGGAAACACCTATAATCCTTCATGGAGAAATCATCCAAACTTCTCATGGAAGGATCAACAGAGACCTCAACAAGGTTTCAACAATAATAATAGTGGAAGAAATAGGTTTAGCAATAGCAAGCCTTTTCCATCATCTTCTCAGCAACAGACAGAGAGTTCTAAGCAGAATACCTCTGACTTAGCAACCATGGTCTCTGATCTAATCAAAACCACTCAAAGTTTTATGACTGAAACTAGATCTTCCATTAGGAATTTGGAAGGACAAGTGGGTCAGCTGAGCAAGAAAATTACTGAACTTCCTCCAAGCACTCTCCCAAGCAATACTGAAGAAAATCCAAAAGGAGAGTGCAAGGCCATCAACATGGCCGAATTCTGGGAGGAAGAAGAGGCAGTGAACGCCACTGAGGAAGACCTCAATGGGCGTGCACTGGCCCCCAATAAGTTCCCCAATGAGGAACCTTGGGAATCTGAGGCTCAAACTGAGACCATAGAGATTCCATTGGACTTACTTCTGCCATTCATGAGCTCTGATGAGTATTCTTCCTCTGAGGAGGATGAGTATATCACTGAGGAGCAAGTTGCTAAATACCTTGGAGCAATCATGAAGCTAAATGACAAGTTATTTGGAAATGAGACTTGGGAGGATGAACCCCCTTTGCTCACCAAAGAACTGGATAACTTGTCTAGGCAGCAATTGCCTCAAAAGAGGCAGGATCCTGGGAAGTTTTCTATACCTTGTACCATAGGCACCATGACCTTCAAGAAGGCCTTGTGTGACTTAGGGTCAAGTGTGAACCTTATGCCCCTCTCTGTAATGGAGAAATTAGGGATCTTTGAGGTGCAAGCTGCAAAAATCTCACTAGAGATGGCAGACAACTCAAGAAAACAAGCCTATGGACTTGTAGAGGATGTTCTGGTAAAAGTTGAAGACCATTACATCCCTACTGATTTCATAGTCCTAGAGACTGGGAAATGCATGGATGAATCCATCATCCTTGGCAGACCCTTCCTAGCCACAGCAAAGGCTGTGATTGATGTTGATAGAGGAGAGTTGATCATTCAAGTGAATGAAGAATCCTTGGTGTTTAAGGCCCAAGGATATCCCTCTGTCATCATGGAGAGGAAGCATGAAGAGCTTCTCTCAAAACAGAGCCAAACAGTGCCCCCACAGTCAAACTCTAAGTTTGGTGTTGGGAGGCCACAACCAAATTCTAAGTTTGGTGTTGAAACCCCACACTCAAACTCTAAGTTTGGTGTTGGGAAGTTCCAACACGGTTCTGAGCATTTCTGAGGCTCCATGAGAGTCCTCTGTCAAGCTAGTGACAATAAAGAAGCGCTTGTTGGGAGGCAACCCAATCTTTTATAATTAATTATTTTCTTTTGTTATTTTATCTTTTTTGTAGGTTGATGATCATAAGAAGTCACAAAAATAATGAAAAAAGCAAAAACAGAATGAAAAACAGGAAGAAAAACAGCACACCCTGGAGGAAGATGCTGCTGGCGTTCAAACGCCAGTAAGCCTAGCAGTTGGGCGTTTAACGCCCAGTCTGGCACCATTCTGGGCGTTTAACGCCAGAAAGGGGCACCAGACTGGCGTTAAACGCCAGGAAAGGGCAAGAACCTGGCGTTAAACGCCAGGAATGGGCACCAGCCCGGCGTTTAACGCCAGAAATGGCTCAAAACGTGGATTTTGATGCCATTTGGTGCAAGGATGCCTTTTCCTTGACACCACAGGATCTGTGGACCCCACAGGACCCTACCATCACTCTCTCTCTTCTTCCCCCATTCACCAATCACCTCAACACCTCTTCCCCAAAAACCCCTCACCTATCAAATCCCATCTTTCTCTTCACCACTCACATCCATCCTTCATAAATCCCCACCAACCTCACCCTTCAAATTCAAACCACTTTCCCTCCCAAACCCACCCATAATGGCTGAACCATTTACCCCCCTCTCTCCTATATATACCCTTCTTCAACCCTTCATTTTCACACAACCTAAACACCACTTCTCCCCCTCTTTGGCCGAATACACCACCATCTCCCTCTTCCTCATTTCTTCTTCTTCTACTCTCCTCTTTCTTCTTTTGCTCGAGGACGAGCAAAACATTTTAAGTTTGGTGTGGTAAAAGCGTTGCTTTTTTGTTTTTCCATAACCATTATGGCATCCAAGGCCGGAGAAACCTCTAGAAAGAGGAAAGGGAAGGCAAAGGCTTCCACCTCCGAGTCATGGGAGATGGATAGATTCCTCTCAAGGGTGCATCAAGACCACTTCTATGAAGTTGTGGCCTTGAAGAAGGTGATCCCCGAGGTCCCCTTTTCACTCAAAAAGGGTGAATATCCGAAGATCCGACATGAGATTCAAAGAAGAGGTTGGGAAGTTCTTACCAACCCCATTCAACAAGTCGGAATCTTGATGGTTCAAGAGTTCTATGCAAATGCATGGATCACCAAGAACCATGACCAAAGTGTGAACCCGAATCCAAAGAATTATCTTACTATGGTTCGGGGGAAATACTTGGATTTTAGTCCGGAGAGTGTGAGGGTGGCGTTCAACTTGCCTATGATGCAAGGAGATGAGCATCCTTACACTAGAAGGGTCAACTTTGATCAAAGGTTGGACCAAGTCCTCACAGTCATATGTGAAGAGGGCGCACAATGGAAGCAAGATTCAAGAGGAAAGCCGGTTCAATTGAGAAGGCATGACCTCAAGCCCATGGCTAGAGGATGGTTAGAGTTCATACAACGCTCAATCATTCCCACTAGCAACCGGTCCGAAGTTACCATAGACCGGGCTATCATGATCCATAGTATCATGATTGGAGAAGAAATAGAGGTTCATGAGGTTATAGCCCAAGAACTCTATAAGGTGGCGGACAAGACCTCCACCTTGGCAAGGTTAGCCTTTCCTCATCTCATTTGTCACCTCTGTTATTCAGTTGGAGTTGACATAGAGGGAGACATCCCCATTGATGAGGACAAGCCCATCACCAAGAAAAGGATGGAGTACACAAGAGATCCCACTCATCATGAGATCCCTGAGATTCCTCAAGGGATGAATTTTCCTCCACAAAACTATTGGGAGCAACTAAACACCTCCCTAGGAGAGTTGAGTTCCAACATGGGACAACTAAGGGTGGAGCACCAAGAACACTCCATCATCCTTCATGAAATTAGAGAAGATCAAAGAATCATGAGGGAGGAGCAACAAAGACAAGAAAGAGATATTGAGGAGCTCAAGCACTTCATAGGATCTTCAAGAGCAAGGAAGAGCCGCCATCACTAAGGTGGACCCGTTCCTTGATTCCCTTGTTATTTGTTCTTCTGTTTTTCGAATTTTATGCTTATGTTTATCCATGTTTGTGTCTTGTGATCATTAGTGTCTTAGTGTCTATGCCTTAAAGTTATGAATGTCCTATGAATCCATCACCTTTCTTAAATAAAAGAATGTGCTTAATTGAAAAAGAAAAAGAAGTGCATGAATTTTGAATTTTATAACAGTTTAATTATTTTGATGTGGTGGCAATATTTTTGTTCTCTGAATGTATGCTTAAACAGTGCATATGTATCTTGAATTTGTGGTTCATGAATGTTGGCCCTTGAAAGAATGATGAAAAAGGAGACATGTTACTGAGGATCTGAAAAATCATAAAAGTGATTCTTGAAGCAAGAAAAAGCTATTCAAAAAAAAAAGAGAAAGAGAGAAAAATCGAAAAAAAGAGAGAGAAAGAAAACGAAAAAAAATAGAGAAATAAGAGTTGTGATCCAAGGCAAATAAGAGTGTGCTTAAGAACCCTGGACACCTCTAATTGGGGACTTTAGCAAAGCTGAGTCACAATCTGAAAAGGTTCACCCAATTATGTGTCTGTGGCATGTATGTATCCGGTGGTAATACTGGAAGACAGAATGCTTTGGGCCACGGCCAAGACTCAATAAATAGCTATGTTCAAGAATCATCATACTTCACTAAGAGAATCATTAGCACTATCTGGACTCTGAGTTCCTAAAGAAGCCAACCATTCTGAATTTCAAAGGATAGAGTGAGATGCCAAAACTATTCAGAGGCAAAAAGTTAAAAGCCCCGCTCATCTAATTAATACTGATCTTCACAGATGTTTTTAGAATTCATTGCATATTCTCTTCTTTTTATCTTATTTGATTTTCAGTTGCTTGAGGACAAGCAACAACTTAAGTTTGGTGTTGTGATGAGCGGATAATTTGTATACTTTTTGGCATTGTTTTTAGTATGTTTTTAGTAGGATCTAGTTAGTTTTTAGTATATTTTTATTAGTTTTTAGTTAAAATTCACTTTTCTGGACTTTACTATGAGTTTGTGTGTTTTTCTGTGATTTCAGGTATTTTCTGGCTGAAATTGAGGGACCTGAGCAAAAATCTGATTCTGAGACCAAAAAGGACTGCAGATGCTGTTGGATTCTGACCTCCCTGCCCTCGAAGTGGATTTTCTGGAGCTACAGAAGCCCAATTGGCGCGCTCTCAACGGCGTTGGAAAGTAGACATCCTGGGCTTTCCAGCAATATATGATAGTCCATACTTTGCCCAAGATTTGATGGCCCAAACCGGCGTTCAAAGTCACCTCAAGAAATCCCAGCGTTAAACGCTGGAACTGGCACCCAAATGGGAGTTAAACGCCCAAACTGGCATAAAAGCTGGCGTTTAACTCCAAGAAGAGTCTCTGCACGAAAAATGCTTCATTGCTCAGCCCAAGCACACACCAAGTGGGCCCGGAAGAGGATTTTTATGTCATTTACTCATTTCTGTACACCTTAGGCTACTAGTTTTCTATAAGTAGGACCTTTGACTATTGTATTATCATCTTTGGATCTTTAAATCTTTTGATCACTTTAGATCTCTAGATCATCTTTGGACATTTTAGTTCTTAGATCATTGGGAGGCTGGCCATTCGGCCATGCCTAGACCTTATGCTTATGTATTTTCAACGGTGGAGTTTCTACACACCATAGATTAAGGTGTGGAGCTCTGCTGTACCTCGAGTATTAATGCAATTACTATTGTTCTTCCATTCAATTCCGCTTGTTCTTTATCCAAGATATCACTTGTTCTTTAACTTGATGAAGGTGATGATTGACGCCCATCACCATTCTCACCCATGAACAAAGTGACTGACAACCACTCTTGTTCTACAAACAATCAAGGCTCTAGTGAATATCTCTTGGATTCCTGATTGCACGATGCATGGTTGATCGCCTGACAACCGAGTGCTCGCCTGACAAACGAGCCAACCATTCCGTGAGATCAGAGTCTTCGTGGTATAGGCGAGAACTGATGGCAGCATTCAAGAGAATCCGGAAGGTCTGACCTTGTCTGTGGTATTCTGAGTAGGATTCAATGACTGAATGACTGTGACGTGCTTCAAACTCCTGAGGGCGGGGCGTTAGTGACAGACGCAAAAGAATCACTGGATTCTATTCCGGCCTGATTGAGAACCGACAGATGAATTCCGCTATGCTGTGACAGAGCATATGCAAATCGCTTTCACTGAGAGGATGGGAGGTAGCCACTGACAACGGTGAAACCCTTGCTTAAGCTTGCCATGGAAAGGAGTAAGAAGGATTGGATGAAGACAGTAGGAAAGCAGAGAGACGGAAGGGAAGGCATCTTCATGCACTTATCTGAAGTTCCTACCAATGAATTACATAAGTATCACTATCTTTACCTTTATGTTATTTTCGTTTATCACCATTACCATTTGAGTTTGCCTGACTAAGATTTACAAGATGACCATAGCTTGCTTCAATACTAACAATCTCCATGGGATCGACCCTTACTCGCGTAAGGTTTATTACTTGGACGACCCAGTGCACTTGCTGGTTAGTTGTGCGAAGTTGTGTAATGCCATGGTATTGAGCTACCACGTTCTTGGAGCCATTACCGGGGATTATGAGAGTTGTGAAAAAGTATTGTTCACAATTTCGCGCACCAGATAGAATTTCTGATTAATCTTCTCATGGTCAAGTCTTTTATTTTAATTATATAAAATCCCTTTTTAATTTCTACTTCTTTAATTTATAATAATTTATTTGCCCATTTCCCAAACTCCAAATTTCTGAGAAACTCCTGATCAATAAATAGCACTCTCTTCACAACTCGTTGGGAGACGACCTGGAAATTCTACTCCCAGTATTTTGTTCTTAATTTTGTGACAACCCTTTTTAAATTGATACGCGGAATTTTCATCGTTTAAGAACTGTACTTGCAACGTAATTTTCTGCACGTCAATTTTTGGCACCGTTGTCGGGGAGTTGCAATAGTATGCTAAGTTATTGGTTAGTGTAAATATTTTTATATTTACATATTTGCATATTTTATTTTCTTTATTGTTATCATGAGATATATGTTTCTTTCATTGAATGACGTGTTCGTTACCTGATCCGAGCTTAGCTGTATTTGATCCTGAAATTGAAAGAAATATTTCACGTATAAGGCAAGCTCGGCGTCAGTTTGCCTCTGAGTGTGGTGAAGTGGTTACTACCGATTCACCAGTCTTATCAGAGGGCGAATCTGAAGCATCATTTAAGGACGAAACAAGCTCATCTTCTACTAGTTTTGATGATTTATGTGCAGATAACATGGCGGCGCCCAGAAGGGTTACCCTCTAGGAGGCAAGAGCTCCGGACTTTACACTGCCACCGTTCCAAGATCGTCATCCAAATCTAGGTGCAAATTTTGAACTTAAGACTGCACTAATCAATCTGCTGCCTAAGTTTCATGGCTTACCTACTCAAGAGACTCTCAAGCACCTCAGAAATTTTCAGACAGCCTGCTCTACTGTTAGCCATCATGGTGCAGATGAGACTACTATTTTACTATCCGCCTTCCCGTTTTCTCTTGAGGGAAAGGCGAGGGAGTGGTACTACACTCAACCTGAAGCAGTTGTTACCAATTGGGATACGCTCAGAAGAGAATTCTTGGACAAATACTTTCCAGCTGAAGTTACTGATAGACTGAGGAAAGAAATTTCCTGCATTATTCAAGACGAATCAGAGACTCTTTATGAATATTGGAAACGTTTCAGGAATCTCCTAGACGCATCTCCCCACCACATGATCGACAAGTTGGTGTTGATTAGCTATTTCACGCAAGGCATGAAGCCTCAAGACAAGACTACATTAGATAGTGCGAGTAATGGCTCTCTGAAAAAGTACAAGACCGCGGATGAAGCGTGGCAACTGATCACCGATCTAGCTGAGTCTACTCGGAATGCCAAGCACATGAACAACCATCCCAAGACTGTTGCAGAGGTTTCCTCTAGCAGTGAGACTACTGCACTCACACAGACTCTGTGTGAGATGACCAACATACTAAAGTAGCTACAGCTAAATCAACAAAAACCTCAACCTCCTCTACAACAACAGTGTCAACAGTTGGTCCCTTAGAGAGTGTGCGAAATATGTGCATGCTATACTCATTACACTGATGAATGTCCACAGCTCCAACAAGAAGACACCACCTTAGCAGCTACCCATAACTTCTATGACCACCCGAATCAAGGATACTATCAGCAAGGCTGCAATTATAACCAAGGTGGGAACTACAATCAAGGTTGGCAAGACAACACCAACCAAGGATGGAGGGATAACTCCAACCAGGGGTGGAGAGGTAACTCCAACCAAGGATGGAAGGACAATTACAAAGAAGGAGGCAGAGACAATGGTGGAAATCAGAGGTGGAACAACAACAGTAATCAGCAGAACCGGTCTCAATAGAATCAAAACCAGCCTTACCGAGCACCTCACCAAAGGCAAGCTCAGGGATCTTAAAACAACCAACAGCAAGTCCCTCAAATCACTTACCCACCTTCCTCTTCCAATGACGAGTTGCTTCAGTCTATTGAGTAAAGACAAAAGGCCATGGAGAACACACTTACCACCACCTTAAACGGTCTGACCTCTGTTGTACAAGCTTTCGTCTCACATATTGGATCATTGAATACCCCCAACAGTCAACCTACAAGCTCTAGTACACTTCCATCTCAACCTCTACCCAACCCCAAGGGAGGAATCATGCCATTACTTTGAGGTCCGGGACTACACTGCAAGAGAGGAGTCATGAGGAGCCAAGTTTAAAAGAAGACATTCCGGTTGAAAATTCTGTTGAGATAGAAGATGTTGAGGAAGAGGATGTAGTACAAGAGATGGTTGAAGAAGGAGCAGTTCAACTAAGGAATGGAGCACCAAGGGATGCAGAAGCTACAAGAGACGCCATTTCTATTCCATTTTCACACCTTGCTAGGAAGCCCAGAAAGCAGATGGAGCTAGACCCCAAAATAGTAGAAATATTCAAAAAGGCTGAGGTAACTATTCCCCTTTTGATGTTATTTAGCAAGTACCTAAATATGCTAAGTTTCTAAAAGATTTGTGCATGCATAAAGATAAAATAAATGAATTAGAAACTATTCCTCTAGGTAGCTCTATTTCTGCTTTAATGGGTACCATACCAGAAAAATATGGGGATCCAGGTCCATGCATGGTTACTTGTACCATTGGTGGTGTACAATTTTTTGACTTTATGTGTGATTTAGGTGCATGTGCGAGTATTATGCCATTATCTATATAAAACGCTTTGAGGCTCCTTCCCTTAAAAAGGTCGGTAGCACGTTTTATTTTGGAAGATAAAAGCATAATCTCCGTGGTTAGAATTGTTGAGGACGTGCTAGTGAGCATTAAAGGGCTAACATTCCCTATTGACTTCTACATATTGGAGATTCCCCTAATGACTTAGGAAGACCATCATCCATCCTGCTTGGAAGGCCATTTCTGAAGACTTCAAGGTTCAAATTGGATGCCTTCTCAGGAACTTACTCTTTTGAGATAGATGGCAGAAAAGTGAGCTTCAATCTGGATGAAGCTATGAAGCACCCACCGAAAGATCACTCCACCTTCCAATGTGATATTATTGATGAGATTGTGGCTGAAGTCCACCAAGAAAAAGTAGAAGAGATGCACATGGAGCTAGGTGCAAGTGTGGGGACACCCCCTGAGCTTACTAAAGATACCTTGCCACCACAGATAGCTCCAGACGATCAGGTGCCTCACGAGCAAAAAATGGAGCTGAAGCCCCTTCCCCCCCACCTCAAGTATGCTTACCTTGAGGACAATCAGAAGCTCCCAATTATCATTGCAAGGGAACTCACTTCCCAACAGGAGGAGCAGTTGCTTAATGTGTTGAGAAGACACAAGAAAACTATTGGGTGGAGCTTGGCGGATATAGTAGGCATTAGCCCTCAGGTCTGTAAGCACCGTATATTTTTAGACGAAGGAACAAAGCCTGTCCATCAACCTCAAAGGCGGCTGAATCCCACCATTTTAGAGGTTGTCAAGAAGGAAGTGACCAGATTGCTTGAAGCTGACATCATCTATCCAATCTTGGATAGTGAATGGGTCAGCCTAGTACAGGTGGTACCAAAGAAATCTGGAGTAACAACAGTAAATAATGAGCATGGAGAACTCATTGCAACTAGAGTGCAGAACTCCTAGAGGGTGTGCATTGATTACAGGCATCTCAACCAGGCCACCCGCAAGGATCACTACCCACTGCCTTTCATCGATCAGATGCTTGATCGCATGTCAGGTAAATCACACTACTGTTTTATAGATGGTTACACTGGCTATTTTCCAATTCATATAGCTCCTGAAGATCAGGAGAAAACTACTTTTACATGTCCCTTCAGAATATATGCATATAAGAGGATGCCTTTTGTCTTATGTAATGCACCTGCTACGTTCTAAAGATGCATGATGAGCATTTTCTCAAATCTTCTTGAGAACTGTATGGAAGTTTTCATGGATGACTTTAGTGTATATGATGATTCATTTGGCCTTTGCTTGGATAGTTTAGCTAGAGTATTAGACAGGTGTGTTAGTTCAAACCTTGTATTGAATTTTGAAAAATGTCATTTTATGGTTAAGCAAGGTATTGTTCTAGGACATGTTGTTTCTAATACTGGTATCTCAGTTGATCCAGCAAAGGTAGATGTTATTTCTGGTTTACCTTACCCCTCCTCTGTGAGGGAAGTCTGTTCGTTTCTTGGTCATGCAGGTTTCTACCGACGATTTATCAAGGACTTCAGTAAGTTAGCATTACCTTTATCCCGACTGCTGCAGAAGGATGTTGAGTTCGAGCTGAGTACAAACTGCAGAGAGGCGTTTGATAAGCTGAAGACCGCCTTGACCCAAGCCCCTATTGTGAGAGGGCCTAACTGGAGTCAACCTTTTGAAATAATGTGTGACACCTCTAACTACGCAGTAGGAGCGGCGCTGGCTCAGCACGATGGTAAGAACCCTTTTATAATTGCCTATGCGTCTAAGACTTTAGATGCTGCTCAGTCTAATTATACTACCACTGAAAAAGAGCTTCTGGCTATTATTTTTGCTCTAGATAAATTCCGAGCCTACTTATTTGGCTCTACGGTGGTAGTCTACTCAGACCATGCAGCTCTAAAATACTTATGAGCTAAGAAAGAGTCCAAAACAAGGCTCTTATGTTGGATATTGTTGCTGTAAGAATTTGATTTAGAAATTAAAGATAGGAGTGGTTCCCAGAATTTAGTGGCGGACCACTTGAGTCACCTTGAGCACATTAAGAATGACTCCACTCCTAACAATGATGCTTTTCCATTTCAGAGCTTGCACGCAATATCTGAAGTGATTCCTTGGTACGCACCTATAGCTAATTATTTGGCTAGTCGTACCTTCCCTCCTAATTTTACTAAACATCAAAGGGACAAGCTTAAAAGCGAGTCCAAATATTATATATGGGATGACCCATATTTATGGAGATGTGGTGCTAACCAGATAATTAGAAGGTGTGTACCACAATCAGAATTCCAGTCAATCTTAGAGGCCAGCCACTCTTCAAAGAGTGGTGGACATTTTGGTCCTCAAAGAATAGCTAGAAAAAATTTAGACTGTGGATTCTGGTGGCCCACACTATTTAAGGATGCCATTGCTTTCTGTGAATCTTGTTCACCATGCCAGAGGTTTGGAAATATATCCAAGAGAGATGAGATGCCCCAACAACTTATGTTGTTCTGTGAAATTTTTTATGTTTGGGGCATTAACTTCATAGGTCCATTTCCAAATTCTAATGGTTTCTTATATGTACTGTTAGCTGTCGATTATGTTTCTAAATGAGTAGAAGCAATTCCTACCCGCACTAATAATGCTAACACTGTTGTTTCCTTTGTTCGAAATAATATTATCTGTTGCTTTGGATCACCACGAGCAATCATGAGTGATCAAGGCACTCACTTCTGTAATAGGAGATTAACAGGTCTACTGAAGAAACATAGGATTGTTCACAAGGTGGCCACAGCTTACCACCCCTAGACCAATGGACAAGCCAAGGTGTCAAATAAAGAGATAAAGCGTATCCTGGAGAAGGTCGTCAAGCCTCATAGAAAATACTAGAGCACCAGGCATGCATATGTGCTTTGGGCATATCGGACTGTGTACAAGACACTAATCGGAATGAGCCCCTTCCGCGTAGTCTAAGGAAAGGCTTTCCACCTTCCAGTGGAGGTGGAACACAAGGCTTTTTGGGTAGTGCGGGAATGCAACATGGGATTCAAGAAAGCAGGGGCTGAGCAGAAGCTGCAACTGCAAGAATTGTAGTGCCTTCGCCAGGAAGCTTATGAAAACTCCAGGCTGTACAAAGAGAAGGTGAGGGCTGTACATGACAAGAATATCAAGCGTAGGGAGTTCAGACCTGGGGAGTTGGTCCTCCTTTACAACTCCAGGTTGAGACTCATGCCTGGAAAGCTGAGATCAAGATAGGAAGGCACCTACATAGTGGAAAAGGTTGAGCCATACGGCGTCTTCCACTTAAGTCACCCTTCAAGCCCCAATATCCTCAAGGTCAATGGCCACTGCTTGAAGCTTTACCATGGTGAGAAGATGAATGACAGCAAGGAGCTGGAGATCCTCTAAGAGATCCTCCTCTTAGAGGATCCACCTACAGAAGTCGACTGAGCTTGTGGAACGTCCAACTTAAGGACATTAAAGAAAAGTGCTAGGTGGGAGACAACCCACCATGGTATGATTCTTTTTCATTCTTAGTTTTATTTTGTTTTCTTTTATCAGTTTTCATTCATACATTCCGCATCATCACCTGCATTCTGCATAAAAAAAAGAGATCGATGCGCAAGCACCTAGTACGCGTACGTGTTCTGCATGAATGCGCAATGGGTTACCTTGACCAGAGAGTGGCGTAGGAGCTGGGCAAGAAAGGTACTAGAGGCACAATCAAGTCCACGCGTACGCGTACTATACACGTGCGCGTCGCTTCCCACTCTCGCAATCCACGCATCCACATCTATGGCGCGCCCGCGTGGTTAAGAAAATCGGTGTAAACCTCTTTCGACCAGAGAGTTGTGCTGGTCTAGGGCTGCTACTGTGCTAGGGACACAAATTCATTCACGCGCACGTGTCCCTGACGCGTGTGGGTCCTTTTGCACACACAGCCATTGGTGCGCGAAATTGTGAACAATACTTTTTCACAACTCTCATAATCCCCGGTAATGGCTCCAAAAACTTGGTAGCTCAATACCATGGCATTACACAACTTCGCACAACTAACCAGCAAGTGCACTGGGTCGTCCAAGTAATAAACCTTACGCGAGTAAGGGTCGATCCCACGGAGATTGTTAGTATTGAAGCAAGCTATGGTCATCTTGTAAATCTTAGTCAGGCAAACTCAAGTAGTAATGGTGATGAACGAAAATAACATAAAAGATAAAGATAGTGATACTTATGTAATTCATTGGTAGGAACTTCAGATAAGCGTATGAAGATGCCTTCCCTTCCGTCTCTCTGCTTTCCTACTGTCTTCATCCAATCCTTCTTACTCCTTTCCATGGCAAGCTTAAGCAAGGGTTTCACCGTTGTCAGTGGCTACCTCCCATCCTCTCAGTGAAAGCGATTGCATATGCTCTGTCACAGCATAGCGGAATTCATCTGTCGGTTCTCAATCAGGCCGGAATAGAATCCAGTGATTCTTTTGCGTCTGTCACTAACGCCCCGCCCTCAGGAGTTTGAAGCACGTCACAGTCATTCAGTCATTGAATCCTACTCAGAATACCACAGACAAGGTTAGACCTTCCGGATTCTCTTGAATGCCGCCATCAGTTCTCGCCTATACCACGAAGACTCTGATCTCACGGAATGGTTGGCTCGTTTGTCAGGCGAGCACTCGGTTGTCAGGCGATCAACCATGCATCGTGCAATCAGTAATCCAAGAGATATTCACTAGAGCCTTGATTGCTTGTAGAACAAAAGTGGTTGTCAGTCACCTTGTTCATGGGTGAGAATGATGATGAGTGTCACGGATCATCACATTCATCAAGTTGAAGAACAAGTGATATCTTGGATAAAGAACAAGCGGAATTGAATGGAAGAACAATAGTAATTGCATTAATACTCGAGGTACAGCAGAGCTCCACACCTTAATCTATGGTGTGTAGAAACTCCACCGTTGAAAATACATAAACATAAGGTCTAGGCATGGCCGAATGGCCAGCCTCCCAATGATCTAAGATAGCATACAAAATGAAGATAGCTACCAAAGTCTTCTTAAGATCTAAAGTGATCAAAAGATTTCGAATACAATAGTAAAAAGGTCCTACTTATAAGAAACTAGTAGCCTAAGGTATACAGAAATGAGTAAATGACATAAAAATCCTCTTCCGGGCCCACTTGGTGTGTGCTTGGGCTGAGCAATGAAGCAAATTTCGTGCAGAGACTCTTCTTGGAGTTAAACGCCAGCTTTAGTGCCAGTTTGGGCGTTTAACTCCCATTTGGGTGCCAGTTCCAGCGTTTAACGCTGGGATTTCTTGAGGTGACTTTGAACGCCAGTTTGGGCCATCAAATCTTGGGCAAAGTATGGACTATCATATATTGCTGGAAAGCCCAGGATGTCTACTTTCCAACGCCGTTGAGAGCGCGCCAATTGGGCTTCTGTAGCTCCAGAAAATCTACTTCGAGTGCAGGGAGGTCAGAATCCAACAGCATCTGCAGTCCTTTTTGGTCTCTGAATCAGATTTTTGCTCAGGTCCCTCAATTTCAGTCAGAAAATACCTGAAATCACAGAAAAACACACAAACTCATAGTAAAGTCCAGAAAAGTTAATTTTAACTAAAAACTAATAAAAATATACTAAAAACTAACTAGATCATAACAAAAACATACTAAAAACAATGCCAAAAAGTATACAAATTATCCGCTCATCACAACACCAAACTTAAATTGTTGCTTGTCCCCAAGCAACTAAAAATCAAACAAGATAAAAAGAAGAGAATATGCAATGAATTCCAAAAACATCTGTGAAGATCAGTATTAATTAGATGAGCGGGGCTTTTAACTTTTTGCCTCTGAATAGTTTTGGCATCTCACTCTATCCTTTGAAATTCAGAATGATTGGCTTCTTTAGGAACTCAGAGTCCAGATAGTGTTAATGATTCTCTTAGTAAAGTATGATGATTCTTGAACATAGCTATTTATTGAGTCTTGGCTGTGGCCCAAAGCACTCTGTCTTCCAGTATTACCACCGGATACATACATGCCACAGACACATAATTGGGTGAACCTTTTCAGATTGTGACTCAGCTTTGCTAAAGTCCCCAATTAGAGGTGTCCAGGGTTCTTAAGCACACTCTTATTCGCCTTGGATCACAACTCTTTATTTCTCTATATATATATATTTTTCGTTTTTTTTTTTCGATTTTTCTTTTTTTTTTTGAATAGCTTTTTCTTGCTTCAAGAATCATTTTAATGATTTTTCAGATCCTCAGTAACATGTCTCTTTTTTCATCATTCTTTCAAGAGCCAACATTCATGAACCACAAATTCAAGATACATATGCACTGTTTAAGCATACATTCAGAGAACAAAAATATTGCCACCACATCAAAATAATTAAACTGTTATAAAATTCAAAATTCATGCAATTCTTCCTTTTTCAATTAAACACATTTTTATTCAAGAAAGGTGATGGATTCATAGGACATTCATAACTTTAAGGCATAGACACTAAGACACTAATGATCACAAGACACATACATGGATAAACATAAGCATAAAATTCGAAAAACAGAAGAATAAAGAACAAGGAAATCAAGGAACGGGTCCACCTTAGTGATGGCGGCTCTTCCTTGCTCTTGAAGATCCTATGGAGTGCTTGAGCTCCTCAATGTCTCTTCCTTGTCTTTGTTGCTCCTCCTTCATGATTCTTTGATCTTCTCTAATCTCATGAAGGATGATGGAGTGTTCTTGGTGCTCCACCCTTAGTTGTCCCATGTTGGAACTCAATTCTCCTAGGGGGTGTTTAGTTGCTCCCAATAGTTTTGTGGAGGAAAGTGCATCCCTTGAGGAATCTCAGGGATTTCATGATGAGTGGGATCTCTTGTGTGCTCCATCCTCTTCTTAGTGATGGGCTTGTCCTCCTCAATGGGGGTGTCTCCCTCTATGTCAACTCCCACTGAATAACAGAGGTGACAAATGAGATGAGGAAAGGCTAACCTTGCCAAGGTAGAGGACTTGTCCGCCACCTTATAGAGTTCTTGGGCTATAACCTCATGAACCTCTATTTCTTCTCCAATCATGATGCTATGGATCATGATAGCCCGGTCTATGGTAACTTCGGACCGGTTGCTAGTGGGAATGATTGAGCGTTGTATGAACTCTAACCATCCTCTAGCCACGGGCTTGAGGTCATGCCTTCTCAATTGGACCGGCTTTCCCCTTGAATTTTGCTTCCATTGGGCGCCCTCTTCACATATGACTGTGAGGACTTGGTCCAACCTTTGATCAAAGTTGACCCTTCTTGTGTAAGGATGTTCATCTCCTTGCATCATAGGCAAGTTGAACGCCACCCTCACACTCTCCGGACTAAAATCCAAGTATTTCCCCCGAACCATAGTAAGATAATTCTTTGGATTCGGGTTCACACTTTGGTCATGGTTCTTGGTGATCCATGCATTGGCATAGAACTCTTGAACCATCAAGATTCCGACTTGTTGAATGGGGTTGGTAAGAACTTCCCAACCTCTTCTTCGAATCTCATGTCGGATCTCCGGATATTCACCCTTTTTGAGTGAAAAGGGGACCTCGGGGATCACCTTCTTCAAGGCCACAACTTCATAGAAGTGGTCTTGATGCACCCTTGAGATGAACCTATCCATCTCCCATGACTCGGAGGTGGAAGCTTTTGCCTTCCCTTTCCTCTTTCTAGAGGTTTCTCCGGCCTTGGATGCCATAAATGGTTATGGAAAAACAAAAAGCAATGCTTTTACCACACCAAACTTAAAATGTTTGCTCGTCCTCGAGCAAAAGAAGAAAGAAGAGAGTAGAAGAAGAAGAAGAAATGAGGAAGAGGGAGATGGTGGTGTGTTCGGCCAAATAGGGGGAGAAGTGGTGTTTAGGTTGTGTGAAAATGAAGAGTTGAAGAAGGGTCTATATAGGAGAGAGGGGGGTAATGGTTCGGCCATTATGGGTGGGTTTGGGAGGGAAAGTGGTTTGAATTTGAAGGGTGAGGTTGGTGGGGATTTTTGAAGGATGGATGTGAGTGGTGAAGAGAAAGATGGGATTTGATAGGTGAAGGGTTTTTGGGGAAGAGGTGTTGAGGTGATTGGTGAATGGGGGAAGAAGAGAGAGAGTGGTGGTGAGGTCCCGTGGGGTCCACAGATCCTGTGGTATCAAGGAAAAGTCATCCCTGCACCAAATGGCATCAAAATTCACGTTTTGAGCCAATTCTGGCGTTAAACGCCGGGCTGGTGCCCATTCCTGGCGTTTAACGCCAGGTTCTTGCCCTTTTCTGGCGTTTAACGCCAGTCTGGTGCCCCTTTCTGGCGTTAAACACCCAGAATGGTGCCAGACTGGGAGTTAAACGCCCAACTGCTAGGCTTACTGGCGTTTAAACGCCAGCAGCATCTTCCTCCAGGGTGTGCTGTTTTTCTTCCTGTTTTTCATTCTGTTTTTGCTTTTTTCATTATTTTTGTGACTTCTTATGATCATCAACCTACAAAAAAGATAAAATAACAAAAGAAAATAATTAAATATAAAACATTGGGTTGCCTCCCAACAAGCGCTTCTTTAGTGTCACTAGCTTGACAGAGGACTCTCATGGAGCCTCAGAAATGCTCAGAACCGTGTTGGAACTTCCCAACACCAAACTTAGAGTTTGAATGTGGGGGTTCAACACCAAACTTAGAGTTTGACTGTGGGGGCTCTGTTTGGCTCTGTTTTGAGAGAAGCTCTTCATGCTTCCTCTCCATGATGACAGAGGGATATCCTTGGGCCTTAAACACCAAGGATTCTTCATTCACTTGAATGATCAACTCTCCTCTATCAACATCAATCACAGCCTTTGCTGTGGCTAGGAAGGGTCTGCCAAGGATGATAGATTCATCCATGCTCTTCCCAGTCTCTAGGACTATGAAATCAGTAGGGATGTAATGGTCTTCAACTTTAACAAGAACATCCTCTACAAGTCCATAGGCTTGTTTTCTTGAGTTGTCTGCCATCTCTAGTGAGATTTTTGCAGCTTGCACCTCAAAGATTCCTAACTTCTCCATTACAGAAAAGGGCATGAGGTTTACACTTGACCCTAAGTCACACAAGGCCTTCTTGAAGGTCATGGTGCCTATGGTACAAGGTATAGAAAACTTCCCAGGATCTTGCCTCTTTTGAGGCAGTTTCTGCCTAGACAAGTCATCCAGTTCTTTGGTGAGCAAAGGGGGTTCATCCTCCCAAGTCTCATTTCCAAATAACTTGTCATTTAGCTTCATGATTGCTCCAAGGTATTTAGCAACTTGCTCCTCAGTGACATACTCATCCTCTTCAGAGGAAGAATACTCATCAGAGCTCATGAATGGCAGAAGTAAGTCCAATGGAATCTCTATGGTCTCATTTTGAGCCTCAGATTCCCATGGTTCCTCATTGGGGAACTCATTGGAGGCCAGTGGACGCCCAGTGAGGCCTTCCTCAGTGGCGTTCACTGCCTCTTCTTCCTCCCAAAATCCGGCCATGTTGATGGCCTTGCACTCTCCTTTTGGATTTTCTTCTGTATTGCTTGGAAGAGTACTTGGAGGGAGTTCAGTAATTTTCTTGCTCAACTGACCCACTTGTCCTTCCAAATTTCTAATGGAAGACCTTGTTTCAGTCATGAAACTTTGAGTGGTCTTGATTAGATCAGAGACCATGGTAGCTAAGTCAAAGGTATTCTGCTTAGAGCTCTCTGTCTGTTGCTGAGAAGATGATGGAAAAGGTTTGCTATTGCTAAACCTGTTTCTTCCACCATTATTGTTATTGAAACCTTGTTGAGGTCTCTGTTGATCCTTCCATGAAAGATTTGGATGATTCCTCCATGAAGGATTATAGGTGTTTCCATAGGGTTCTCCCATGTAATTCACCTCTTCTATTGAAGGATTCTCAGGATCATAAGCTTCTTCCTCAGATGAAGCTTCCTTAGTACTGCTTGGTGCATTTTGCATTCCAGACAGACTTTGAGAAATCATATTGACTTGTTGAGTCAATATTTTGTTCTGAGCCAATATGGCATTCAGAGTATCAATCTCAAGAACTCCTTTCTTCTGACTAGTCCCATTGTTCACAGGATTTCTTTCAGAAGTGTACATGAATTGGTTATTTGCAACCATTTCAATCAGTTCTTGAGCTTCAGTAGGTGTCTTCTTCAGATGAAGAGATCCTCCAGAAGAGCTATCCAAAGACATCTTGGATAGTTCAGAGAGACCATCATAGAAAATACCTATGATGCTCCATTCAGAAAGCATGTCAGAGGGACACTTTCTGATTAATTGTTTGTATCTTTCCCAAGCTTCATAGAGGGATTCTCCTTCCTTCTGTCTGAAGGTTTGGACTTCCACTCTAAGCTTACTCAATTTTTGAGGTGGAAAGAACTTTGCCAAGAAGGCATTGACTAGCTTTTCCCAAGAGTCCAGGCTTTCTTTAGGTTGAGAGTCCAACCATGTTTTAGCTCTGTCTCTTACAGCAAAAGGGAGTAGCATTAGTCTGTAGACCTCAGGGTCAACCCCATTAGTCTTAACAGTGTCACAGATTTACAAGAACTCAGCTAAAAACTGATGAGGATCTCCAGTGGAAGTCCATGGAACTTGCAATTCTGTTGCATTAGAGAAACTAATTGAGGCTTAAGCTCAAAGTTGTTTGCTCCAATGGCAGGGATAGAGATGCTTCTCCCATAGAAATCGGGAGTAGGTGCAGTGAAGTCACCCAGCACCTTCCTTGCATTGTTGGCATTGTTGTTGTTTTCGGCTGCCATTTGTTCTTCTTCTTTAAAGAGTTCGTTCAGGTGCTCTAAAGAGAATTGTGCTTTGGCTTCTCTTAGCTTTCTCTTCAAGGTCCTTTCAGGTTCAGGATCAGCCTCAACAAGAATGCCTTTGTCTTTGCTCCTGCTCATAAGAAAGATAAGGGAACAAGAAAATGTGGAATCCTCTATGTCACAGTATAGAGATCTCTTTAGGTGTCAGAGGAAAAGAAGAGTAGAAGACAGGAGTGGAAAATTCGAACTTAACAAAGAAGATGGAGTTCGAATTTTGCATTAAGGGATAGTGTCAGTCCATAAATAGAAGGATGTGAGAAGGAGGGAAGTAATTTTCGAAAATTAAGTGAAAATTTTGAAAACAATTTTGAAAAACATTACTTGATTTTCGAAAATGAAAATGGAAAAGAAATCAAGTGATTTTTGAAAAAGATTTTGAAATTAGAAATCAAAAGGATTTGGTTGAAAACTATTTTGAAAAAGATGTGGTTAAGAAGATATGATTGATTTAAAAAAATGTGATTAAGAAGATATGATTTGAAAAACATTTTAAAAAGATTTGGTTTGAAAATTAGAAACTTGACTAACTGATGAGCGGATAATTTGTATACTTTTTGGCATTGTTTTTAGTATGTTTTTAGTATGATATAGTTAGTTTTTAGTATATTTTTATTAGTTTTTAGTTAAAATTCACTTTTCTGGACTTTACTATGAGTTTGTGTGTTTTTCTGTGATTTCAGGTATTTTCTGGCTGAAATTGAGGGACCTGAGCAAAAATCTGATTCAGAGACCAAAAAGGACTGCAGATGCCGTTGGATTCTGACCTCCCTGCACTCGAAGTGGATTTTCTGGAGCTACAGAAGCCCAATTGGCGCGCTCTCAACGGCTTTGGAAAGTAGACATCCTGGGCTTTCCAGCAATATATGATAGTCCATACTTTGCCCAAGATTTGATGGCCCAAACCGGCGTTCAAAGTCACCTCAAGAAATCCCAGCGTTAAACGCTGGAACTGGCACCCAAATGGGAGTTAAACGCCCAAACTGGCACCAAAGCTGGCGTTTAACTCCAAGAAGAGTCTCTACACGAAATTTGCTTCATTGCTCAGCCCAAGCACACACCAAGTGGGCCCGGAAGAGGATTTTTATGTCATTTACTCATTTCTGTACACCTTAGGCTACTAGCTCTTATAAGTAGGACCTTTTACTATTGTAAAAGAGGACTTTGGTAGCTATCTTCATTTTTATGCTATCTTAGATCATTGGGAGGCTGGCCATTCGGCCATGCCTAGACCTTATGCTTATGTATTTTCAACGGTGGAGCTTCTACACACCATAGATTAAGGTGTGGAGCTCTGTTGTACCTCGAGTATTAATGCAATTACTATTGTTCTTCCATTCAATTCCGCTTGTTCTTGTTCCAAGATATCACTTGTTCTTCAACTTGATGAAGGTGATGATTGACGCCCATCACCATTCTCACTCATGAACAAAGTGACTGACAACCACTCTTGTTCTACAAGCATTTGAGGCTTGGTGAATATCTCTTGGATTCCTGATTGCACGATGCATGGTTGATCGCCTGACAACCGAGTGCTCGCCTGACAAACGAGCCAACCATTCCGTGAGATCAGAGTCTTCGTGGTATAGGCAGGACCTGATGGCGGCATTCAAGAGAATCCAGAAGGTCTAAACCTTGTCTGTGGTATTCTGAGTAGGATTCAATGATTGAATGACTGTGACGTGCTTCAAACCTGTAACCTACTGGGCGTTAGTGACAGACGCAAAAGAGTGATTCTATTCCGGTAGGGGAGGGAACCAAACCGGTGATTAGCCGCACTGTGACAGAGTGCATGAGCATTAGTTTTCACTGCGAGGATGGGAGGTAGCTGCTGACAACAGTGAAACCCTACACGAGCTTGCCATGGAAAGGAGTAAGAAGAATTGGATGAAGGCAGTAGGAAAGCAGAGAGACGGAAGGGAAGGCGTCTTCATACGCTTATCTGAAGTTCCTACCAATGAATTACATAAGTATCTCTATCTTTACCTTTGTGTTATTTTCGTTCATCACTATATCCATTTGAGTTTGCCTGACTAAGATTTACAAGATGACCATAGCTTGCTTCAATACTAACAATCTCCGTGGGATCGACCCTTACTCACGTAAGGTTTATTACTTGGACGACCCAGTGCACTTGCTAGTTAGTTGTGCGAAGTTGTGTAATGCCATGGTATTGAGCCACCACGTGTTTGGAGCCATTACCGGGGATTATGAGAATTGTGAAAAAGTAATGTTCACAATTTCGCGCACCAAGTTTTTGGCGCCGTTGCCGGGGATTGTTCAAGTTTTGAGCAAGCCTTTTGTCCGGTAACATTAATGCCAAAATCCGGCAACACCACCAAGTTTTTGGCGCCGTTGCCGGGGATTGTTCTAGTTTTGAGCAAGCTTTCGGTAACATCAGTGCCAAGATCCGGCAGCAACATCAAGTTTTGGTGTTATTGCCCGGGATTGTTTAGGCTGGACAACTGACGGTTCATCTTGTTGCTTAGATTAGGTATTTATTTTTTTCGAAATTCTTGAAGATGAATTCTAGAGTTTCATGGTGATTTGTTGAAATCTGGCTGGCTGAGAAGCCATGTCTAATCTCATTGGACCGAGGTTTCAACTCATCATCACAAGAGCTTGTTGATTTTTCATCAATCTTGCTTTTGGAGCAGTGATCTGCTAAGGCTTGGCTGGCCTTTGGCCATGTCTAGTGTTTTGGACCGAAGCTTTCTTTGAAAGCTTGGCTGGCTGTGAAGCCATGTCTAATTCCTGGACCGGAGTCTTAGACTAGCATTGCACTGATTCCTGGAATTCTCATTGAGAATTTTGATGCCTTTTTTTTTCCATTTAATTTTCGAAAAACACAAAAAAATTTACAAAAAAATCATAAAATCCAAAAATATTTCTTGTTTGAGTCTGGTCTCATCATAAGTTTGGTGTCAAATGCATGCATTCATATGTCTAAGTGATCTTCAAGTTGTTCTTGATGATTTCTTTGTTTTGATCTTTGAATTCTATTGACTTGAGTGTTTTATTATATGCATTCTCATTTTGTTAGTGTCAATGGTATACAAACTGCTAAGTTTGGTGTCTTGCATGCATTAATATTTGATTTTAGTTGCATTTTAATTATTCCTTATTATTAAAAATCCAAAAATATTTTTAATTTGTGTCTTTTCAAGTCAATTATACAGAGAATTGAAGATTCAGAACATACTGCAGAGGAATCACACAGAAAAAGCTGGGCATTCAAAAATGCCCAGTGAAGAAGACAGACTGGCGTTTAAACGCCAGCCAGGGTGCCTGGCTGGGCGTTTAACGCCCAAAAGGGTGTAGTTTTGGGCGTTAAACGCCAGAATGTGCACCATTCTGGGCGTTTAACGCCAGGATGGCAAAGGGGGAAGATTTTGTTTTCAAAATCAATTTTTTTTTCAAGTTTTCAAAGTTTTTCAAAATCAAATCTTTTTCAAATCAATTTTCCAATCAAATCTTTTTCAAAATTAACTTCTTTCCCATTTTTAAAGATACTTGCTACCAATTAATGATTTGATTCAACATTTCAAGTATGTTGCCTTTTCTGTTGAGAAAGGTTTAATGTTTGAATCATATCTTTTCTTGTTAGTCAAGTTTTTAATTTTCAAATCAAATCTTTTTAAAATGTTTTTCAAATCATATCTTCTCAATCACATTTTTTTAAATCAATCATATCTTCTTAACCACATCTTTTTCAAAATAGTTTTCAATCAAATCCTTTTGATTTCTAATTTCAAAATCTTTTTCAAAAATCACTTGATTTCTTTTCCCTTTTCATTTTCGAAAATTAAGTAGTGTTTTTCAAAAATGTTTTAAATTTTTCACTTAATTTTCGAAAATAACTTCCCTCCTTCTCACATCCTTCTATTTATGGACTAACACTATCCCTTAATGCAAAATTCGAACTCCATTTTCTCTGTTAAGTTCGAATTTTCCACTTCTGTCTTCTATTCTTCTTTTCCTCTGACACCTAAAAGAATCTCTATACTGTGACATAGAGGATTCCACATTTTCTTGTTCCCTTCTCTTTCTTATGAGCAGGAGCAAAGACAAAGGCATTCTTGTTGAGGCTGATCCTGAACCTGAAAGGACCTTGAAGAGAAAGCTAAGAGAAGCCAAAGCACAACTCTCTTTAGAGCACCTGGACGAACTCTTCAAGGAAGAAGAACAAATGGCAGCCGAAAACAACAACAATGCCAACAATGCAAGGAAGGTGCTGGGTGACTTTACTGCACCTACTCCCGACTTCTATGGGAGAAGCATCTCTATCCCTGCCATTGGAGCAAACAACTTTGAGCTTAAGCCTCAATTAGTTTCTCTAATGCAACAGAATTGCAAGTTCCATGGACTTCCATTGGAAGATCCTCATCAGTTTTTAGCTGAGTTCTTGCAAATCTGTGACACAGTTAAGACTAATGGGGTTGACCCTGAGGTCTATAGACTGATGCTATTCCCTTTTGCTGTAAGAGACAGAGCTAGAACATGGTTGGATTCTCAACCTAAAGAAAGTCTGGACTCTTGGGAAAAGCTAGTCAATGCCTTCTTGGCAAAGTTCTTTCCACCTCAAAATTTGAGTAAGCTTAGAGTGGAAGTCCAAACCTTCAGACAAAAGGAAGGAGAATCCCTCTATGAAGCTTGGGAAAGATACAAACAATTGATCAAAAAGTGTCCCACTGACATGCTTTCTGAATGGAGCATCATAGGTATTTTCTATGATGGTCTCTCTGAACTATCCAAGATGTCTTTGGATAGCTCTTCTGGAGGATCTCTTCATCTGAAGAAGACGCCTACTGAAGCTCAAGAACTGATTGAAATGGTTGCAAATAAACAATTCATGTACACTTCTGAAAGAAATCCTGTGAACAATGGGACTAGTCAGAAGAAAGGAGTTCTTGAGATTAACACTCTGAATGCCATATTGGCTCAGAATAAAATATTGACTCAACAAGTCAATATGATTTCTCAAAGTCTGTCTGGGATGCAAAATGCACCAAGCAGTACTAAGGAAGCTTCATCTGAGGAAGAAGCTTATGATCCTGAGAACCCTTCAATAGAAGAGGTGAATTACATGGGAGAACCCTATGGAAACACCTACAATCCTTCATGGAGGAATCATCCAAATCTTTCATGGAAGGATCAACAGAGACCTCAACAAGGTTTCAATAACAATAATGGTGGAAGAAACAGGTTTAGCAATAGCAAGCCCTTTCCATCATCTTCTCAGCAACAGACAGAGAGTTCTAAGCAGAATACCTCTGACTTGGCAACCATGGTCTCTGATCTAATCAAAACCACTCAAAGTTTCATGACTGAAACTAGATCTTCCATTAGGAATTTGGAAGGACAAGTGGGTCAGCTGAGCAAGAAAATTACTGAACTTCCTCCAAGCACTCTCCCAAGCAATACTGAAGAAAACCCAAAAGGAGAGTGCAAGGCCATCAACATGGCCGAATTCTGGGAGGAAGAAGAGGCAGTGAACGCCACTGGGGAAGACCTCAATGGACGCCCACTGACCTCCAATGAGTTTCCCAATGAGGAACCTTGGGAATCTGAGACTCAAGATGAGACCATAGAGATTCCATTGGACTTACTTCTGCCATTCATGAGCTCTGATGAGTATTCTTCTTCTGAAGAGGATGAGTATGTCACTGGAGAGCAAGTTGCTAAATACCTTGGAGCAATCATGAAGCTAAATGACAAGTTATTTGGAAATGAGACTTGGGAGGATGAACCCCCTTTGCTCACCAAAGAACTGGATAACTTGTCTAGGCAGCAATTGCCTCAAAAGAGGCAGGACCCTGGGAAGTTTTCTATACCTTGTACCATAGGCACCATGACCTTCAAGAAGGCCTTGTGTGACTTAGGATCAAGTGTAAACCTCGTGCCCCTCTCTGTAATGGAGAAATTAGGGATCTATGAGGTACAAGCTGCAAAAAAATCTCACTAGAGATGGCAGACAACTCAAGAAAACAAGCCTATAGACTTGTAGAGGATGTTCTGGTCAAGATTGAAGACCATTACATCCCTACTGATTTCATAGTCCTAGAAACTGGGAAATGCATGGATGAATCTATCATCCTTGGCAGACCCTTCCTAGCCACAGCAAAGGCTGTGATTGATGTTGATAGAGGAGAGTTGATCATTCAAGTGAATGAAGAATCCTTGGTGTTTAAGGCCCAAGGATATACCTCTGTCATCATGGAGAGGAAGCATGAAGGGCTTCTCTCAAAACAGAGCCAAACAGAGCCCCCACAACCAAACTCTAAGTTTGGTGTTGGGAGGCCACAACCAAACTCTAAGTTTGGTGTTGAACCCCCACATTCAAACTCTAAGTTTGGTGTTGGGAGGTTCCAACACGGTTCTGAGCATTTCTGAGGCTCCATGAGAGTCCTCTGTCAAGCTAGTGACAATAAAGAAGCGCTTGTTGGGAGGCAACCCAATGTTTTATAATTAATTATTTTCTTTTGTTATTTTATCTTTTTTGTAGGTTGATGATCATAAGAAGTCACAAAAACAATGAAAAAAAAGCAAAAACAAAATGAAAAACAGGAAGAAAAACAGCACACCCTGGAGGAAGATGCTGCTGGCATTTAAACGCCAGTCAGCCTAGCAGTTGGGCGTTTAACGCCCAGTCTGGCACCCTTCTGGGCGTTTAACGCCAGAAAGGGGCACCAGACTGGCGTTAAACGCCAGTAAAGGGCAAGAACCTGGCGTTAAACGCCAGAAATGGGCACCAGCCCGGCGTTTAACGCCAGAATTGGCTCAAAACGTGGATTTTGATGCCATTTGGTGCAAGGATGCCTTTTCCTTGACACCACAGGATCTGTGGACCCCACAGGACCCTACCATCACTCTCTCTCTTCTTCCCCCATTCACCAATCACCTCAACACCTCTTCCCCAAAAACCCTTCACCTATCAAATCCCATCTTTCTCTTCACCACTCACATCCATCCTTCATAAAACCCCACCAACCTCACCCTTCAAATTCAAACCACTTTCCCTCCCAAACCCACCCATAATGGCCGAACCTTTACCCCCCTCTCTCCTATATATACCCTTCTTCAACCCTTCATTTTCACACAACCTAAACACCACTTCTCCCCCTCTTTGGCCGAACATACCACCATCTCCCTCTTCCTCATTCCTTCTTCTTCTACTCTCTTCTTTCTTCTTTTGCTCGAGGACGAGCAAACATTTTAAGTTTGGTGTGGTAAAAGCGTTGCTTTTTCGTTTTTCCATAACCATTATGGCATCCAAGGCCGGAGAAACCTCTAAAAAGAGGAAAGGGAAGGCAAAAGCTTCCACCTCCGAGTCATGGGAGATGGATAGATTTCTCTCAAGGGTGCATCAAGACCACTTCTATGAAGTTGTGGCCTTGAAGAAGGTGATCCCCGAGGTCCCTTTTTCACTCAAAAAGGGTGAATATCCGGAGATCCGCCATGAGATCCGATGAAGAGGTTGGGAAGTTCTTACCAACCCCATTCAACAAGTCGGAATCTTGATGGTTCAAGAGTTCTATGCCAATGCATGGATCACCAAGAACCATGACCAAAGTGTGAACCCGAATCCAAAGAATTATCTTACTATGGTTCGGGGGAAATACTTGGATTTTAGTCCGGAGAGTGTGAGGGTGGCGTTCAACTTGCCTATGATGCAAGGAGATGAGCATCCTTACACTAGAAGGGTCAACTTTGATCAAAGGTTGGACCAAGTCCTCACAGTTATATGTGAAGAGGGCGCACAATGGAAGCAAGATTCAAGAGGAAAACCGGTCCAATTGAGAAGGCATGACCTCAAGCCCGTGGCTAGAGGGTGGTTAGAGTTCATACAACGCTCAATCATCCCCACTAGCAACCGGTCCGAAGTTACCATAGACCGGGCCATGATGATCCATAGCATCATGATTGGAGAAGAAATAGAAGTTCATGAGGTTATAGCCCAAGAACTCTATAAAGTGGCGGACAAGACCTCCACCTTGGCAAGGTTAGCCTTTCCTCATCTCATTTGTCACCTCTGTTATTCAGTTGGAGTTGACATAGAGGGAGACATCCCCATTGATGAGGACAAGCCCATCACCAAGAAAAGGATGGAGTACACAAGAGATCCCACTCATCATGAAATCCCTGAAATTCCTCAAGGGATGAATTTTCCTCCACAAAACTATTGGGAGCAACTACACACCTCCCTAGGAGAGTTGAGTTCCAACATGGGACAACTAAGGGTGGAGCACCAAGAACACTCCATCATCCTTCATGAAATTAGAGAAGATCAAAGAATCATGAGGGAGGAGCAACAAAGACAAGGAAGAGACATTGAGGAGCTCAAGCACTCCATAGGATCTTCAAGAGCAAGAAAGAGCCGCCATCACTAAGGTGGACCCGTTCTTTGATTTCCTTGTTATTTGTTCTTCTGTTTTTCGAATTTTATGCTTATGTTTATCCATGTTTGTGTCTTGTGATCATTAGTGTCTTAGTGTCTATGCCTTAAAGTTATGAATGTCCTACGAATCCATCACCTTTCTTAAATAAAAATGTGCTTAATTGATAAAAGAAAGAATTGCATGAATTTTGAATTTTATAATAGTTTAATTATTTTGATGTGGTGGTAATATTTTTGTTCTCTGAATGTATGCTTAAACAGTGCATATGTATCTTGAATTTGTGGTTCATGAATGTTGGCTCTTGAAAGAATGATGAAAAAGGAGACATGTTAATGAGGATTTGAAAAATCATTAAAATGATTCTTGAAGCAAGAAAAAGCACTTTCAAAAAAAAAATCGAAAAAAAAAAGAGAGAAAAACGAAAAAAAATAGAAAGAAATAAAGAGTTGTGATCCAAGGCAAATAAGAGTGTGCTTAAAAACCCTGGACACCTCTAATTGGGGACTTTAGCAAAGCTGAGTCACAATCTGAAAAGGTTCACCCAATTATGTGTCTGTGGCATGTATGTATCCGGTGGTAATACTGGAAGACAGAGTGCTTTGGGCCACAGCCAAGACTCAATAAATAGCTATGTTCAAGAATCATCATACTTCACTAAGAGAATCATTAGCACTATCTGGACTCTGAGTTCCTAAAGAAGCCAACCATTCTGAATTTCAAAGGATAGAGTGAGATGCCAAAACTGTTCAGAGGCAAAAAGCTAAAAGCCCCGCTCATCTGATTAATACTGATCTTCATAGATGTTTTTGGAATTCATTGCATATTCTCTTCTTTTTATCTTATTTGATTTTCAGTTGCTTGGGGACAAGCAACAATTTAAGTTTGGTGTTGTGATGAGCGGATAATTTGTATACTTTTTGGCATTGTTTTTAGTATGTTTTTAGTATGATATAGTTAGTTTTTAGTATATTTTTATTAGTTTTTAGTTAAAATTCACTTTTCTGGACTTTACTATGAGTTTGTGTGTTTTTCTGTGATTTCAGGTATTTTCTGGCTGAAATTGAGGGACCTGAGCAAAAATCTGATTCAGAGACCAAAAAGGACTGCAGATGCTGTTGGATTCTGTCCTCCCTGCACTCGAAGTGGATTTTCTGGAGCTACAGAAGCCCAATTGGCGCGCTCTCAACGGCGTTGGAAAGTAGACATCCTGGGCTTTCCAGCAATATATGATAGTCCATACTTTGCCCAAGATTTGATGGCCCAAACCGGCGTTCAAAGTCACCTCAAGAAATCCCAGCGTTAAACGCTGGAACTGGCACCCAAATGGGAGTTAAACGCCCAAACTGGCACCAAAGCTGGCGTTTAACTCCAAGAAGAGTCTCTACACAAAATTTGCTTCATTGCTCAGTCCAAGCACACACCAAGTGGGCCCGGAAGAGGATTTTTATGTCATTTACTCATTTCTGTACACCTTAGGCTACTAGCTCTTATAAGTAGGACCTTTTACTATTGTAAAAGAGGACTTTGGTAGCTATCTTCATTTTTATGCTATCTTAGATCATTGGGAGGCTGGCCATTCGGCCATGCCTAGACCTTATGCTTATGTATTTTCAACGGTGGAGCTTCTACACACCATAGATTAAGGTGTGGAGCTCTGCTGTACCTCGAGTATTAATGCAATTACTATTGTTCTTCCATTCAATTCCGCTTGTTCTTGTTCCAAGATATCACTTGTTCTTCAACTTGATGAAGGTGATGATTGACGCCCATCACCATTCTCACTCATGAACAAAGTGACTGACAACCACTCTTGTTCTACAAGCATTTGAGGCTTGGTGAATATCTCTTGGATTCCTGATTGCACGATGCATGGTTGATCGCCTGACAACCGAGTGCTCGCCTGACAAACGAGCCAACCATTCCGTGAGATCAGAGTCTTCGTGGTATAGGCAGGACCTGATGGCGGCATTCAAGAGAATCCGGAAGGTCTAAACCTTGTCTGTGGTATTCTGAGTAGGATTCAATGATTGAATGACTGTGACGTGCTTCAAACCTGTAACCTACTGGGCGTTAGTGACAGACGCAAAAGAGTGATTCTATTCCGGTAGGGGAGGGAACCAAACCGGTGATTAGCCGCACTGTGACAGAGTGCATGAGCATTAGTTTTCACTGCGAGGATGGGAGGTAGCTGCTGACAACAGTGAAACCCTACACGAGCTTGCCATGGAAAGGAGTAAGAAGAATTGGATGAAGGCAGTAGGAAAGCAGAGAGACGGAAGGGAAGGCGTCTTCATACGCTTATCTGAAGTTCCTACCAATGAATTACATAAGTATCTCTATCTTTACCTTTGTGTTATTTCGTTCATCACTATATCCATTTGAGTTTGCCTGACTAAGATTTACAAGATGACCATAGCTTGCTTCAATACTAACAATCTCCGTGGGATCGACCCTTACTCACGTAAGGTTTATTACTTGAACGACCCAGTGCACTTGCTGGTTAGTTGTGCGAAGTTGTGTAATGCCATGGTATTGAGCCACCACGTGTTTGGAGCCATTACCGGGGATTATGAGAATTGTGAAAAAGTAATGTTCACAATTTCGCGCACCACTAACAAGAAAAGATATGATTCAAACATTAAACCTTTCTCAACAGAAAAGGTAACATACTTGAAATGTTGAATCAAATCATTAATTGATAGTAAGTATCTTTAAAAATGGAAAGAAATTGGTTTTGAAAAAGATTTGATTGAAAAATTGATTTGAAAAAGATTTGATTTTGAAAAGATTTTGAAAACTAAAAAAAAATTTGATTTGAAAACAGAATCTTCCCTTCTAGCCATCCTGGCGTTAAACGCCCAGAATGGTATCCATTCTGGCGTTTAACGCCCAAAATGCTACCCTTTTGGGCGTTAAATACCAACCAGGTGCCCTGGCTGGCGTTTAAACGCCAGTCTGTCCTTCTTCATTGGGCGTTTTGAACGCCCAGCTTTTTCTATGCAGTTCCTCTGCTGTATGTTCTGAATCTTCAATTCTCTGTATTATTGACTTGAAAAGACACAAATTAAAAATATTTTTGGATTTTTAATAATAAGGACAAACCAAAATGCAACAAGAATCAAATAACAATGCATGCAAGACACCAAACTTAGCAGTTTGTATACTACTAACACTAACAAAATGAAAATGCATATGAGACACACAAAACAATCAAGTCAATAGAATTCAAAGATCATAGCAAGTAAATCATCAAGAACATCTTGAAGATCACTTAGACACATGCATGCAATTGACACCAAACTTATGATGAGACACTAGACTCAAACAAGAAATATTTTTTTGATTTTATGATTTTGTAATTTTTTTTGTGTTTTTCGAAAATGAAGTAAAAAAAAGTATCAAAATTCTTAATGAGAATTCCAGGAATCAGTGCAATGCTAGTCTAAGACTCCGGTCCAGGAATTAGACATGGCTTCACAGCCAGCCAAGCTTTCAGAGAAAGCTTCGGTCCAAAACACTAGACATGGCCAGAGGCTAGCCAAGCCTTAGCAGATCACTGCTCCAAAAGCAAGATTTGATAAAAATCAACAAGCTCTTGTGGTGATAAGTTGAAACCTCGGTCCAATGAGATTAGACATGGCTTTTCAGCCAACCAGATTTCAACAAATCATCATGAAACTCTAGAATTCATCTTCAAGAATTTCGAAAAAAATAAATACCTAATCTAAGCAACAAGATGAACCGTCAGTTGTCCAAACTTGAACAATCCCTGGCAATAACACCAAAAACTTGATGTTGTTGCCGGATCTTGGCACTGATGTTACCAAAAGCTTGCTCAAAACTTGAACAATCCCCGGCAACGGCGCCAAAAACTTGGTGCGCGAAATTGTGAACAATACTTTTTCACAACTCTCATAATCCCCGGTAATGGCTCCAAAAACTTGGTAGCTCAATACCATGGCATTACACAACTTCGCACAACTAACCAGCAAGTGCACTGGGTCGTCCAAGTAATAAACCTTACGCGAGTAAGGGTCGATCCCACGGAGATTGTTAGTATTGAAGCAAGCTATGGTCATCTTGTAAATCTTAGTCAGGCAAACTCAAGTAGTAATGGTGATGAACGAAAATAACATAAAAGATAAAGATAGTGATACTTATGTAATTCATTGGTAGGAACTTCAGATAAGCGTATGAAGATGCCTTCCCTTCCGTCTCTCTGCTTTCCTACTGTCTTCATCCAATCCTTCTTACTCCTTTCCATGGCAAGCTTAAGCAAGGGTTTCACCGTTGTCAGTGGCCACCTCCCATCCTCTCAGTGAAAGCGATTGCATATGCTCTGTCACAGCATAGCGGAATTCATCTGTCGGTTCTCAATCAGGCCGGAATAGAATCCAGTGATTCTTTTGCGTCTGTCACTAACGCCCCGCCCTCAGGAGTTTGAAGCACGTCACAGTCATTCAGTCATTGAATCCTACTCAGAATACCACAGACAAGGTTAGACCTTCCGGATTCTCTTGAATGCCGCCATCAGTTCTCGCCTATACCACGAAGACTCTGATCTCACGGAATGGTTGGCTCGTTTGTCAGGCGAGCACTCGGTTGTCAGGCGATCAACCATGCATCGTGCAATCAGTAATCCAAGAGATATTCACTAGAGCCTTGATTGCTTGTAGAACAAAAGTGGTTGTCAGTCACCTTGTTCATGGGTGAGAATGATGATGAGTGTCACGGATCATCACATTCATCAAGTTGAAGAACAAGTGATATCTTGGATAAAGAACAAGCGGAATTGAATGGAAGAACAATAGTAATTGCATTAATACTCGAGGTACAGCAGAGCTCCACAGCTTAATCTATGGTGTGTAGAAACTCCACCGTTGAAAATACATAAACATAAGGTCTAGGCATGGCCGAATGGCCAGCCTCCCAATGATCTAAGATAGCATACAAAATGAAGATAGCTACCAAAGTCTTCTTAAGATCTAAAGTGATCAAAAGATTTTGAATACAATAGTAAAAAGGTCCTACTTATAAGAAACTAGTAGCCTAAGGTGTACAGAAATGAGTAAATGACATAAAAATCCTCTTCCGGGCCCACTTGGTGTGTGCTTGGGCTGAGCAATGAAGCAAATTTCGTGCAGAGACTCTTCTTGGAGTTAAACGCCAGCTTTAGTGCCAGTTTGGGCGTTTAACTCCCATTTGGGTGCCAGTTCCAGCGTTTAACGCTGGGATTTCTTGAGGTGACTTTGAACGCCAGTTTGGGCCATCAAATCTTAGGCAAAGTATGGACTATCATATATTGCTGGAAAGCCCAGGATGTCTACTTTCCAACGCCGTTGAGAGCGCGCCAATTGGGCTTCTGTAGCTCCAGAAAATCCACTTCGAGTGCAGGGAGGTCAGAATCCAACAGCATCTGCAGTCCTTTTTGGTCTCTGAATCAGATTTTTGCTCAGGTCCCTCAATTTCAGTCAGAAAATACCTGAAATCACAGAAAAACACACAAACTCATAGTAAAGTCCAGAAAATTGAATTTTAACTAAAAACTAATAAAAATATACTAAAAACTAACTAGATCATAACAAAAACATACTAAAAACAATGCCAAAAAGTATACAAATTATCCGCTCATCAGCCATCCACGCGTGCGCGTGCACACCGCGCACGCATCGTTCGCCTCTTTGGCCCCCAACCCAGAATGGCCAGAGAGTTGTGCCTGCACGGGGCTGGACTCGCACCAATGGCGCAACCTGTGGCACGCGTCCGCGCGCTTGACGCTTACGCGTCCTTCCTTTTTGCGCAATGCACACATACCGCACGCGCGTCGCTTGTGCAGCCTCACTTAGCATAGTGCGTCGCCAGATTTTAATTCCTCCCCCCTTCAATCCTAATTCTCCTCCTTTCCTAATTCTTTCTCCTTTCTTCTTACTCCTTTCACTTTTCTTACTTCTTACTTTCCACCCCTTCCTCTTTCTCTCTCCATCTTCTTCCCAAGGTTCCTTCTCTCTCTCTCCTCCACTCTTCCATTCCTCTTTCATTCATTGCATTTAATTTTCGTTAACTTTTCTTCTCAATCTTCTTTTAGTTTCATTCTTTATGATTTCTTTTTCATGCTTTTCTCATGCATTTTTATGTTGATGTTGGAGCTTTATTTGGGTATTCATTTTATTGTCTTTGAATTTGTGGGTATTATGAGGAGTAATTTGACAATTGATATTTTCTTATGGATCTCATATACAATTGGATTACTTATTTTTATTCCTATTTTGACTTGAACGCCAAGTGTTTGGGAAAAAGCTAACATGGAATTTTAAGCTCTTTTCTATCATATTCTTCCTACTTTAATGCCTCTTTTTCACAACTCTTGCCATCCACTTGTATTGAGTATATCATTCACAATTGTCATCATACCAATGCTCATTATTTTCTTCCATGTGCTACTTCTTATTGAACTTTATGCTTGAGCTATACTTCTCATGCCTCTTACTTGCATGTCATTATCCCTCCTGCATCTAGTTGTATGATATGCTTTTATGATCTTCATTGATGTCTTACCTGCATGCTGTAGCTACCATGCACTCACGACATTGTTTATTTCCCTATGCATTTATTTTCACTTAGAATTTCTTCCTTCTGGTTCTAGCTCTCTATATTTAACTTTTGTCCTCTTTCTTTCTTCCTTAGGATGGGTACCAAGAAAGAAAAGGGGAAGGCTACTGACAAGACACCGGTAAGGCAAGGCATTAAAAGAACCTTAGCTAAGGCATAACCTTCTACAAGCGTCAAGCCGCCCACAAAGCAGATAAAGAGAATCATTAAGGTTGATATCTAATGCACCACTATTTCGTGGTACATCTTGTGCCTAATAGAGTGGATTTTATCCACTATTCTCACACTTATTCATAGAATTCGCATGTTTTACATTTTCCCTTCCTGATTTTGTGCTATGATTGAAAACATATTTCTTTGGTCTTAATTCAGCTATTTTTAATCCTCTCTTATTACCATTCGATGCCTTGATATGTGTGTTAAGTGATTTCAGGATTTATAGGACAGGAATGGCTTAGAGGATAGAAAGGAAGCATGCAAAAGTGGAAGGAATACTAGAAATTGAAGAAATTGCTAATGCTGTCAGCCTGACCTCTTCGCATTCAATCAGTCATAACCTGAGCTACAGAAGTCCAAATGAGACAATTTTAGTTGCGTTGGAAAGATAACATCCGGAGCTTTGCAACGATATATAATTTGCCATGGTTGCCTGGCTGTTGAGCGACGCACACGCGTGGATCACGCGTACGTGTGACCTGGCGAAAGTTCAATCACTACAAGAAAAACACCCATTCAGGTACACTTGAAAAGTGTAGCCAAAAGTGAAAAAAAATGATGCCTTAGGCTACGGCTACGCTTTTTGGGCTACGGCTACACTTTTTGGAGTGATTCCTATTCGGCCGTTGCCTATTCTCAAAGGCTACGCTTTTCTGCACCAAGGGCTACGCTTTTGACGTTTGGGAATAGGCTACACTTTTCAAGTGATGCTATCCAGGACCAAAGGCTACGCTTTTCAACTCTCATTTTTCTAGAATAGGCTACGCTTTTCAACGCTACTGCATCACTCGTAAAGCGTAGCCACATTGTATTTTATAGCTACTTTTTATAAGCGTAGCCTTAGGTCCCTCTTTTTTTTTATATACTATAGCTACTGTAAATAAGTGTAGCCTTAGATCTTGTTTTTTTTTTTGCACACTATAGCTAATAATTCTGCATTTTTATTTAAATGAGTTGAATATTACAAAATAAAAATAAATATATAATTATACTAAATAATTTCTCTAAATAACAAATTATCTGCAAACAATATATATTTACAATGATCCAAAAATACTAGAATAGAAGTTAATTTTGAATATTCATACATCTCACACTAAATTAAGCATAGCTTTATCAAAAAAAGCATGAGATCACTTAGAATTTACTACTAATACTCTACGAAAAACTAAATTAAAATATTATATCCTACATAAATATCTTCTAATAAAAATTATTAGTCAACGATACATATATTCATTCCGAACACTACTCCATCTTAGCCAATAAACCACAATCATAAACAGATTAATCTTCATTATCATCCTCAATATTATCCTGCATAATTATATAGAAAAATAATTAAAAAAACATTTATAATGACATTTGCAATTATAAAAATAAAAAATTAAAATAATTATATTTAACAAGGCAAAAATTCAGATATAAAATATAAATTAATTGTTCAGATATACTTAATTAGTTTTCAACATTGAGACTTTCATGGGGTGTTTCGCCTTTAATTTCCCTAAGGACAAAGCAGTTTAAAATAAACCACTTGATGCATTTTCAAAGAGAAAAAAATGCCAATATAAACCAGGATGCCTCTCTCATCAGTAACTGTCCTCTTTACATTACTGCATCATGATTGTTTGAACTTTTAACGAAGTTCCCATTTCGGACATGCAAATGGACTGGCCATCCTACTTTGGAGTATATTTCTATATTTCACTCTCCATATAAATGTTTCCTTATTCTCTTCTCTTCAATTTAAAATAGGAAATAATATCAAAGTTCTAAAACAGGAAAGGAGGAGGAGGGTTGGGTTTAAAACCTTAGGTATCGCTGGTAACTCTGAGACTCTGCAGTTTCAAATACATAAAGATATGACCCCGAAAGCACTAGAAAACATGTTTGCCACGTAGCAACTGAATTCCCAATTCCCTGTAAGATAAGGGCTATTTAGGTTTCTGATTTAATGAAAAAAGTTATTACCTCAAATATAATCGCTAACGGAAACATTTTTAAAAGGTTTGCAGAAGTACCTTCGAAACTAGGATTCTACCATCAAAGATTTGGCACTTGAATGGATATACATGTCGATGGGTAACTTGGATGAGGCACTTTAATCTTCAGAAAACCAGAGGCACAAACAGGATAAGGACAAATTATGCTCAACAAAAATGCGATGCAGATCATTACTGTAGTACAGTTTTGATAAGTACACGACAGACAAACCTGATTAACAAGTACTGCCATTCCACACCTATCAATGACAGAATACACATTATCAGCTTCTTTGGCCCGTGGTGAGCTTATTATTTGACTTTCATGAGTTGGTTTAACCAAACTGCAACTCCCAAAATCAGAGCCACAGTCCGTAAAAAAGGCAGCAAAATCACGTCCTGGTATGTAAAATCGAGAATAAAGATTATGCCTCTGCTCATCAGACTGGCTTTCCTGTAAACACACCAAATCATACAAGAGAAGGCCAAACAACGTTGTCAATAAAAAGGCCAAACAACAAAAGTGCAACTCAATTCCCCACAGCTTAAAAGTGCACTCAATTCCCCACAGCTCAAGCAGCATACCGCAGTGTGTAGTGTAAATTGACCAAAGTCCAAAAGAAAATGACTATCACATCTGGTTGAACCACGAGATCTGAGAGGAATTCTAACTTTTGGAGCATCAAGATCAACATCGAATGCAAATCTGAAAGATCAACAAGAAACAGGAATCTGTAAATGAGCCTTCTATGCCTTTCTAAGTTAACCGAAAAATTTAATAAGATATTCGAAGTTTGTTCATCTGCTTAAAACTAGTGGAAAATTTCCCCTTGGGGCACAATAACTGCATTAAACTACACATCTCATGAAATGTGGTTCAAGAAGATCCCTACCCTGGAAATTCTTGTTAGAGGCAATAAAGAATTTGATCGGGACACAGGAGAATATGTCTCTAATACTCCGTGCAATTTTCATATTATGTTTGGGAATAACACACGTACAGAAATTATTGTGCATCTTATCTTTTATCCTAGCTTCATGTTATTTTCTTCTTATTTATGGCTACTCTAATCCAGTACCCAATATATTCAAAGTAACAAAAAGATTAAAGACAGAAAATAAAACATAAATAATAAGAAAATAAAGATAAAAACAAAGAGAGATAACCTGCTTTTCTCCTCTAAAACCATCTGAAATTGCTCCTGTGCTCTACGAGTCACTTTCTCAATCTTAAAATTCAGTTTTAAAATCATTACAATTAACCAAAAATTCAGTTTTAACATCATTTCTTAACCAAAAAGGTACCAAAAATTTTCAATCAATCCTACTTGAAAGACACAAGATTCTGCAAAACCACTATTTTTCAAACACAACATAATGATCAGAGAAATTAAAGCTGTATACTTACATTTTTCAGCGAGAGCTTGTTGGGCAGTCCCTTGCAAAAGCCCAGAATACCCACAGTTGTTATAGCTTCCACCACCGCCTCCGCCGTTGTACCTACCACCGCAGCTGTAGCAAGCACCATCACCACCGCCTCTTCCTCCTCTGTATCCACCACCACGCGCAACAACCGCGACCACCACTGCCATAGCTCTTGAATGGCTCTCACAAAAAGCTTTCCCTCCAAAAATTTAAATTCAAAATAAGCATGATTACAAGAAAGGCATCAAGCTGATATCCATTTACATAGAATCAGCTTCATAATCCATAATGCATTACAATTTCTAAGAGTTGCATCAAAACCGAAGTTCATATTCTTTCTACAAAAGCACCGCAAACAGAAGTCTTTTATGGAAAATAGCACAACTCAAATTTTATTATTTTTCTTACAACAATTATATTAAATCAAACGTAGTAGAAACATACCAGCCAAGAAGAAACACCAGGCCATTCAGGATACAAATGAATACAAAAGTGCTTTTCCATCCAGGATTGGTGTAAATAGAAGCTGCAAAATGAATATGAATTTTAATAACAAAAAGATGAAGTACCAAACCATGTTTTTAATTAATGCATGAAAATCAGTTCAATAGTTCATAGCCCCAGAAGTAAAGATAAGATATCCACATGTTTTCTTTTTCTCTAAATTTGCTTCTTCAAAATTCAAAATGTGGACATTGCTTTTACACACATCAACCTTGATATGAAGACTATTAATCACAATCCCAACAGTTCCGATCAATGGCTTTGCAAGCTTAGCAAACATCAAAATACTCATTTCATTTGTGTCCCAATCTAAACCCAGTTTTAGGACTCACTGTGAAATACCAAGAAAATGCTCATTTCATTTGTGTCTGAATCAAAACCTGCCGAATTGCATACTAGGCAGAGCCCCAATAAGATGATGGCGATGTGGATTTTAGCCATTTCGTGCAACCACCTGAATACTGCAACAAGTTCAAGAGGATTTTGATTAATTCCAAGTACATAAAAAAATATGTCAATCGTGTGCATATACCTCAGATTCAACACATTGAATCTCAAACAAGAACAAACCCCTCTCAATGTATAAAAGAATGCACAGCTTCTAGGACTAGTAGAGATGGATCACTTAAAAGATGGTGCAAAAGAAAACTAAAATGGAACATAATGTTGATTACTCATTGAAGCTGGCAAAGTGCAGTTGGAAACTTGAGCAATTCATTTACTTAGAACCATCAAGATTTAGGATAAAAATTCATTCATGTGATTTCACAGGAACAACTTTAGCTCAAACCATGTGGAAAAATAATTCATGATATAGGGATATCATGAATTAAAACATAATCATGTCAAATATTCTTAATAAAATATCTAAAACTACTATTTTTCAGGTTATAATATTGAAATGTGAAGGAAGTAAAACCTGATCAATAATAGTTGACCAACGCATCCCTTGAAGACCCATACTAGGAGGGCATGAACCCAATGAAAACTCCTGCAGCTCGACACTTTCCTACAGAATGATTTCCCTAGTTTAGCACGCACGTATGAAATTTCCAGCACCTATTGTTTTCGTTTATGCCAAACACAGAAAGGAATCATAACAAATTGAGAATCAGAAGGTGAAACCCCCAAAATTAGAAAACCTAAAATTAGAACCCAAAACCCCAAAAAATTCACAGAACCAATTGAAAATTGATACATACCTTCTGTATCTCAATTAGCCATTGCAGTTCATCATCACTATCAAAATCATACACACCTTCGAACTACAAAGTGAGAGCGAGTTAGAGAATGAGCAAGAAAGAGAGGATACAGAATAGAGAATACTTACCTGGTGACAGAGGATACGACGATGGTGTTGAGCAGTGACAGTGAAGAGATGAGCGGTGACGTAACGGCTTGGAGACGGTGCAGCAGCTCAGCGGCGAGCTCCAATCGACGGCAGCGCTGCGACAGAGCACGAAGGCGGCGATACATCCCTCCTTCCTCCCTTCGAGCTCCTCAGCGGGGGCACAGAAGCCCGACGGTGGTAGAACGGCAACTTAAACAAGCCCTAGCAGTGGTGGTGGAGCTTCAGCGGCGACGAAGCACCTCCTTTTTCTCTCCTCCATCGCGTTTCCTCTCATCCTCGAGCTCTCTCTCTCACTGGCGCTCGACGATGACGGCGACGGTGGTGGAGCCCTAGACGGCGTCGTCCTCTCTTTCCTTCCTTCCCTTCTCCTCTCTGATTTCTTCTCTCTTTCGTGTTTGTGTATGTTGAGTGAGGATGAGAGTGTGTGCTTCATTGCTGCGTGAGTGAGGGGGAGGGCCAACAAAATTTTTTACTAAGTGTTTATTGAGGATTCTCATATCATCAGGAGACATTTTAAAAGCGCACCCGAAATAGAATAAATAAGCTACTCTTTAAAAGCGTTCCCTTTGATGAGAAAAGTGTATTTATAGATATTTAGATAAGGCTACGCTTTATAAGTGATTTCTAAAATACCTAAGGCTACACTTTTTAAATGATGCCACAATTGTGTATCCTTTTCTCATATAAAAAGGCAATACAGAGAAAAGCGTAGCCTATTCTATGAATAGGCTACGCTTTTTAAATGTAGCTTAAAAAAAGTGTTGCTGAATGGGTATTTTTCTTGTAGTGAATCCACGCGTACGCGTGGACGATGCGTACGCGTGACATGCGCACGTGCTGGACGTATCAGATTTCTGGGCTGTTTTTGACCCAGTTTTCGGCCAAGAAAATACATATCAGAGGCTACAGAGTGGGGGAATCCAGGAATTCATCATTCACTTCTCACTTTTCATAATTTTAGGTTTTAGATGTAGTTTCTAGAGAGAAGCTCTCTCCTCTATCTAGGTTTGAGGATTCCTAGTTTTATGCTTTTGAGTTGGATATTATAAAGAGTTACTACCTCCGTGAAGTTTTTATCATTCTAGTTTGTTTTATATTTCCTTACTCTTTTATTTCCTATTTGATTCCATTATTTCTTGATTATTTTCAATTGAGTTTAATTGCCATGTCTTCTTTCTACTCCCTTCACATGAATACGAATTTGGCATCCATATCAATGGAGTAGGCTCCCAACTTGATTTTGGAGTTGATTAATATTTGAGATCTTTGAGTTGGAATACTTAAGAGTTAATTGGTAATTGGAAGTTGTTGGCCAACTTTCTAGTTACTAACACTAACCCTTCCCAAGGGAAAGGATTATTTTCTTGTGAATAGAAGTTGGCTCTCAACTTGACTTTCCTTTATTCAATGAAGGATAACCAAGTGGAACAACAACCTATTACTAATTAATCTTGGAAAATTCAACAAAGATAGAACTTCAGATTAATCTTCTACTAGTCAAGGCTTTCTATTTCAATTACTTAAAACCTCTTGTTAATTTTCATTGCTTTAATTTATAATCTTTTATCTGCCCATTGCCCAAACTCCAAATTTCTCAGAAAATCTCATAACCAATAATAAACACACCTCCCTACAATTCCTTGAGAGACGACCCGAGGTTTAAATACTTCGGTTATAAATTTTACTAGGGGTTTGTTACTTGTGACAACCAAGTTTTTGTACGAAAGGATTCTTTGCTGGTTTAGAAGCTATAGTTTCAACGAGACTTTATTTGAGAATTCTAGACCACGCAAAAGTCAGTTCGTCAAAATGGCGCCGTTGCCGGGAAATTGCAAATGTGTGCCTTATTATTGGTTGTTGTAAATATTTTTTTTACTTGTTTGTTAGTTTTAGGACTTAGTTGCGTATCTTTATTAGTTTTTGTTTTTATTTTCTACTATGACTTCTCACCCCTCTGGCTACGAGCGTGGTTATAATTATGTTACAAGAAGAGGAGATTATAATTCCAACATGCACCATGGTTGGAACAATCAAAGATGGGAGGAGCCACAAGGATTTGATCAACCCTCTTGGCAACAACCCCCTCCATTATACTACAAGCAACAACCATTCTATGATGCATACCAAGACAATGGTTATGGTGGACCTTTTCGTGACACTCAATACCCACCACAACACATCTATGAACCCCCTCCTCAACATAGCTCTGAACCACCCTACTCACAAGCCCCTTTTCACCATTCACCTTCATATGACCCTTATCATCATCCACCATACCAACCACCTTATGAGCCATATGAACCATATCTAGAATACCCCAATTTCAACCCAATTACTCCCAAGAATCACCACCTCCATATACATCATGTCCATATCAATCAATCCAAGAGCCTTATGATCCCAATTACGTTATCGTAGAAGAACAAGATTCAAGGGATCGTCTCAAGGAGACACTAGATCAATTTCAAGCAGCCGTTCATAAATTGGAGCGAGCAGTAGGTGATTTAGCCTCTCGGCGTTTTGACACTCAAAGTGCTCCTATGGCTACATGTGGAGAATCAATAAAAGAGCGTAGCATGAAGGAGACACTAGAAACTCCAATGGACAATGAGGAATATACCTTTGTATTGGAACAAGTGGAGGAAACCGTAATATCTGAAGAAGAAGAAGTGGTTGAAGACTTAGGAGATGCGGAACCTCCATGGGAAAGTCAAGTCATAAAATCTCCTTCCAAGACGTTTGAATTTGATGTTCAGGAGGGTGTACAACCTCCAAGGCATATCATGGTTGAAGACTTGGAGGAGGTTGTCATGAGATGGATTCAACCAATGATGAATCTTTATCTACAATTGAATCCTCTCCTATTGGACTTGACATGGAGATTAAAGAAGAAGAAGCACATCCTCCCATGCCCTTGGTGAGCAATGAAGAAGAGATCGAATTGGAAGAAAGCTACCAAGAGGAAGAGGTTGATATTGAAAAAGCTTGCAAAGAGGTGGAAGTTGTCAAGAAAGAACACACGGGAGTGAAGCTTGAAATCACCTTGCCAAAGTTGTTGGAGACCTCTCCCCCTAGGTCGCCATCATCCTTCACAACATTCAAGTGGGTAAAATTCTTATCCTTAACCTTTACTTTCCCACTTGAATATGGTTTACTAGAGATAGATGTCAACTTAGAGCTTTTTGTGGCGTTAAGACTAAGAGAAAGATGGTTAATGGTAGGAGTTATCAGGCAAGGTTCAATAAGGTTCTGCAATCCACACTGAAATGCAAGGGTTGGTGTAGAGCTCGAATAAATGGGTCTAGGAAGATGTTTGGATGCCTTAGTGAGAATTCGGATTGCTTACCACCTGGATGGAATCATGATGATTAACTTGAAGACGGGTGTAAAATCAAGATTTGGAATCCGGGAATATATGAGGATCAATTTTGGGAGCTCAAAGCTTGTGAAGAACTCCACCAAAGCTTGAGGAATTTACCTGGTATTGATAGAGCTTATTGAAAGTCCAAACATTGGTGGAAGTTTCAAGACGAGTTCAAGCACGAGCCACTATGACAAGGAGCTCACCAAATGTCCAACTTAAGGACAATAACTAAAAGTGCTAGGTGGGAGACAACCCACCATGGTATGATCGTTCCTTTTCCTCTTCTTAGTTTCATTTTAGTGACTCTTCTCATTATTACTGCATATAGTCTGCATTCATCCCATGCATTCTGCATATATATATAAAAAAAACTGAACAAAAAGTTTGCGTGGGAACAGTGCAAAAAGTGTGCCAATTGCACAAGCTTCACCACACGTACGCGTAGCCCACGCGTACGCGTCATCTGAAAATTTGTCACCTCACGCGTACGCGTCAATGACGCGCACGCGTGCCCTTGCTAATTTGATGTAAAAGGTGTATTGGCCGAAAGTTAGGTGGGTTTGGTGCTGGCACTGTGCCCAAGGCACAAATTGCATCACGCGTACGCGTCCCTGACGCGTGCGCATCGTTTTCAAACTATATGCTTCCACGTGTGCGCTTGCCTGACGCATACGCGTCATATGGCATTTTGGCACACATCCCAATTTGAACAGAGGGTTGTGCGAGAGCCACGTTGCCCTCGCGCTAGTAGCACAAACATGATCACGCGTACGCGTGACCGACGCTCAGGTGTCACCTCCCTCTCTGCGCATCCCACGCGTACGCGTGGACCATGCGTACGCGTCATGCGCGCAACATCACCTGAACCCTGTGCCGCCCTGTTTTCTTTTCTTATCTTTTCCAATCCAAATTTCTTTCTTCTTCTTTCTCTTCTTCTTCTTCTTCTTCTTCTTTTTCTTCTTCTTCTTCTTCTTTTTCCTCCTTTACTCTTTTTTTCTTCTTCCTCCTTCTCTCATATTTTCTCAATCTCACATTCTCCATCATCCCTCTCTTTATCAGCTTCTTCTCAAGGTTCTTTTTTTCTATTTTCTCTCCCTTCCTCCTCTTAACTATTTACTTTTGTATTATTTTACTTAGTGTTAGATATCTTAATGGGTGATTTCTTCTATAATTACTTGTGATTATTATTATGGAGTTGTTTGACAATTCATATTAATTATTTTTGGAATGCTTGCATGTTCCAATTTAATTCTTTCCCTATCATATTAAACATGCATACTAAGTGTTTGTGAAAAATTCCATATGGAATTGTGCAATTTTAATTGTTCTATCTTTCTACTCTAATGCCTGTTTTTCACAAAATCCTTTCCATATTTTATTAATTTAATATAATTGTCAATACAAACGTGATTATTAATTTGTTACAAGTGATAATACATTTTTTGTAATTAATGTCTTTGCCGGCATGCCAATAAACATCTTGCATTGAATTGCCTTCTTCTTTCTTGCTATATTTCCATTGATGTCCTAATTACATGAAGTCGCGACCATGTGTTAACGATATCCTTATTTACCTTGGCAAGATCATTGGTGCGCGAAATTGTGATCAATACTTTTCACAAATCAAATAATCCCCGGTAATGAATCCAAAAACTTGGTGTTCAATACCATGGCATAAACACAACTTCGCACAACTAACCAGCAAGTATACTGGGTCGTCCAAGCAATAAACCTTACGCGAGTAAGGGTCGATCCCACAGAGATTGTTGGTATGAAGCAAGCTATGGTCACCTTGTAAATCTTAGTCAGGCAAACTCAAATGGATATGGTGATATACGAATAAAACATAAAGATAAAGATAGAGATACTTATGTAATTCATTGGTAGGAATTTCAGATAAGCGTATGAAGATGTTGTCCCTTCCGTCTCTCTGCTTTCCTACTGTCTTCATCCAATCCTTCTTACTCCTTTCCATGGCAAGCTTAAGCAAGGGTTTCACCGTTGTCAGTGGCTACCTCCCATCCTCTCAGTGGAAATGTTCAACGCACCCTGCCACGGCACGGCTATTCATCTGTCGGTTCTCGATCAGGCCGGAATAGAATCCAGTGATTCTTTTGCGTCTGTCACTAACGCCCCGCCCTCAGGAGTTTGAAGCACGTCACAGTCATTCAATCATTGAATCCTACTCAGAATACCACAGACAAGGTTAGACCTTCCGGATTCTCTTGAATGCCGCCATCAGTTCTAGCCTATACCACGAAGACTCTGATCTCACGGAATGGCTGACTTGTTTGTCAGGCGAGCACTCGGTTGTCAGGCGATCAACCATGCATCGTGTATCAGAAATCCAAGAGATATCCACCCAATCTAAGGTAGAACGGAGGTGGTTGTCAGTGACACGTTCATAGGTGAGAATGATGATGAGTGTCATGGATCATCACATTCATCAAGTTGAAGAACAAGTGGTATCTTAGAACAAGAACAAGTGGAATTGAATAGAAGAACAATAGTAATTGCATTAATACTCGAGGTACAGCAGAGCTCCACACCTTAATCTATGGTGTGTAGAAACTCCGCTGTTGAAAATACATAAGAACAAGGTCTAGGCATGGCCGAATGGCCAGCCTCCCAAAGTGATCTAAGAACCAAAGATCCAAAGATGATCAAAGGATCTAAGATAATCCAAAGATATAAAATACAATAGCAAAAGGTCCTATATATAGATAACTAGTAGTCTAGGGTTTACAAAGATGAGTAAATGACATAAAAATCCACTTCCGGGCCCACTTGGTGTCTGCTTGGGCTGAGCATTGAAGCATTTTCGTGTAGAGACTCTTCTTGGAGTTAAACGCCAGCTTTTATGCCAGTTTGGGCGTTTAACTCCCATTCTTGTGCCAGTTCCGGCGTTTAACGCTGGGAATTCTGAGGGTGACTTTGAACGCCGATTTGGGCCATCAAATCTTGGGCAAAGTATGGACTATCATATATTGCTGGAAAGCCCAGGATGTCTACTTTCCAACGCCGTTGAGAGCGCGCCAATTGGTCTTCTGTAGCTCCAGAAAATTTACTTCGAGTGCAGGGAGGTCAGAATCCAACAGCATTTGCAGTCCTTTTCAGTCTCTGAATCAGATTTTTGCTCAGGTCCCTCAATTTCAGACAGAAAATACCTGAAATCACAGAAAAACACACAAACTCATAGTAAAGTCCAGAAAAGTGAATTTTAACTAAAAACTAATAAAAATATACTAAAAACTAACTAGATCATACTAAAAACATACTAAAAACAATGCCAAAAAGCGTACAAATTATCCGCTCATCACAACACCAAACTTAAATTGTTGCTTGTCCTCAAGCAACTGAAAATCAAATAAGATAAAAAGAAGAGAATATGCAATGAATTCCAAAAATATCTATGAAGATCAGTATTAATTAGATGAGCGGGGCCTTTAGCTTTTTGCCTCTGAACAGTTTTGGCATCTCACTCTATCCTTTGAAATTCAGAATGGTTGGCTTCTTTAGGAACTCAGAATCCAGATAGTGTTATTGATTCTCCTAGTTAAGTATGATGATTCTTGAACATAGCTACTTATTGAGTCTTGGCCGTGGCCCAAAGCACTCTGTCTTCCAGTATTACCACCGGATACATACATGCCACAGACACATAATTGGGGTGAACCCTTTCAGATTGTGACTCAGCTTTGCTAGAGTCCCCAATTAGAGGTGTCCAGGGTTCTTAAGCACACTCTTTTTGCCTTGGATCACAACTTTTATTTTTTTTCTTTTCTCTCTTTTTTTTCGTTTTCTTTTCTCTCTCTTTTTTTTTTGTATTCACTGCTTTTTCTTGCTTCAAGAATCATTTTAATGATTTTTCAGATCCTCAGTAACATGTCTCCTTTTTCATCATTCTTTCAAGAGCCAACATTCATGAACCACAAATTCAAAAGACATATGCACTGTTTAAGCATACATTCAGAAAACAAAAGTATTGCCACCACATCAAAATAATTAAACTGTTATAAAATTCAAAATTCATGCAATTCTTCTCTTTTTCAATTAAGAACATTTTTCATTTAAGAAAGGTGATGGATTCATAGGACATTCATAACTTTAAGGCATAGACACTAAGACACTAATGATCACAAGACACAAACATAGATAAACATAAGCATTAATTTTCGAAAAACAGAAAAATAAAGAACAAGGAAATTAAAGAACGGGTCCACCTTAGTAATGGCGGCTTGTTCTTCCTCTTGAAGATCCTATGGAGTGCTTGAGCTCCTCAATATCTCTTCCTTGTCTTTGTTGCTCCTCTCTCATGATTCTTTGAACTTCTCTAATTTCATGGAGGATGATGGAGTGTTCTTGGTGCTCCACCCTTAGTTGTCCCATGTTGGAACTCAATTCTCCTAGGGAGGTGTTTAGTTGCTCCCAATAGTTTTGTAGAGGAAAGTGCATCCCTTGAGGAATCTCAGGGATCTCATGATGAGTGGGGTCTCTTGTGTGCTCCATCCTCTTCTTAGTGATGGGCTTGTCCTCATCAATGGGGATGTCTCCCTCTATGTCAACTCCAACTGAATAACAGAGGTGACAAATGAGATGAGGAAAGGCTAACCTTGCCAAGGTAGAGGACTTGTCCGCCACCTTATAAAGTTCTTGAGCTATAACCTCATGAACTTCTATTTCTTCTCCAATCATGATGCTATGAATCATGATAGCCAGGTCTATAGTAACTTCGGACCGGTTGCTAGTGGGAATGATTGAGCGTTGTATAAACTCTAACCATCCTCTAGCCACGGGTTTGAGGTCATGCCTTCTCAATTGAAACGGCTTCCCTCTTGAATCTCTCTTCCATTGGGCGCCCTCTTCACATATGACTGTGAGGACTTGGTCCAACTTTTGATCAAAGTTGACCCTTCTAGTGTAAGGATGTTCATCTCCTTGCATCATGGGCAAGTTGAATGCCAACCTTACATTTTCCGGACTAAAAACCAAGTATTTCCCCCGAACCATAGTAAGCCAATTCTTAGGATCCGGGTTGATACTTTGATCATGGTTCTTGGTGATCCATGCATTGGCATAGAACTCTTGAACCATCAAGATTCCGACTTGTTGAATGGGGTTGGTAAGAACTTCCCAACCTCTTCTTCGGATCTCATGTCGGATCTCTGGATATTCACTCTTTTTGAGTGAGAAAGGGACCTCGGGGATCACCTTCTTCAAGGCCACAACTTCATAGAAGTGGTCTTGATGCACCCTTAAGATGAATCTCTCCATCTCCCATGACTCGGAGGTGGAAGCTTTTGCCTTCCCTTTCCTCTTTCTAGAGGTTTCTCCGGCCTTGGATGCCATAAATGGTTATGGAAAAATAAAAAGCAATGCTTTTACCACACCAAACTTAAAAGGTTTGCTCGTCCTCGAGCAAAAGAAGAAAGAAGAGAGTAGAAGAAGAAGAAATGAAGAAGAAGGGAATGGCTATGTGTTCGGCCAAAGAGGGGTAGAAGTGGTGTGTATGTTGTGTGAAAATGAAGGAGTGAAGGAGGGTTTATATAGGAGTGGGGGAAGGGTAGGGTTCGGTCAAGTGAGGGTGGGTTTGGGTGGGAAAGTGGTTTGAATTTGAATGGTGAGGTAGGTGGGGTTTTATGAAGGATGGATGTGAGTGGTGAAGAGAAAGATGGGATTTGATAGGTGAAGGGTTTTGGGGAAGAGGTGTTGAGGTGATTGGTGAATGGGTGAAGAAGAGAGAGAGTGTGGTGGGGTAGGTGGGGATTCTGTGGGGTCCACAGATCCTGAGGTGTCAAGGAAAAGTCATCCCTGCACCAAATGGCAAGCAAAATTGCGTTTTTAGCCAATTCTGGCGTTAAACGCCGAGCTGGTGCCCATTTCTGGCGTTTAACGCCAGCTTCTTGCCCCTTTCTGGCGTTTAACGCCAGTCTGGTGCCCTTTCTGGCGTTAAACGCCCGAATGGTGCCAGACTGGGCGTTAAACGCCCAACAGCTAGCCTCACTGGCGTTTAAACGCCAGCAAGCTCTCCTCCAGGGTGTGCTGTTTTTCTTTCTATTTTTCATTCTGTTTTTGCTTTTTTCATTGATTTTGTGACTTCTCATGATCATCAACCTACAAAAAACATAAAATAACAAAAGGGAATAGATAAAATATAACATTGGGTTGCCTCCCAACAAGCGCTTCTTTAATGTCATTAGCTTGACAGAGGACTCTCATGGTGCCTCAGAAATGCTCAGAGCTATGTTGGAACCTCCCAACACCAAGCTTAGAGTTTGATTGTGGGGGTTCAACACCAAACTTAGAGTTTGGTTGTGGCCTCCCAACACCAAACTTAGAGTTTGACTGTGGGGGCTCTGTGTTGCTCTGTTTTGAGAGAAGCTCTTCATGCTTCCTCTCCATGGTGATAGAGGGATATCCTTGAGCCTCAAACACAAAGGATTCTTCATTCACTTGAATGATCAATTCTCCTCTATCAACATCAATCACAGCCTTTGCTGTGGCTAGGAAGGGTCTGCCAAGGATGATGGATTCATCCATGCACTTCCCAGTCTCTAGGACTATGAAATCAGTAGGGATGTAATGGTCTTCAACTTTTACCAGAACATCCTCTACAAGTCCATAGGCTTGTTTTCTTGAGTTGTCTGCCATCTCTAGTGAGATTTTTGCAGCTTGCACCTCAAAGATCCCTAACTTCTCCATTACAGAGAGAGGCATGAGGTTTACACTTGACCCTAAGTCACACAAGGCCTTCTTAAAGGTCATGGTGCCTATGGTACAAGGTAATGAAAACTTCCCAGGATCTTGTCTCTTTTGAGGCAGTTTCTGCCTAGACAAGTCATCCAGTTCTTTGGTGAGCAAAGGGGGTTCATCCTCCCAAGTCTCATTTCCAAATAACTTGTCATTTAGCTTCATGATTGCTCCAAGGTATTTAGCAACTTGCTCTTCAGTGACATACTCATCCTCTTCAGAGGAAGAATACTCATCAGAGCTCATGAATGGCAGAAGTAAGTCCAATGGAATCTCTATGGTCTCATTTTGAGCCTCAGATTCCCATGGTTCCTCATTGGGGAACTCATTGGAGGCCAGTGGACGTCCATTGAGGTCTTCCTCAGTGGCGTTCACTGCCTCTTCTTCCTCCCAAAATTCGGCCATGTTGATGGCCTTGCACTCTCCTTTTAAATTTTCTTCTGTATTGCTTGGAAGAGTATTAGGAGGGAGTTCAGTAATTTTCTTGCTCAGCTGACCCACTTGTGCCTCCAAGTTTCTAATAGAGGACCTTGTTTCAGTCATGAAACTTTGAGTGGTTTTGATTAGATCAGAGACCATGGTTGCTAAGTCAGAGTTATTCTGCTTAGAACTCTCTGTCTGTTGCTGAGAAGATGATGGAAAAGGCTTGCTATTGCTAAACCTGTTTCTTCCACCATTATTGTTGTTGAAACCTTGTTGAGGTCTCTGTTGATCCTTCCATGAGAGATTTGGATGATTTCTCCATGAAGGATTATAGGTGTTTCCATAGGGTTCTCCCATGTAATTCACCTCTTCCATTGAAGGGTTCTCAGGATCATAAGCTTCTTCCTCAGATGAAGCTTCCTTAGTACTGCTTGGTGCATTTTGCATTCCAGACAGACTTTGAGAAATCATATTGATTTGTTGAGTCAATATTTTATTCTGAGCCAGTATGGCATTCAGAGTGTCAATCTCAAGAACTCCTTTCTTCTGACTAGTCCCATTGTTCACAGGATTCCTTTCAGAAGTGTACATGAATTGGTTATTTGCAACCATTTCAATTAGTTCTTGAGCTTCTGTAGGCGTCTTCTTCAGATGAAGAGATCCTCCAGCAGAGCTATCCAAAGACATCTTGGATAGTTCAAAGAGACCATCATAGAAAATTCCTATGATGCTCCATTCAGAAAGCATATCAGAGGGACACTTTCTGATTAATTGTTTGTATCTTTCCCAAGCTTCATAGAGGGATTCTCCTTCCTTCTGTCTGAAGGTTTGGACGTCCACTCTAAGCTTACTCAATTTTTGAGGTGGAAAGAACTTTGCCAAGAAGGCATTGACTAGCTTTTCCCAAGAGTCCAGGCTTTCTTTAGGTTGAGAGTCCAACCATGTTCTAGCTCTGTCTCTTACAGCAAAAGGGAATAGCATAAGTCTGTAGACCTCAGGGTCAACCCCATTAGTCTTGACAGTGTCACAGATTTGCAAGAATTCAGCTAAAAACTGATGAGGATCTTCCAATGGAAGTCCATGGAACTTGCAATTCTGTTGCATTAGAGAAACTAATTGAGGCTTAAGCTCAAAGTTGTTTGCTCCAATGGCAGGGATAGAGATGCTTCTCCCATAGAAGTCGGGAGTAGGTGCAGTAAAGTCACCCAGCACCTTCCTTGCATTGTTGGTATTGTTGTTGTTTTCGGCTGCCATTTGTTGTTCTTCTTTGAAGATTTCTGTTAGGTCCTCTACAGAGATTTGTGCCTTAGCTTCTCTTAGCTTTCGCTTCAAGGTCCTTTCAGGTTCAGGATCAGCCTCAACAAGAATGCTTTTGTCTTTGCTCCTGCTCATCTGAAAGAGAAGAGAACAAGAAAATATGGAATCCTCTATGTCACAGTATAGAGATTCCTTGAGGTGTCAGAGGAAAAGAAAAATAGAAGGCAGAGTAGAAAATTTGAACTTATCAAAGAAGATGAAGTTCGAATTGTGCATTAAGGAATAGTGTTAGTCCATAAACAGAAGGATGTGAGAAGAGGGGAAGTAATTTTCGAAAATTAGGTAAAAGATTTTGAAAACATTTTGAAAAACACTAATTGATTTTCGAAAATAAAAGTGGGAAAGAAATCAAGTGATTTTTGAAAAAGAATTTGAAATTAGAAATCAAAAAGATTTGATTGAAAACTATTTTGAAAAGGATGTGGTTAAGAAGATATGATTGGTTTTTAAAAAGATGTGATTGAGAAGATATGATTTGAAAAACATTTTAAAAAGATTTGATTTTAAAAATTAATGACTTGGCTATCAAGAAAATATATGATTCAGACATTAAACCTTTCTCAACAGAAAAGGCAACATACTTGAAATGTTGAATCAAATCATTAATTGATAGCAAGTATCTTTGAAAATAGAAAGAAATTGATTTTGAAAAAGATTTGATTGAAAAGATTTGATTTGAAAAAGATTTGATTTTGAAAAGATTTGAAAACTTGAAAAAAAATTGATTTGAAAATAAAATCTTCCCTCTTGTGCCATCCTGGCGTTAAACGCCCAGAATGGTGCACATTCTGGCGTTTAACGCCCAAAACTCTACCCTTTTGGGCGTTAAACGCCCAACCAGGCACCCTGGCTGGCGTTTAAACGCCAGTCTGTCCTTCTTCACTGGGCGTTTTGAACGCCCAGCTTTTTCTGTGCAATTCCTCTGCTGAATGTTCTGAATCTTCAATTCTCTGTATTATTGACTTGAAAAGACACAAATTAAAAATTTTTTTTATTTTTAGGAATAATCAAAATGCAACTAAAATCAAATAACAATGCATGCAGACACCAAACTTAGCAGTTTGTATACTACTGACACTAACAAAATGAGAATGCATATGAGACATATAAACATTCAAGTCAAGAGAATTTAAAAATCAGAGCAATGTAATCATCAAGAATTACTTGAAGATCCTTAAGACACATGAATGAAAGCATGCAATTAACACCAAACTTAGAATGAAACGCTAGACTCAAACAAGAAATATTTTTGGATTTTATGATTTTGTAAAATTTTTTTTTCGAAAATTAAGTGGAAAAAGAAAATAAAGGTATCAAAATTCTTAATGAGAATTCCAGGAATCATGCAATGTTTAGTCTAAGACTCCGGTCCAGGAATTAGACATGGCTTCACAGCCAGCCAAGCTTTCAAAGAAAGCTTCGGTCCAAAACACTAGACATGGCCAAAGGCCAGCCAAGCCTTAGCAGATCACTGCTCCACCAGCAAGATTGATAAAAATCAACAAGCTCTTGTGATGAGAAGTTGAAACCTCGGTCCAATGAAATTAGACATGGCTTCACAGCCAGCCAGACTTCAACAGATCATCTTGAAACACTAGAATTCATTCTTAAGAACTCTGAAGAAAAAATACCTAATCTAAGCAACAAGATGAACCGTCAGTTGTCCATACTCGAACAATCCCCGGCAACGGCGCCAAAAACTTGGTGCGCGAAATTGTGATCAATACTTTTCACAAATCAAATAATCCCCGGTAATGAATCCAAAAACTTGGTGTTCAATACCATGGCATAAACACAACTTCGCACAACTAACCAGCAAGTGTACTGGGTCGTCCAAGTAATAAACCTTACGCGAGTAAGGGTCGATCCCACAGAGATTGTTGGTATGAAGCAAGCTATGGTCACCTTGTAAATCTTAGTCAGGCAAACTCAAATGGATATGGTGATATACGAATAAAACATAAAGATAAAGATAGAGATACTTATGTAATTCATTGGTAAGAATTTCAGATAAGCGTATGAAGATGCTGTCCCTTCCGTCTCTCTGCTTTCCTACTGTCTTCATCCAATCCTTCTTACTCCTTTCCATGGCAAGCTTAAGCAAGGGTTTCACCGTTGTCAGTGGCTACCTCCCATCCTCTCAGTGGAAATGTTCAACGCACCCTGTCACGGCACGGCTATCCATCTGTCGGTTCTCGATCAGGCCGGAATAGAATCCAGTGATTCTTTTGCGTCTGTCACTAACGCCCCGCCCTCAGGAGTTTGAAGCACGTCACAGTCATTCAATCATTGAATCCTACTCAGAATACCACAGACAAGGTTAGACCTTCCGGATTCTCTTGAATGCCGCCATCAGTTCTAGCCTATACCACGAAGACTCTGATCTCACGGAATGGCTGGCTCGTTTGTCAGGCGAGCACTCGGTTGTCAGGCGATCAACCATGCATCGTGTATCAGAAATCCAAGAGATATCCACCCAATCTAAGGTAGAACGGAGGTGGTTGTCAGTCACACGTTCATAGGTGAGAATGATGATGAGTGTCACGGATCATCACATTCATCAAGTTGAAGAACAAGTGGTATCTTAGAACAAGAACAAGCAGAATTGAATAGAAGAACAATAGTAATTGCATTAATACTCGAGGTACAGCAGAGCTCCACACCTTAATCTATGGTGTGTAGAAACTCCACCGTTGAAAATACATAAGAACAAGGTCTAGGCATGGCCGAATGGCCAGCCTCCCAAAGTGATCTAAGAACCAAAGATCCAAAGATGATCAAAGGATCTAAGATAATCCAAAGATATAAAATACAATAGCAAAAGGTCCTATATATAGATAACTAGTAGTCTAGGGTTTACAAAGATGAGTAAATGACATAAAAATCTACTTCCGGGCCCACTTGGTGTGTGCTTGGGCTGAGCATTGAAGCATTTTCGTGTAGAGACTCTTCTTGGAGTTAAACGCCAGCTTTTATGCCAGTTTGGGCATTTAACTCCCATTCTTGTGCCAGTTCTGGCGTTTAACGCTGGGAATTCTAAGGGTGACTTTGAACGCCGGTTTGGGCCATCAAATCTTGGGCAAAGTATGAACTATCATATATTTCTGGAAAGCCCAGGATGTCTACTTTCCAACGCCGTTGAGAGCGCGCCAATTGGGCTTCTGTAGCTCCAGAAAATCCACTTCGAGTGCAGGGAGGTCAGAATCCAACAGCATTTGCAGTCCTTTTCAGTCTCTGAATCAGATTTTTGCTCAGGTCCCTCAATTTCAGCCAGAAAATACCTGAAATCACAGAAAAACACACAAACTCATAGTAAAGTCCAGAAAAGTGAATTTTAACTAAAAACTAATAAAAATATACTAAAAACTAACTAGATCATACTAAAAACATACTAAAAACAATGCCAAAAAGCGTATAAATTATCCGCTCATCAATCATCACTTGTATGGTCCTCTTCCTTGCTCTAACCCTTGGACTTACATGTACCTTTCTTTTTCTCTTTCAGGATGGCCACCAAGAAAGGTAAAGAGAAAGCTACCCCCAAACCACCGGCAAAAAGAGGAACTAAAAGAGCGCTAGCTGCGGAACCATCTTCAACAGATGTCAAACCATCAACAAAGCGAGTCAAGAAGATCATCAAGGTCAATGAATCTGAAAAAGCCTTTCCAGCAAGGGACACTGCGTGGTTCACTAACCACTACTGTGAGTAGATGTTCCCCATTCTGGCGGCGAGAAACTACAACAATAAGCACCTTCTTATCCTCCCCACCAACATTGTTGACTTGGTAGAGCCCCGCATTGACAGAAGACAATGGGGTTTCTTACGAAAACTGCCACGGCAGGTCAATCTCTCTTGGGTAGTTGAATTCTACTCCAATTTTCACATACCAACCCTGCAGTCTGTCTATGTCCGTCAGAAGCAGATCCCCATATCTGAGGGGGCCATTCAGCAAGCTTTAGATCTTTTCCCTACTCCAGAAGGATTGGATGTATTTTAAGAAGCCTCTCTCAAGCGCCAGCGATACCTATTTGACTGGGACGACGTTCTCAGAACTATAGCACTACCTGGAAGCTCATGGATCTATGGCTACCATCGATCCCATCCTAAGAGCATACTGGCTTCCCCCCTAACCTTGGAGGCTCACGTGTGGGCACAGATTATGTCCCACTACATCTTCCCGAGCACTCACGAGGCCTCCTTCACTGCAAACATGACTGCTCTCATCTGGTGTATCCTTACGGACCAGCCTCTCAACTTCCCAAGACACATCCGGCAAGCCATGGGACACGTACAGATTGTGGGCAACTTACCTTTTCTCGCCTTGATTTCAGATTTGGTCTGGCAGCTGGAGTCCCCTATAGAGCTGGAGACACCAAGGCTATGCTTCCTCGGGATGATCAATACGTTCCGAGTGAAAAATACATCAGACCCACAGCAGCCACTACTAGCCGGACTGAAGACCCGGCCAGAGATATCCCTTCTCTTTCTACATCACAAGCACCTTCAACAAATCAGCTGCTCCTTCAGCTACTACAGAGGTTGGATCGCATGGAGCGCCATAACAAGTGCCAATTCACATACCTAAAGGAGTTGATTGTTGGCAACCACCCACCCACAGAAGAACCAGACTCTTCGGACTCCACTTCAACTACCACAAACGGGAGCCCAGACGCACCCGACTGTGGAGATGTTGTTACTAGCCCCATTTGTTCCTGACCGATGGCACCGAGGACGGTGCCAAGCTTTAAGTGTGGGGAGGTCGGTCAGAACCTGACTTTTGGAGGTAACTTTTCTTTCTCTTAGCACCAGTAGATAAATTTTCTGTTTGTTTAGGTAGAATAGATTGCATAGTAATAATTAGTTGCATGCATGTTTGATGAGCGGATAATTTATACGCTTTTTGGCATTGTTTTTAGGTAGTTTTTAGTAAGTTTGAGCTACTTTTAGGGATGTTTTCATTAGTTTTTGTGTTAAATTCACATTTCTGGACTTTACTATGAGTTTGTGTGTTTTTCTGTGATTTCAGGTAAATTCTGGCTGAAATTGAGGGACTTGAGCAAAACTCTGAAGAAGGCTAACAAAAGGACTGCTGATGCTGTTGGAATCTGACCTCCCTGCACTCGAAATGGATTTTCTGGAGCTACAGAACTCCAAATGGCACGCTCTCAATGGCGTTGGAAAGTAGACATCCAGAGCTTTCCAGCAATATATAATAGTCCATACTTTATTCGGATATTGACGACGTAACTTGGCGTTGAACGCCAAGTTCATGCTGCTGTCTGGAGTTAAACGCCAGAAAAACGTCATGATCCGGAGTTGAACGCCCAAAACACGTCATAACTCGGAGTTCAACTCCAAGAAAAGCCTCAGCTCGTGGATATATCAAGCTCAGCCCAAACATACACCAAGTGGGCCCCGGAAGTGAATTTATGCATCAAATGCTTACTCATGTAAACCCTAGGAGCTAGTTTATTATAAATAGAACATTTAACTATTGTATTAGATGTCTTTTGACCACGTTTCATCTTTGGTCTCAGTTTTGTATTATTCTTCATCTTAGGGGGCCATTGAGCACGTTCAGGGGGGCTGGCCATTCGGCCATGCCTGAACCTTTTACTTATGTATTTTCAACGGTGGAGTTTCTGCACACCATAGATTAAGGGTGTGGAGCTCTACTGTACCTCAAGTATTAATGCAATTCTATTCTCTTTTATTCAAATCTCTCTTATTCTTATTCCAAGATATTCATTCGTACCCAAGAACATGATGAATGTGATGATTAAGTGACGCTCATTATCATTCTCACTTATGAACGCACGTGATTGACAACCACTTCCGTTCTACATGCAACAGAGCTTGAATGTGTATCTCTTAGATTCCCCAACAGAATCTTCATGGTATAAGCTAGATAGATGGCGGCATTTATGAGGATCCGGAAAGTCTCACCTTGTCTGTGGTATTCCGAGTAGGATCCTGGGAATCCGGAAAGTCTAACCTTGTCTGTGGTATTCCGAGTAGGATTCCAGTAATGAATGACTGTGACGTGCTTCAGACTCGCAAGTGCTGGGCGTTAGTGACAGACGCAAAAGAATCAAGGGATTCTATTCCAGTAGGAGCGGGAACCAACCAGTGATTAGCCGTGCTGTGACAGAGCGCGTGAGCGTAGTTTTCACTGCAAGGATGGGATGTATCCTTCGGCCAGGTGATGCCTCCAGACGATTAGCCATGCGAGTGACAGCCGCAGAGGATCATTTTCCCGAGAGGATTCAAAGTAGCCATCGTCGAACGGTGAACCCCTATACACAGCTTGCCATGGAAATGAGTAAGAAGGATTGAGTTGAAGCAGTAGGAAAGTAGGCGTCCTTGAGCCATACAGTATCTCCATATGCTTATCTGAAATTTTCACCAATGAATCTGCATAAGTATCCCTTTTATTATTTCTTTTTATTATTTGATTTTCTAAATTCCATAATTTTATCTGCCTAACTGAGATTTACAAGGTGACCATAGCTTGCTTCATACCAACAATCTCTGTGGGATCGACCCTTACTCGCGTAAGGTTTATTACTTGGACGACCCAGTACACTTGCTGGTTAGTTGAACGGAGTTGTGTCCACTCGTGTCAATTTCAAATTCCATAAAAGTACAACTTAAAGAATAGTGATCACAATTTCGTCCACCAAGTTTTTGGCGCCGTTGCCGGGGATTGTTTGAGTATGGACAACTGACGGTTCATCTTGTTGCTCAGATTAGGTAATTTTCTTTTCAAAAATCTTTTTCAAAATTTTTCTTTCCTTTTTCGTTTTTTGTCAAAAATGTTTTTCGAAAAAAAATCAATAAAAATACAAAAAAAATTAGAAAATCATAAAAATCAAAAATATTTTGTATTTCTTGTTTGAGTCTTGTGTTAATTTTAAGTTTGGTGTCAATTGCATGCTTTTAAAATTTTTCTTGCATTTTTTTGAAAATCTCATGCATTCATAGTGTTCTTCATGATCTTCAAGTTGTTCTTGACAAGTCTTCTTGTTTGATCTTGATGATTTCTTGTTTTGTGTCTTTTGTTGTTTTTCATGTGCACTTTTGCATTCATATTTTCCATGCATTAAAGATTTCTAAGTTTGGTGTCTTGCATGTTTTCTTTGCATCAAAAATTTTTCAAAATTATGTTCTTGATGTTCATCATGATCTTCAAAGTGTTCTTGGTGTTCATCTTGACATTCATGGCATTCTTGCATGCATTCATTGTTTTGATCTAAAAATTTCATGCATTGAGTATTTTTATTGTTTTTCTCTCTCATAATTAAAAAAATTCAAAAATCAAAAAAAAATATCTTTTCCTTATTTCCCTCCAAATTTTCGAAATTTTGGGTTGACTTGGTCAAAAATTTTTAAAATTAGTTATTTCTTACAAGTCAAGTCAAAATTTCAATTTTAAAAAAAAATCTTATCTTTTCAAAATCTTTTTCAAAAATCATATCTTTTTTTTTTCAAAAATTTCAAAAAAAATCTTTTTCAAAATATTTTCAAAATCTTTTTCTTATCTTTATATCAAATTTTCGAAAATTAGCTAACAATTAATGTGATTGGTTCAAAAATTTGAAGTTTGTTACCTTCTTGTTAAGAAAGGTTCAATCTTTAAATTCTAGAATCTTATCTTGTAGTTTCTTGTTAGTTAAGTCATTTTAAAAAAAAAATTAAATCTTTTTCAAAATATCTTTTCCTTAAAACTTTTATTTTATCTTTTATCTTATCTTTTTCAAAAATTTTATCTTTTTCAAAATTTGATTTCAAAATATCTTATCTAACTTCTTATCTTCTTATCCCTTTCAAAATTTGATTTCAAATCTTTTTCAATCAACTAACTAAATTTTTTGTTTGTTTCTTATCTTTTTCAAAACCACCTAACTACTCTTCCCTCTCTAATTTTCGAAAATATCTCATCCCTTTTTCAAAAATTCTTTTTGTTTTAATTTTAAACTTATCTTATCTTTAATTTTCGAAAATTACTCACCCCTTTTTCAAAATTATTTTCGAAATTTCCCCTCTCTTTTCTCCTTCTATTTAATTAATTAACTACTAACACTTCTCTTCACCTTTCTTTATCCAAAAATCCGAATCTCCATCTCCATTCTTCTATCCCCTTTCTTCTTCTACTAACATAAGGGAATCTCTATACTGAGACATAGAGGATTCCTCTTTCTTTTCTTGTTTTCTTCTCTTTCATATGAGCAGGAACAGGGAAAAAGGCACTCTTGTTGAAATTGATCCAGAACCTGAAAGGACTCTGAAGAGAAAATTAAGAGAAGCTAAATTACAACAATCCAGAAACAACCTTTCAGAAATTTTCGAACAAGAGAAGGAGATGGCAGCCGAAAATAATAACAATGCAAGGAGAATGCTTGGTGACTTCACAAAGCCAACGTCCAAGTTTGATGGAAGAAGCATCTCCATTCCTGCCATTGGAGCCAATAACTTTGAGCTGAAACCTTAGCTAGTTGCTTTAATGCAACAAAACTGCAAGTTTTATGGATTTCCATCTGAAGATCCTTATCAGTTCTTAACTGAGTTCTTGCAGATCTGTGAGACTGTAAAGACGAATGGAGTTGATCCTGAAGTCTACAGACTCATGCTTTTCCCTTTTGCTGTAAGAGACAGAGCTAGAATATGGTTGGATTCACAACCTAAGGATAGCCTGGACTCCTGGGATAAGCTGGTCACTGCCTTTTTAGATAAATTCTTTCCTCCTCAAAAGCTGAGCAAGCTGAGAGTGGATGTTCAAACCTTCAAACAAAAAGATGGTGAATCCCTCTATGAAGCTTGGGAAAGATACAAGCAGTTGACCAAAAGATGTCCATCTGACATGTTTTCAGAATGGACCCTGTTAGATATATTCTATTATGGTCTCTCTGAATTTTCGAAAATGTCACTGGACCATTCTGCAGGTGGATCTATTCACCTAAAGAAAACGCCTGAAGAGGCTCAAGAGCTCATTGACATGGTTGCAAACAACCAATTCATGTACACTTCTGAGAGGAATTCCGTGAATAATGGGATACCTCAGAAGAAAGGAGTTCTTGAAATTGATGCTCTGAATGCCATATTGGCTCAGAACAAAGTGTTGACTCAACAGGTCAACATGATCTCTCAAAATCTGAATGGATGGCAACATGCATCCAACAGTACTAGAGAGGCAGCTTCTGAAGAAGCTTATGATCCTGAGAACCCTGCCATGGCAGAGGTTAATTACATGGGTGAATCTTATGGAAACACCTATAACCCATCATGGAGAAATCATCCAAATTTCTCCTGGAAGGATCAACAAAAGCCTCAACAAGGCTTTAACAATGGTGGACGCAATAGGCTGAGCAATAGTAAGCCATATCCATCATCTTCTCAGCAACAGACAGAGAATTCTGAACAAAACACTTCTAATTTAGCCAATATAGTCTCTGATCTGTCAAAGGCCACTTTCAGTTTCATGAGTGAAACAAGATCCTCCATTAGAAATCTGGAGGCACAAGTGGGCCAGCTGAGTAAGAAAGTCATTGAAACTCCTCCCAGTATTCTCCCAAGCAATACAGAAGAGAATCCAAAAGGAGAGTGTAAGGCCATTGATATACTCAACATGGCCAAATGCACAAGGGAGGAGGAGGACGAAAATCCTAGTGAGGAAGACCTCATGGGACGTCCCTCAAGAAAGAAGGAGTTTCCTATTAAGGATCCAAAGGAATCTGAGGCTCATACAGAGACCATAGAGATTCCATTAAATCTCCTTCTGCCATTCATGAGCTCTGAAGACTATTCTTCCTCTGAAAAGGATGAAGATGTGACTGGAGAGCAAGTTGCTCAATATTTAGGAGCTATCATGAAGCTGAATGCCAAGTTGTTTGGTAATGAGACCTGGGAAAGTGAACCTCCCTTGCTCATTAATGAACTGGATACTTGGATTCAAAAAAATTCTACCTCAAAAGAAACAAGATCCTAGCAAGTTCTTAATACCTTGTACCATAGGCACTATGATCTTTGATAAAGCTCTGTGTGATCTGGGGTCAGGGATAAATCTTATGCCACTCTCTGTAATGGAGAAGCTGGGGATCATTGAGGTACAACCTGCCTTGTTCTCATTACAATTGGCAGACAAGTCATTGAGACAAGCTTATGGAATAGTGGAGGACGTGCTAGTAAAGGTTGAAGGCCTTTACATCCCTGCTGATTTCATAATCTTAGACACTAGGAAGGAAGAGGATGATTGCATCATCCTTGGAAGACCTTTCCTAGCCACAGCAGGAGCTGTGATAGATGTCAACAGAGGTGAATTAGTCCTTCAATTGAATGGGGACTACCTTGTGTTTAAGGCACATGGCCATCCCTCTGTGACAGAAGAGAGTAAGCATGAAGAGCTTCTCTTAGTTCAGAGTCAAGAAGAGCCCACACAGTCAAACTCTAAGTTTGGTGTTGTGAGGCCACAACCAAACTCTAAGTTTGGTGTTAAGACCCCATATCCAAACTCTAAGTTTGGTGTTGGCAACTATACAACATTGACCTGATCACCTTGTAGCTCCATGAGAGCCACTGTCAAGCTATTGACATTAAAGAAGCGCTTGTTGGGAGGCAACCCAATTTTAATTATCTAATTTTTATTTTATTGTTATTTTATGTTTTATTAGGTACATGATCATGAGGAGTCACGAAAAAAATCAAAAAAATTAAAAATAGAGTCAAAAACAGAAGAAAAAAATTTTTCACCCTGGAGGACGCACAGGCTGGCGTTCAACGCCAGTAAGGTGCATCTGGCCGGCGTTCAACGCCAGAACAGAGCACCATTCTGGCGCTGAACGCCAGAAACAAGCAACATCCTGGCGCTGAACGCCAGGAATGTGCCCAGAGAGGAAAAACTGGCGCTGAACGCCAGTAACAAGCATGAAACTGGCGTTCAACGCCAGAAACATGCTTTACATGGGCGTTGAACGCCCAGAACGTGCACCAATGGGCGTTTAAACGCCAGAATGGTGTGCAAAGGCATTTTACATGCCTATTTGGTGCAGGGATGGAATTCCTTGACACCTCAGGATCTGTGGACCTCACAGGATCCACCTACCTTGCCCTCTCTCTCTCTCCATTCATGGTCATCCCTTCTGTTTTCATTCACCACTCACCTCTATCCACTCTGCCCCATAAACCCCACCCACCCAAAATGACCGAACATACACCCTCCCCTCTCCCTATAAATACCCTTCCATTCTACTTCATTTTCACACAACACTAACCCATCTTCTCCCCCTTAGCCGAACCCACCTCTCTCCCTCTCTACCATATTTCTTCTTCTTCTTCTTCTCTTCTTTTCTTTCTTGCTCGAGGGCGAGCAATTTTCTAAGTTTGGTGTGGTAAAAGCATAGCTTTTTGCTTTTCCATTACCATTAATGGCACCTAAGGCCAGAGAAACCTCAAAGGGAAGACAAAAGCTTCCACCTCTGAGTCTTGGGAGATGGAAAGACTCATATAAAGCCGTCATAGCTCAGTGTAGAACATGTGGCTGCAAATCAAGAGATCCCTGAGATACCTCAGGGGATAAATTGTCCTCCACACAAATATTGGAAGCAACTAAGGGTAGGAACACCAAAATTACTAGGAATCATTCAACAGAAGCAAGGAAGAGACACAGAGGAGCTCAAAGAGCACCATTGGACCTTCAAGAAGGCGCCACCCTCACTCAGGTGGATTCATTCCTTGTTCTTATTTCTTTCTGCTTTTCGGTTTTTAATGTTGTGTTTATATATGTTTTGTGTCTCTACTTCATGATCATTAGTATGTAACCATGCCTTAAAGCTATGAATAAAATCCATTAATCCTTCACTTCTCTTAAATGAAAAATGTTTTAATTCAAAAGAACAAGAAGTACATGAATTTCGAATTTATCCTTGAATTTAATTTTAATTATATTGATGTGGTGACAATACTTTTTGTTTTCTGAATGAATGATTGAATAGTGCATATGTCTTTTGATCTTGTTGTTTATGAGTGTTAAAATTGTTGGCTCTTCAAAGAATGATGAACAAGGAGAAATGTTATTGAGGATCTGAAAAATCATGAAATTGATTCTTGAAGCAAGAAAAAGCAGTGAAAAAGAAAGCTTGCGAAAAAAAATATAATAATAATAAGTGGCGAAAAAAATAAAATAAAGAAGGAGCAGTAGAAAAAGCCAATAGCCCTTAAAACCAAAAGGCAAGGGTAAAAAGGATCCAAGGCTTTGAGCATCAATGGATAGGAGGGCCCAAGGAAATTAAATCCAGGCCTAAGCGGCTAAATCAAGCTGTCCCTAACCATGTGCTTGTGTCATGAAGGTCCAAGTGAAAAGCTTGAGACTGAGTGGTTAAAGTCGTGATCCAAAGCAAAAGAGTGTGCTTAAGAGCTCTGGACACCACTAACTGGGGACTCTAGCAAAGCTGAGTCACAATCTGAAAAGGTTCACCCAGTTATGTGTCTGTGGCATTTGTGTATCCGGTGGTAATACTGGAAAACAAAGTGCTTAGGGCCACGGCCAAGACTCATAAGTAGCTGTGTTCAAGAATCAACATGCTTAACTAGGAAAGTCAATAACACTATCCAAAATTCTAAGTTCCCAGAGACGCCAATCACTCTGAACTTCAAAGGAAAAAGTGATATGCCAAAACTGTTCAGAAGCAAAAAGCTACAAGTCCCGTTCATCTAATTATAATTAATACTCATTGATATTTTGAAATTTATAGTATATTCTCTTCTTTTATCCTATTTGATTTTCAGTTGCTTGGGGACAAGCAACAATTTAAGTTTGGTGTTGTGATGAGCGGATAATTTATACGCTTTTTGGCATTGTTTTTAGGTAGTTTTTAGTAAGTTTGAGCTACTTTTAGGGATGTTTTCATTAGTTTTTATGTTAAATTCACATTTCTGGACTTTACTATGCGTTTGTGTGTTTTTCTGTGATTTCAGGTAAATTCTGGCTGAAATTGAGGGACTTGAGCAAAACTCTGAAGAAGGCTGACAAAAGGACTGCTGATGCTGTTGGAATCTGACCTCCTTGCACTCGAAATGGATTTTCTGGAGCTACAGAACTCCAAATGGTGCGCTCTCAATGGCGTTGGAAAGTAGACATCCAGAGCTTTCCAGAAATATATAATAGTTCATACTTTATTCGGATATTGACGACATAACTTGGCGTTGAACGCCAAGTTCATGCTGCTGTCTGGAGTTAAACGCCAGAAAAACGTCATGATCCGGAGTTGAACGCCCAAAACACGTCATAACTCGGAGTTCAACTCCAAGAAAAGCCTCAGCTCGTGGATATATCAAGCTCAGCCCAAACATACACCAAGTGGGCCCCGGAAGTGAATTTATGCATCAAATGCTTACTCATGTAAACCCTAGGAGCTAGTTTATTATAAATAGAACATTTAACTATTGTATTAGATGTCTTTTGACCACGTTTCATCTTTGGTCTTAGTTTTGTATTATTCTTCATCTTAGGGGGCCATTGAGCACGTTCAGGGGGGCTGGCCATTCGGCCATGCCTGAACCTTTTACTTATGTATTTTCAACGGTGGAGTTTCTGCACACCATAGATTAAGGGTGTGGAGCTCTGCTGTACCTCAAGTATTAATGCAATTCTATTCTCTTTTATTCAAATCTCTCTTATTCTTATTCCAAGATATTCATTCGTACCCAAGAACATGATGAATGTGATGATTAAGTGACGCTCATTATCATTTTCACTTATGAACGCACGTGATTGACAACCACTTCCGTTCTACATGCAACAGAGCTTGAATGTGTATCTCTTAGATTCCCCAACAGAATCTTCGTGGTATAAGCTAGATAGATGGCGGCATTTATGAGGATCCGGAAAGTCTCACCTTGTCTGTGGTATTCCGAGTAGGATCTTGGGAATCCGGAAAGTCTAACCTTGTCTGTGGTATTCCGAGTAGGATTCCGGTAATGAATGACTGTGACGTGCTTCAGACTCGCAAGTGCTGGGTGTTAGTGACAGACGCAAAAGAATCAAGGGATTCTATTCCAGTAGGAGCGGGAACCAACCAGTGATTAGCCGTGCTGTGACAGAGCGCGTGAGCGTAGTTTTCACTGCAAGGATGGGATGTAGCCTTCGGCCAGGTGATGCCTCCAGACGATTAGCCATGCGAGTGACAGCCGCAGAGGATCATTTTCCCGAGAGGATTCAAAGTAGCCATCGTCGAACGGTGAACCCCTATACACAGCTTGCCATGGAAAGGAGTAAGAAGGATTGAGTTGAAGCAGTAGGAAAGTAGGCGTCCTTGAGCCATACAGTATCTCCATATGCTTATCTGAAATTTTCACCAATGAATCTGCATAAGTATCCCTTTTATTATTTCTTTTTATTATTTGATTTTCTAAATTCCATAATTTTATCTGCCTAACTGAGATTTACAAGGTGACCATAGCTTGCTTCATACCAACAATCTCTGTGGGATCGACCCTTACTCGCGTAAGGTTTATTACTTGGACGACCCAGTACACTTGCTGGTTAGTTGAACGGAGTTGTGTCCACTCGTGTCAATTTCAAATTCCATAAAAGTACAACTTAAAGAATAGTGATCACAATTTCGTCCACCAATGTTCTACTTGGTTGAAAAATAATAAGTTCTTTTCAAAGACCCTATTTTTGAAAACTTTCACTAATTCAAACCAAAATTCTATGCTAAACTTGTTTGAAGATTGTAATTTGGAACATGGTTTTAGAGCTAGAACACACAACCTAGTGGGATTTTGAGCCTAATTGTATGGTTACATTATTTGACCATGATTTTTATTCTTGTTTGTTTTCTCTCTTCTATGATTGTAATCTATGGTTTGTTCCATTCTATATGTCCATTATTTAATGTATTCATGCATATGTATGATTGAGGCCATCATTTATTATTAGCTCACTATCCTAAATGGCCTACCATTCTAAATATCCATTATTTGCCACTTTGAGCCTATTAACCCCATTTGTTCTATATTTTACCACATCACTAGCCTTAAACAGAAAAACAAATTAATTGCCCCAAATTGAATCTTTGGTTAGCTTAAGATAGAGATTGTGTGTAAACTAAATGTGGGGAAACTATGGAAACTCGGGTTAATAAGAATGTATGTTAATTGATAAATATCTAAGGTCTAAATGCTACTCATGTGAAATTATGAAAATCAAATGCATTGATACTATGATGCTTTCAAAAAAAATATTTGTATGTTTCAGTTTAAGTTTAGGGGAATGAAAGCACCCCAAACGATAAGTTTAATAAAAAGAATCAATGCATATAAGGTGAAATAAAAAGAACATTTAAGTACATGAGTAGGTGCAGCATACAAAGTGAGATTATGGGAATTTAGGCATGATTTTAGAAGCATAGGAAACGTGTGTGTGTTAGGTGAGAACTTAGGATAATCAAGGATTCAATTTTCAGCTCACTTAGCCATATATGTGTCCTCACCCTTACCTAAGCCCCATTACAACCTTAAGAAAGACCTCATGATGTTTGTATATGTGCATTAAATATTTGTTGATTAGTTAGATGAAGAACAAATTTTAAAAAGCATGAATGGAGGAGACTAGAGTGGATTACCCTATACACCTGAGTGACTAGAGTGCATACACGCTCCTAGTGAGGGTTCAAGCTTGACTCTATATTCCCGGCTCTCAAAAGCTATCTTCTCACAAGTTTACTTATTCTTATTGTGTGATTTGGATTAGTGAAATTTGATTTCTGTTTGTCTTGGAAGACTTGTTTATTTTCTTAACTAAGTAGGCATAGACATTTCTTCATATAGTTGCATTCATATGTATAGATTGCATTGCATTGCATGAGTCCTATTGTCCCTATTCATTCTTTTTAGTTTTCTTGAGCTTAGCATGAGGACATGCTAATGTGTAAGTGTCTGGAAGTTGATAAATCACTATTTTACGGTTTATCTTGTGCTCAATTGAGTAGTTTTTATCAGATTCTTCCCACATTTATCCATGTAATTAGCATGTTATACATTTACCTTCCTGATCTAATACTATGATTGAAAACATGCTTCCTAAGCCTTTAAATTGTTAGATTATAATCCCTCTCTATACCATTCGATGTCGTGATCTGTGTGTTTAGTATTTCAGGCCTTACAGGGCAAGAATGGCTTGGAGAACGGAAAGGAAGCTTGCAAAAATGGAAGGAACACAAAGAAACAATGAAGCTGACCAGCGAGACGTGACGCGCACGCATGGCTGACGCGTGCGCGTGATTAGCACACAAGACGAGCGACGCGTACGCGTGACTGATGCATACGTGTGACAAGGAGTTTTCACAAAGGATGCGAACGTGTGACCTACGCGTATGCGTGACATGCGCGATGTACAACAGTTGTAGAAAATTGCTGGGGGCGATTTTGGGCCAGTTTTAGACCCAGATTTTGGCCCAGAAACACAGACTAGAGCAAGGGAATAGCAGAGACTCAAGACACATTCTCATTCTGCATAATTTTAGTTTTTAGTTTAGAATCTTAGAGAGAATTACTACTCCTTCCTCTAGGTTTTCTTCACATTCATAGTTTTGAGAGTTTTATGCTTTTGCTTTGGATATTGAGAAGAGACTACCTCCGTGAAGTTGCTACTCTAGTTTATTTTGTTTGCCCCTTACTCTTTCGTATCCTTAATCCTTGTTCAGAATTATAATTGGATTATTTTTATAATTTATTAATACAAAGAACCATTTTTAGTTTTAATTAATTTTCAGTTATTATTTATTATGTCTCACTTTTATTCCTCTCTTAATCATGTGGAAGTTATGTTCATATTAATGGAGTAGTTTCCTAACTTGATTGGGGGTTGATTAAGAAAAGAACCTTGAGTTGGGATACTCAAGTGTTAATCTTAATTGGGAGTTGTTGGCTAACTCTCCTGTCTCTGACTCTAATCCTTTCTCAGGAAAGGATTAGGACGCAAGCAATAAGATTAGTCAGAGAGTTACTTGACTTTCCCTTATTAATAAGGGATAACTAAGTAGAATGACAACCCCTTTTATTATTACACTTGGGGAAATTCAACAAGGATAGAACTTCTAATTAATCTTCTCACGGTCAAGACTTTTATTTGAATCACATAAATTCTCAATCATTTATTTCTCTGTTTCTCAAACTCAAAAAATATTTCTTGGAAAACTTCTTATCTGTAAATAGCACTCTCTCTGCAACTCGTTGGGAGACGACCTGGGATTCATAATCCCAGTATTTTATTTCTAAAATTTGTGACAACTCATTTCTAAATTGATACGCGGTATCTTCATTGGTTAAGAGCTATATTTGCAACGCTGTTTTCTTTATAAACTCTTAATCGGTGATTTTCCGCTACGTCATTGTCACAGAGAAAGCTTTTCCTACTAGGGACTCTGCACGGTTCACCAACCGTTACTGTGAGCAAATATTTCCCATCCTGGCTGAGCAAAACTACAATAATGAGCGCCTACTCATTCTTCCAACACACCTTGCTGATCTTGTGGAGTCCCGCATTGAAAGGAGGCAGTGGGGATTCTTGAAGAGGCAGCCGCGGGTGGCCAATCTATCATGAGTAGTTAAATTCTACTCCGACTTTCACTTACCAACCTTACAGTCTATCTATGTTCGTCAAAAGCAAGTACCTATCTCCGAAGGGGCCATTCAGAGAGTCTTGGATCTTTCACCTAGTCCAGAGGGATTGGACCCCTATCAAGAGGCCTCTCTCAAGCGCCAAACATACCAGTTTGACTGGGATAGCGTCCTAGGAGTTATAGCACAACCTGGCAGCACTTGGATCTATGGACAGCGTCAGACTCAACCTAAGAGCATCTCGGCTCCTACACTTACCTTGGAGGCTCGCGTGTGGGCACAGATTATGTCCCACTATGTATTTCCGAGCACTCATGAGTCCACATTCACTGCAGACATGGCTGTTCTCATCTGGTGCATTCTCACAGAGCAACCTCTCAATTTACCAAGGCACATTCGGCAGGCCATGGGGCACGTACAAATTGCAGATAACCTACCCTTTCCCGCATTGGTTTCGGATCTTGTCTCTACAGCTAAAGTTTCCTATAGGGCTGGAGACACCAAAGCCAGATCCCAATGGCTGATTAGTATGTCCCGCATGGGAAGTATATCAGACCCCAAGTACCTTTTGCTAGCCGACATCCCAGCCCATCCGTAGACACTCCTCCTACTTCTGCCCCGCCCTCACCCATACCTCGTACACCATCCACTACTCAGATGTTCCTTCAGATCCTTCAGAGGTTAGACCGGCAAGATCGGCAGATGGAGCGACTGGAGCACCGTAACAAGCGCCGATACACCTATCTGAAGGAGCTCATTGCTAGTACTCACCCACCTCCAGAAGAGAAAGATACACCAGACTCCACTTCACCTACCAGCACCGGGAGCCATGATGACCCTGACAGTGGGGGTAATGCTACCAGCCCCACCTTGCTCCTTAATAATGGCACGGAGGACCGTGCCAAGACTTAATTGTGGGGAAGTCTGTACCTGACTTTCGGAGGTACTCTCTCTTAATACCAATATACTATTTCTTTTCTCTTTTTTCTAGATAGGATAAACTGCATGATAATAATTGCTTGCATGTATGTTCTGCTTGGTTGAAATAATGAGTTTCTCCTCAAGACCCTGTTTAGAGCATTTCACTAATTCAAACTGAGAATTTGTGTTAAATTTATTTGAAGATTGTAATCTGGAACATGGTTGATAGCTAAGAACACACAACCTATGAGATTTTGAGCTTAATTATATGGTTACATTATTTAACCATGATTTTAGTTTATTCTTGTGTGTTTTCTTCTCTATGACTGCGATCTATGTTTTGTTCCATTCTATATGTCCATTGTTTAGTGTATATTCATGCTTACATATAATTGAGTCCATCAATTGTTATTAGCTCACTTATCCCAAATAGCCTACCATTTCATCTACCTTTATTTGCCACTTTGAGCCTTTTAATCCCCATTTATTCTTTATGTTACCACATCACTAGCCTTAAGTGGAAAAATAAGTATTACCCTAATTGAATATTTGGTTAGCTTAAGATAGAGATTGTATGTCAATTAAGTGTGGGGAAATATGGAAACTTGGGTTAGTAAGAATGTGCTTTGTTTTTATTGACAAATTTTGAGAATTTTGGGTGCTACTCATGTGATATCATTAAACCATAGGCATTGATCCACTATGCTTTTTTTGATATATATATATATATATATATATATATATATATATATATATATATATATATATGAATAAATAATTGAAGGACAAAAATTACCCTAATGTTAAGTGCAATAGAAAGATCAATGCATATGTGATAAAAGAAAATTGATACATGGGTATGTGAATTGTACAAAAGTGAGATTTTGGGTAGCTAGGCATGATTTTAGAATTATATAGAGTAGGTATAAGTGTTAGGTGAGAGCTTAGGTTAGTCAAAGATTCAATTTATAGCTCACTTGGCCATACATATATCCTCACCCTTACCTTAGTCCCATTACAACCTTGAAAATACCTCATGATGTTTGCATTTATACACTAGACATTTGTTGATTGGTTAGATGAAGAGCAAAATTTTAGAAAGCATGACTAGAGGAGACTAGAGTGGATTAACCCTAAACACCTGAATAATTAGAGTGCATATACTTTTCCAGCGAGGGTTCAATGCTTGATTCTATGTTTCCGGCTTTCATGAGCTATCTTCTTACAAGTTTACTTGCCTCTTATTGTGTGATTTGAATTAGTGGAATATGATTTATGTTTGTCTTGGAGGACTTGTTTATTTTTAACCAAATAGGTAAAAACATCTTAGCATGTAGTTGCATTCACTTACATAGGTTGCATTGCATGAGTCTTGCTTTCTCCCATTCATTCTTTTGGTCTCCTTGAGCTTAGCATGAGGACACGCTAATGTTTAAGTGTGGGGAGATTGATAAACCACTATTTTGTGGTTTATCTAGTGCTAAATTGAGTGGTATTTATCAATTCTCTACATACTTATTCATACAATTTACATGGTTTTACAAATCCTTCCCAATTTCGTTCTATGGTTGAAAACTTGCTTCCTAAACTCTTAAATTGTGTATTTTTAATTTCATTATATACCATTCGATGCCGTAATCCGTGTGTTAAGTTCTTTCAGGCTTTATAGGGCAGGAATGGCTTAGAAGATGGAAATGAAGCTTGCAAAAATGGAAGGAATACAAGAAACTAAAGAGCTGAGCAACGAGGATCGACGCGAACGCACGGCTCACGCGTGCACGTGACTTGGCGCATTCCACAACGACACACACACGTACCTGATGTGGACGCGAGCCATGCGCAGAAGACCATCGACGCGTACGTATGCATGACGCGTACGTGCGACATGCGCCACATACAGAATTTGCAAAAAACTCTGGGGGTGATTTTGGGCTGAGTTTGGATCCAGTTTTCGGCTCAGAAACACAGACTAGAGCTAGGAGACAGCAAGGACTCAACACAGATTCACACATTCTCATTCATTAGTTTAGTTTTTAGTTTTTGGATCTTGGGGAGAAAATTACTACTTCCTCTAGGGTTCTTCAGAGATTTAGAGATTTTCTAGTTTTATGCTTTTGAATTAGATATTGAGAAGAGTTACTATCTCCGTGAAGTTTCTATCATTCTAGTTTGTTTTCTATTCCTTTACTCTTTTATTTTCCCAATTATTTTGTTTAGAGTTATATGGATACATTCGATTTTGGAATTAATTAATGCAAGGATACTTTTCTATTTAATTTCTTTATTTGTTGATTATTTTCAATTAAGGTTAATTATCATGTCTTCCTTCTACTCCTTTTACATGCATGCGAAAATGGCATCCATGTCAATGGAGTAGGTTCTCAACTTCACTTTGGAGTTGATTAATAGGAGACCCTTGAGTTGGAATACTCAAGAGTTAACTGGTCACTGGAAGTTGTTGGCTGGCTCTCTAGTCACTAATACTAATCCTTCCCAAGGGAGAGGATTAGGACTTGTGAATAAGAGTTGGCTCAATTACTTGACTTTTCCTTATTTGGTAAGGGGTTAACTAAGTAAAAACAACAACCTGTCACTATTACTCTTGGAAAAGTCCAACAAAGATAGAACTTCCGATTAATTTTCTCCTGGTCAAGGCTTTTATTTTAATTACATAAAATTCCTTTTTAATTTCCACTTCTTTAATTTATAATAATTTATTTGTCCATTCCCCAAACTCCAAATTTCTGAGAAACTCCTGATCAATAAATAGCACTCTCTTCGCAACTCGTTGGGAGACAACCTGAAAATTTTACTCCCAGTATTTTGTTCTTAATTTTGTGATAACCTTTTTTAAATTGATACTCGGAATTTTCATCGTTTAAGAACTGTACTTGCAAGGTAATTTTCATTATAAATTCTTAATCGGTAATTTTCCGCACGCCACTCATGACATGTAACATTAGTTATGGGACATCTAGTTTGATTTTCTTTTAACTAGATGACACTCTCTATACTCCAAATTCAACCAATCCACTTTCACCAATTTAGTTCCTACTAAAGAAAAATTCAACTGCTCAAGATATTCTTTTGGGTTCTATCTTTTTACCCAACACCTTTAAGAAAAATTTGACTCTTTTTTTACCATATTTTTGAGTCATTTTAAAATTATTTATGTACAAAAAATTTATATTTTTAGTATATAATCAAAGTTTTACAATGATATTCCCGTAGGGTGTTTGATCACAAGAAATCTCAGAAGATTGCTATTTTACTTAGGGCGCTTAATGTAACTATTAATGAAGTTTGTGAAGCTCTTAAGAAAGTTAAAACTAATGATTAAATAAAATAGCTATTCTATTTTTTTAAACTCATTGTATCTCACTCATTGGAAGTGACTCATCGAAATAAGAGTATTGAACATAACATATATTTATTGGGAATTGAAATATCTTTTATATTGATATACTTTATTTTATTTTTGATATACTTTATATTTATTTTTTACCTTGCCTTTTTTTTTCTTTTGTTTTTCGGCTTGGTTTTAATTTCTTTTCAGTCTTCAGATTGGCTTTTCTAAAAAATTGTTGATTGCTCCTTGTAATTCTTGCTATTATCTAACAACCCATATATTATGCGACTTCAAAAAATTTAAGCCCTTTATATTAGTACAACGTAAGTCCAAAAGCAATGCCAAAAAAATATTTTATATTAAGCATGGCAAACTTACATTATTGCAACATAAACCCAAGGTCAAGGTAACTATGTCGCAAAAAGACCTGCAAATCAGTTCATCGGTCGTAAAGCAAGTCATTTCAGATCACCAACTCACATTTCACGCATGAATATTTCAGGAGGGACAACAAGCCAAAAAATACCAGATGTATCATTCACCTTATTTAGCCAGGTGCACAGATTAAAACTCACCATTACACATAGCAAAAGTCCCAGAACTGCTTTATAAATTCTAGCTCTTTTGCGAGATCGATAAATGTAATTTTGACTTTACTCTTTTTTGGATTTGGACTTTACTCTTTAATGTGCAAGTAAACATGCTAAATCACATTTATTATGTTAATATAATGGGCCTATTTTTTTTTTTGGTCATGTAATGGGCATGTTCTTGGCTGGCAGGATTTGTTATTTGTTAGATTAAGTATTTTTAATTTTATATATACATGAAAGTTTAATATAAACATTTATAAATTATAGATGTATATAGCTATAGGAGCTTAGCATAAAAATCCCTGATGGGCCGTATCTCCTTGAAATTGGGAATTGTGGCCTTATGGTTGGGCTTTACATTAAAAATAAAGTAGAGTGTGGCAAGCTTAACCGAATTTGTTAGAGCATACACTATATATAATAACTAGAGATATTTTCTATTTTCAAGCAATTTTCGCATCCAAGTAATTTTAGGTCACGCGCTTTTTTCACTTTCTTCTTTCCTCATGTTTCTTCTATTCTTCTTCTTCTCTTCTCCCTCGGACTTCTTCTTCTTCTTCTTCTTATTCTCACGTTCGTTTACACACGGAGCGTCTTTTTCTTCGCCTTATTCTTCGCGTTCCTCCTCCTCCTCATTTTTCTCATTCTTTTTCGCGTTCCTTCTTCTTCACGTGTTTTCTCCTTATCATCGTTCTTTTGTTGTTGTTGCTGCTGTATTTTTTTGTCTTTTTCTCCTTCTCTCTCTGGTGAAGAAGCAGTAGAAAGCGAGACGAAGAGTTTTGAATTGTGCAGAACAGAAATGAACCGAACATATTATTATGGTAAAATAATTGTATAGTACTAAATGAATAGAATATTATACATTATATAAATTCAAATTCAATAGCTTTCTGCATAATGAACCGAACACGTACTCATGGTGAAACAATTATATAGTACTGAATGAACGAAACATAATCCATTATATAAAATCAAATTTAGACAACTTTCTGCATAATGAACTGAATACGTACTCATGGTGAAATAATTGTATAATACTAAATGAACGAAACATAATCCATTATATAAAATCAAATTCAAACAGCTTTTTGTATAATGAACCGAACACGTACTCATGGTGAAACAATTGTATAGTACTGAATGAACGAAATATAATCTATTATATAAAATTAAATTTGAAACATCTCTGTCTACAATTTAGAGATTATCAATTTAATTCAATTCAATTCAGATTCAAAACACCTGCTTCCATTCAATTCAATTCAATTTAGCAATTACATTCCATTCCATTCGATTGAAAAAAATAATCTATTAGCAAAATGTTAGTGTTGTTGGTGATGACGATAACGAAAGAGGAAAAGAAGAAGAAGAAGAGGTGGAGGAGGAGGAGGAGAAGTAAAAGAAGTGTAACACCCTAACTATCAAATGTCACGCTTCCGGCTACGCCACTCTAATTGCTCGGGTATTACGATAACTCTTAAAATATTTAATACTAAAATATGAACCTGTTTAAATCTTAAACCGAATTTTTCACAACATACATCCATACTATTATCAATACTTACAAGGATACATACATACATACATATATATATATATATATATATTAATAATTTTAAAGATAAAGGCGAGGGAAAACATAAATACTAAAACAATCCAAAATATCATCTAAACAGAAAGAAATAAGCCCTTCCGAACCTCGTCGTCCATAACCTGAAAAGAGAAAAGACTTGTAGGGGAGTGAGAACATCGTCCTTGAAAGGGTTCTCAGTAGAGGGTTTTTGAGAATTACTATAATAGGATACGTGAAAAATAAAACCGTTACAGTGATTAATAACTGCCTTATGCATACTTTCGAAACCCAATGATTTACCATTAAAAACCTGAAATCTTTTCTGAAAGAGGAAACTGTTATTTCTTTAAAAATTTCAAAAGCCTTTCAAAAGGTTTTTCCTAGACAGTATGAATGACCAATCTGCTCCAAGAATAGGTTCATTAAGTCTATGCTGAACCAGTTTAGTTTTTCATCCTTTTCTAAAACAGAAACGCAAACCAAACATGGCCTTCGGCCTATCTCATTATCAACCACGGTCTTAAGCCCAAACAATCCAAACAACAACCAATCACCACAATCCAACAGAGTTTCAGTAGCAAACACAGGTCGGAAAGTTCAAGCACAAACAAACAGTTACTTCAAGTAGAACAATTAGCAGTTAACCACAATTAATCACAAAGGCAAACCAAATACAATATACACACCTAACCAATATCACATAGATGCATATGATGAATGCCTATCCTAGTGGCTGATGAGTCTCATCTGTCGGTTATAAAGCCAACCTGACAAGTCCTGGTAGCTAATCATTGGACTGTCCGTCTGTCGTGTATCCCCAACTCGAGTTATTGACAATCATAATCATAATCACACAACACCCGCACTGGTGTTTATCCACAGGGGCGAGCTCATCCAGAATTTTCACAGTGTCCGGCCACACTTATGACATAGGGTCAGCAAAGTATTGATGCTTGAGCGTCTTTTCTGTCTTTTCCTTGTGAATTTGCACTTGAATTGCTAAGTTTAATCAAGATTTAATATATTTTAGCCACTATGAATGCTACTTTGAGTTGTGTGAAATTTTGCTTATTTCAGGTAGCATTTTGGACGAATTCCATAGAGTTTAAGTCAAGGATAGAGAATGGAGAGAATGAATAATGCAAACTGCCTCCTCCACACTGAACTTGAGAATTTCCAAGTTTAGTCTGGACCTTAATGAATCAAGTGGTCCCCAATTCGTCCAAAGGCTGCATGGATTAATTTAAAATAATTTTGATTTAAACTTTTATTTGATTTATAATTAGGAAAAGATATTATTTAGTTTTAGAAAATATATTTTACATTAATTAGGATTAGATATAAAAGAGAAAAGAATCAGCCCTTCGGGCTCATCTCTTCTCTTCTAACTCATTCCACAATTCACAGTTTACCTGAATCCTAGTTTTCTCTCTGAACCATGAGCAACTAAATCTTCACTGTTAAGGTTTGGAGCTCTGTCTATTGTATGGATTGATACTATTATTTTTCTATTTTAATTCATGTACTGATCTATATTTCAAGAATTGTTTTTTGTTCTTTATCTTATGAATTTGGGTGGAACAGAAGTATGACCCTTGTTCTAATTGAGTTCTTGTATAACTTGGAAAAGCTCTTTATTTGAACAACAGCTTGAAAACATATTCTCCTAAATTTTTAATTATCTAGACTTAACGGGATACGTGACATATAATCCTCTTATATTTAGGTAATTAGGGTTTCTGTGGCATATAAACTAGAATTGAACTTCACCCTCTAATTGGAATTAAGTGACCAAGGAATTGGCGGTTGATGAATTTTAGAGGAGACTAAAAAGGTCTAAGGAATTAGGGTTTAGTCACACATAGTTTGTCATGAATTAAATCTTGTATGATTAAAATAGTTAGTAAGAAAATTCAATCCGGAAAATAGATAACTCTGAAGCCTTAACTGTTTCTCCATATATATTCTTCACAGCTGGTTTACTGTTTACCTTCTGATACTCTGAATTACTGTTTTATGCAATTGAACTCTTAAAACATCATTTTCTGCTTGTCTGACTAAGCTAATCACTCAATCATTGTTGCTTGATCCATCAATCCTCGCGGGATTGACTTTTACTCACCTGAGGTATTACTTGGTACGACCCGGTACACTTGCCGGTTAGTTTGTGGATTATAAATTCCGCACCAAATTTTTGGTGCCCTTATCAGGAATTGACTGTGATTGATAACTACACGTTGTTTGATTGCTCAGATTAGATAATTTTTTCTTTAATTAATTTTTTTAGTATTATTAGTTTTTATTTTCCATTTCTTTTTTTTCTTTACGTTTTTCTTTTCTTTTCATTCGCTTTTCCCCCTCCCCTGTGTACCTTATTCTTTTTTATTTTTATTATTTAATTTAAAAAAAAACTAACAAACAAACAAACGTTCATTGTTATTTTCATCTTCCTTTTTAATTTCCTTTTACATTCTTTTTATTTCAATTTTACGTTTTTGTTTTATTTTTTTACGTTATTGTTCTTTCTTTTAATTTCTTTTTTTTTATTTTATTAGTTCCATTTGATTTTTGTCTTTAATTTTTGAAAATTTGCATCATATATTTTTTTCTTAATTGCTAAAATTAAGTTTGGTGTCCCCTAGTTATTTTTATTTTAATTTTTTTGATTATTTTTCTGATAAATCTCAAATTTTTTGTTCGAATTTACTCGCTTTATTTATTTACTTGCTTTCATTTGTTTCTTTTACACAGGTTACCTCACTCGGAATTCTCTGCACTCTGACATAGAGATTCTCACTTTTCTTTGTTTTCTGTTTGTTTATGAGCAGGAACATGGATAAGGAACCTCTGTTAGACTTTGATCCTGAACCTGAAAGGACTTTGAGGCGGCGTTTGCAACAAGCAAGACTTTACAAGGCTGCAAAGTCCACTATGGATCATAATAATGCTGTTAATGCCAATGTGGCAAATCCAGTTAGGAATGAGCACCCTAGAAGAGTGCTTGGCTCTTACACCGCTTCTAATGCTGACCTTTATGGCAAAAGTATTGTGGTGCCTCCTATAGTTGCAAATAACTTTGAACTGAAGCCACAGCTAGTTACTCTTGTGCAACAGAATTGCCAGTATCATTGACTCCCTCAGGAGGATCCCAATCAGTTTATCTCTAATTTTCTGCAGATTTGTGATACTGTGAATACTAATGGGATAAACCCTGAGGTGTACAAACTCATCCTCTTTCCATTTGCCTTGAGGGATAAAGCAAAGATGTGGCTAGATTCTCAACCCAAGGAGAGTTTGGAGGTTCAAACCTTCAGGCAGAAGGATGGTGAGACCCTTTATGAAGCTCGGGAGAGGTACAAGCTTCTGACCAGGCAATGCCCTCTGGACATGTTCTCTAAATGGACCCAACTAGATATTTTTTATGAAGGCTTGGGTGAAATGTCCAAAATGTTCTTAGATAATTCTGCAGGTGGTTCATTGCACATGAAGAAGACACCGAAGAAAATTATTGAGCTTATTGAGTTGGTTGCTAGCAACCAATATTTATACTCATCTAACAGGAATCCTGTGAACTCTGAGGCTCCTCAGAAGAGAGGCATTTTGTAAGTGGAAGCTATTGATGCTCTTCTTGCTCAGAACAAGCTTTTGTCTCAGCAAATAAATCTAATTACTCAACAGTTGAGTGGAATGCAAGTTTCAGCTGTCAACACTCAGAATGCACATCAAGAGCTCCCTTATGACATGAAAGGTAACTCTATGCAAAATGAGAATAATGTTTATGCTCAATCTTCCACTGAACAGGTCAATTACATGGGAAATTCTACTAGAAACCTAAGTAATAATCCGTTAGCCAAGACCTATAATCAGGGGTGAAGAAATCACCAAAATTTAGGGTGGAGAGAGTGATAAACCGCTATTTTACGGTTTATCTTATGCTTATTTCAGTAGATTTAACCCATTATTCTCACACTTATTCATGTAAATTGCATGTTTTATATTTTCCTTTCTGATTTTGTGCTATGATTGAAAACATGCTTCTTTGGTCTTAATTTAGCTAATTTTAATCCTCTCTTATTACCATTCGATTCCATGATATGTTTGCTGATTTTTTTCAGGATTTATAGGGCAGGAATAGCTTAGAGGATAGAGATGAAGCATGCAAAAGTGGAAGGAACACAAGAAAACAGGGAATTCAGAAGCTAGCAGCAACGCGTACGCGTGACAAGGATTTTTGCCAAACGACGCGTACGCGTGGACGACGCATACGCGTGATAAAGCGTCTCATGCTGCATATTGCAGAAAGCACTGGGGCAATTTCTGGGCTATTTTTGGCCCAATTTCAAGCCCGAAAACTCATATTAGAGGCTACAGAGTGGGGGAATCAAGGACACACATTCATTCACATAATTTTAGGTTTTAGATGTAGTTTTCTAGAGAGAGAGGCTCTCTCCTCTCTCTAGGTTTTAGGGTTCTTAGTCTTATTTCTTCTTAATTTTAGATTTTTACTTTACTTTAATTTAGGTTTCTTCTACTATTATTTGTTCTAGCACTTTAGTTGTCTATTTCTCATTGTGATTTCGTTATTTTGCTAATTTAGTTTACGAACTTTTCATGTTAGATTCAATTTCTTATTAATGCAAGTTGAGGTATTTTATGTCTATTGCTTCTCCCTTCATTTGTGTTCATTGATGTTTGAAATTGGTTATTTAGATTTTACATCCTCTTATTGCTTTTCTATGCTTTTATTTTGTGCTCACCAAGTGTTTGATAAAATGCTTGGTTGGATTTTAAATTAGCTTTTTATGTTCTTAGCTTATATTGAATAATTAGAGACTCTTGAATTGTCAAAGTCTCTTGTTGGTTGGTGATTGAAACTTGCTAGTCGGCTTGAGCTTCACTAATGCTTGTCTTTGAGTAGGACTTGTGAACTTAAGTTAACTTCACTCACTTGACTTTCCTTCATTGTTAGAGGTTAACTAAATGATAGCAAAAGTCAATTACCATCACAAGTGACTATGATAATAGGGATAGGAATTCTAATTATCAATCCTTACTAGGACTTTTCTTAATTATTAGTTTATCTTCTTGTCATTTACATTTCCTTTTCAATAATTAAAAACCCAAAAAGATACAATCTCATAACCAATTATAAGTACACTTCCCTGCAATTCCTTGAGAGACAACCCGAGGTTTAATACTTCGGTTAATTTTATTGGGTTTGCTTTAGTGACAAACAAATTAAATTTGATTGAGGTTTAATTGTCAGTTTAGATCTATACTTGCAATGTGACTATTTTGTGAAATTCTTTACCGACGATTTTCCCCCATCAATTTTTGGCGCCGTTGCTGGGGAATTGCAAACGTGTGCCTTATTATTGGTTATTATAAATATTTGCTTTTTGCTTGTTTATTAGTTTTTGTTAGTTTTAGGATTTTGTTGCTTATTTTTATTAGTTTTTTGTTTTTATTTGCTACCATGAATTCTCATTCCTTTGGCTATGAATTTGGTTACAATTATGTTGTAGGAAGTGGAGATAACAATAAAGGCTTAGATCAAGGATTGGACAATCAAAGATAGGAGGAGCCACTTGGATTTGATCAACCCTCTTGGCAACAACATCCTCCAATGTGCTATGAGCAACAACCGTTCCATGATGCATACCAAGACAATGGTTATGGTGGATCTCTTCGTGACAATCAATACCCACCACACTATACCTATGAACCTCATCCTCAATATAGCCCACAACTATACTTACAAGCCCCATTTCACCAAACATCTCTATATGACCCCAACCAATATCCACCGTACCAACCACCCTATGAGCCTGGTGCACGAAATTGCAATCACACTTTTGCAATTCCGCACAACTAACCAGCAAGTGCACTGGGTTGTCCAAGTAATACCTTACGTGAGTAAGGGTCGATCCCACGGAGATTGTCGGCTTGAAGCAAGCTATGGTTATCTTGTAACTCTTAGTCAGGATATCAATAATTATCAGGGTTGATTGTAAAAAGCAAAAGAACATGAACTAAGTACTTGTTTTGCAGTAATGGGGAACATGTTGAGGTTTTGGAGATGCTCTATCTTCTGAACCTCTGCTTTCCTACTGTCTTCTTCTTCAAGCACGCAAGGCTCCTTCAATGGCAAGCTGTATGTAGGGTTTCACCGTTGTCAATGGCTACCTCCCATCCTCTCAGTGAAAATGTTCAACGCGCTCTGTCACAGCACGACTAATCATCTGTCGGTTCTCAATCAGGTTGGAATAGAATCCAGTGATTCTTTTGCGTCTGTCACTAACGCCCAGCCTTCAGGAGTTTGAAGCTCGTCACAGTCATTCAATCCTTGAATCCTACTCAGAATACCACAGACAAGGTTTAGACCTTCTGGATTCTCGTGAATGCCGCCATCAATTCTAGCTTATACCTCGAAGATTCTGATTAAGGTATCCAAGAGATATCTACTCAATCTAAGGTAGAACGGAGGTGGTTGTCAGGCACACGTTCATAGTTGAGAATGATGATGAGTGTCACGGATCATCACATTCATCAAGTTTAAGAACAAGTGATATCTTAGAATGGAAGCAAGCATGATTGAATGAAAAACAGTAGTAATTGCATTAATCCATCAAGACACAGCAGAGCTCCTCACCCCCAACCATGGGGTTTAGAGACTCATGCCGTAGAAGATACAATGAGAAACGTGTAAAGTGTCATGAGGTACAGATACAATGTCAAAAGATCCTATTAATAGTGAACTAGTAACCTAGGGTATACAGAAATGAGTAAAATGACGTAAAAATCCACTTCTGGGTCCACTTAGTGTGTGTTTGGGCTGAGCATTGAAGCTTTCATGTGTAGAGACTTTTTCTGGAGTTAAACGCCAACTTTTATGCTAGTTTGGGCGTTTAACTCCAATTTTTATGCCAGTTCCAGCGTTAAACGCTGGGAATTCTGAAGCTAATTTGCAACGCCGGTTTGGGCCATCAAATCTCGGGCAAAGTATGGACTATTATACATTGCTGGAAAGCCCAGGATGTCTACTTTCCAACGCCGTTGAGAGCGCGCCAATTGGGTATCTGTAACTCCAGAAAATCCACTTCGAGTGTAGGGAGGTCAGAATCCAACAGCATCTGCAGTCCTTTTCAGCCTCTGAATCAGATTTTTGCTCAGGACCCTCAATTTTAGCCAGAAAATACCTGAAATCACAGAAAAATACACAAACTCATAGTAAAGTCCAGAAAAGTGAATTTTAACTAAAAACTAATAAAAGTATACTAAAAACTAACTAAAATATACTAAAAACATACTGAAAACAATGCCAAAAAGCGTATAAATTATCCGCTCATCACAACACCAAACTTAAATTGTTGCTTGTCCCCAAGCAACTGAAAATCAAAATAGAGTAAAAAGAAGAGAATATACTATAGACTCCAAAATACCAAAGAAACTTAGCTCTAATTAGATGAGCGGGACTATTAGCTTTTTGCTTCCGAACAGTTTTGGCATCTCGCTTTATCCTTTGAAGTTTAGAATGATTGGCATCCATAGGAACTCAGAACTCAGATAGTGTTATTGATTCTCCTAGTTAAGTATAATGATTCTTGAACATAGCTATTTTATGAGTCTTGGCTGTGGCCAAAAGCACTCTATCTTCCAGTATTACCACCGGATACATACATGCCACAGACACATACTTGGGTGAACCTTTTCAGATTGTGACTCAGCTTTGCTAGAGTCCCCAATTAGAGGTGTCCAGGGTTCTTAAGCACACTCTTTTTGCCTTGGATCACAACTTTATTTCTTTCTTTTTCTTCTATATTTTTTTTGAATCACTGCTTTTTCTTGCTTCAAGAATCAATTTGATAATTTTTCAGATCCTCAATAACAGTTCTCTTTTTCCTTCATTCTTTCAAGAGCCAACAATTTTAACATTCTTAAATAAACAAATTCAAAAGACATATGCACTGTTCAAGCATTCATTCAGAAAACAAAAAGTATTGTCACCACATCAAACTAATTCAACTAATTTCACAGATAAATTTGAAATCCTGTACTTCTTGTTCTTTTGTGATTAAAGCACTTTTCATTTAAGAGAGGTGATGGATTCATAGGATATTCATAGCTTTAAGACATGAACTTTAAATTTTATTAATCATGAATTAAGAACAATACTCAAAAATAGATATAAGATGAGACTAGTAGGAATAGAAAACAAAAATTTAAATAGGCTCCTAATGATAGAGGTTATCACAAAGTTAGGACTCAACAACCTTGATTTTGAGAAGTGGATGCTCCCTCAACTTGAGAGGAGAGCTTTTGGCGTTTCAACTCTTGAAGTTCACGCCCCTGCTTCTCTTGTTTCTTCAGCAATTTGCAGAGCATGCAGTTCTGATTCTGCTGTTCTTCCTTAAGTTGCTCCATAGTTTCTTGCAACTTGGTGATAGATGCTTCTAGGCTGGCCCAGTAGTCAATTTCAGGAAATTCAGGGAGGAACTCATGCACCCTCTTTTTGATAGAGTTGTCTTGCATTTGTCCTTCCATTGACTTTTTAGTGATTGGGTGTTCAATTGGAATGAATTCATCTACTCCCATCTTCACCCTAGCCTCTTTACAGAGCAAGGAGATCAAGCTTGGGTAAGCCAGTTTGGCTTCAGTGGAATTCTTATTTGCAATTGTGTAGATCTCACAAGCAATCAGATGATGAACCTCCACTTCTTTTCCAAGCATAATGCAATGGATCATCACTGCTCTCTTGATGGTGACCTCAGAACGGTTGCTAGTGGGCAATATGGAACGCCCAATAAAGTCTAGCCAGCCTCTTGCAATTGGTTTGAGGTCTCCCCTCTTGAGTTGGTTTGGGACACCTTTTGAATTGGTTATCCACTTAGTTCCAGGGAGGCAAATATCCTCTAGAACTTGATCCAACCCCTTATCTGCTCTCACCATTCTCCTATTAAAGGATTCAGGATCATCTTGCAGTTGAGGTAATTTGAAGACTTCTCTTATTTTGTCCAGATGGAAGTATATAACTTTCCCTCTGACCATGGTTCTGTAAGTATGGAAAGCAGTTCCAGTCATTCTCTGCTTATCTGTCAGCCACAGATTTGAATAGAATTCCTGAACCATATTTCTTCCAACCTTTATCTCAGGATTGGTTAGAACTTCCCATCCTCTGTTTCGAATTTGCTCTTGGATCCCCGTATATTCATCTTCTTTCAGATCGAATTTGACTTCCGGGATCACTAACCTCAGACCCATTATTTTGTGATAATGGTCTTCATGTTCTTTGGTTAAGAACTTCTCTTGATTCCAAAGATTCTTTGGATTATTCTCTTTCTTTCCTCTTAAATTGGTTTATTTTCCTTTAGGAGCCATGATCTTGATGAATCTTGGCTTAGTGATCACGGAAAAGCACACCAAACTTAGAGGTTTGCTTGTCCTCAAGCAAAAGAAAGGAAAGAGGAAAGAGAGGAGGAGAGCAAATTCGAATGGTGTGGGGAAGTAGAGTGGCCGAACGTGTTTAAATAGGAGAGGAGGAGAGATTTTCGAAAATATGAGGGAGATTTGAGAAGATATGGAAAAAATTTGAGGAGATAATTGAGTTTTTGAAAGAGCCTAAGAAAGGATTTGAAATAGATTTGAAGAAGATTTTAATTTTTGAAATTAGAAGGTGAATGATGAAAGTTTGTAATGTGTTCATGCAGAAAAATATGAATCAAAACAAGAAAGTTTGAAAAAATTTGAAGTGGGAAACAAAATCTCATCCCCTTGCCTTTCTGGTGTTAAACGCCCAGAATGGTATCCATTCTGGCGTTTAACGCCCATTTGTTGGCCAATGTGGGTGTTTAACGCCCAGCCAGGTACCCTGGCTGGCGTTAAACGCCAGAAATCCCTTTATCACTGGGCGTTTTGCTAAACGCCCAGGATGCTGCACACCTGGCGTTAAACGCCCAGAATGGTGCCCATTCTGGCGTTTAATGCCCAAAATGGCACCTTTACTGGCGTTAAACGCCCAAAATGGCACCTTTACTGGCGTTAAACGCCCAGAATGGTGCCCATTCTGGCGTTTAACGCCAAAAGTACCCCTTACTGGTGTTTTTTTTTCACCAGTAAGCTCTTTTTCTCTGCTTTTTGCACTGAATCCTTCTGTAACTCTGTGAATTCCTTCAATTTTGATAATTGCCCTTGTAGAAACAAAACATATAACCTGCTAATGACTGGGTTGCCTCCCAGCAAGCGCTTTTTTATTGTCTTTAGCTAGACCTTCACTGAGGATCATTCCAGCCTCAGTTTTGAGCATTCCTGCTCAAAATTGCTTTCAAGATAATGGTTGACCCTTTGTCCATTGACAATGAACTTTTTGTCAGAATCAGTATCCTAAAGCTCAACATATCCATATGGTGACACACCTGTAATCACATACGGACCCCTCCAACGGGATTTAAGTTTTTCTGGGAACAATCTGAGCCTAGAGTTGAAGAGCAGAACTTTTTGTCCTGGCTCAAAGACTCTGGATGACAACTTCTTGTCATGCCACTTCTTTGCCTTTTCCTTATAAATCTTTGTATTTTCAAAGGCACTGAGTCTAAATTCATCTAGCTCATTTAGCTGGAGTAATCTCTTTTCACCAGCTAACTTAGCATCCAGGTTTAGGAATCTAGTTGCCCAGTAGGCTTTATGTTCCAGTTCCACGGGCAGATGACAGGCCTTGCCATACACAAGTTGGTATGGTGAGGTTCCTATTGGAGTCTTGAATGCTGTTCTGTATGCCCACAGAGCATCATCCAAGCTCTTTGCCCAATCCTTTCTTCGGGCTATTACAGTCCGTTTTAGGATTCTTTTTAGCTCTCTGTTAGAGACTTCAGCTTGTCCATTTGTCTATGGATGATACGGGGTTGCCACTTTGTGGCTAATTCCATATCGGACCATAGCAGAGTAAAGCTGTTTATTGCAGAAATGAGTACCCCCATCACTGATTATGACTCTGGGAACACCAAATCTGTTGAAGATGTGTTTCTGGAGGAATTTCAGCATGGTCTTAGTATCATTAGTGGGTGTAGCAATTGCTTCTACCTATTTAGATACATAGTCCACTGCCACCAGAATGTAAGTGTTTGAGTATGATGGTGGGAATGGACCCATAAAGTCAATTCCCCATACACCAAACAACTCAATCTCCAAGATCCCTTGTTGAGGTATGGCGTATCCGTGAGGCAAGTTACCAGCTCTTTGGCAGCTGTCACAGTTACACACAAACTCTCGGGCATCTCTATAGAGAGTAGGCCAGTAGAAGCCACATTGGAGGACCTTAGTGGCTGTTCGCTCACTTCCAAAATGTCCCCCATACTGTGATCCATGGCAATGCCACAGGATCCTTTGTGCTTCTTCTCTGGGTACACATCTGCGGATCATTCCGTCTGCACATCTCTTAAAGAGATATGGCTCATCCCATAGGTAGTACTTGGCATCTGAAATTAATTTCTTTCTTTGCACTCTACTGTACTCTTGTGGTATGAACCTCACAGCTTTATAATTTGCAATATCTGCAAACCATGGAGCTTCCTGGATGGCAAAGAGTTGCTCATCTAGGAAAGTCTCAGAAATCTCAGTAGAAGGGAGGGACGCCCCAGCTTCTGGTTCTATTCGGGACAGATGATCAGCTACTTGGTTCTCTGTCCCTTTTCTGTCTCTTATTTCTATATCAAACTCTTGCAGAAGCAACACCCATCTTATAAGCCTAGGTTTTGAATCCTGCTTTGTGAGTAAGTACTTAAGAGCAGCATGGTCAGTGTACACAATCACCTTGGATCCCACTAGATAGGATCTAAACTTGTCAATGGCATAGACCACTGCAAGTAACTCTTTTTATGTGGTTGTGTAATTCTTCTGTGCATCATTTAGAACATGGCTGGCATAATAAATGACGTGCAGAAGCTTGTTATGCCTCTATCCCAACACTGCACCAATGGCATGGTCACTGGCATCACACATTAGTTCAAATGGCAATGTCCAGTCTGGTGCAGAGATGACTGGTGCTGTTACCAGCTTGGCTTTCAGGGTCTCAAATGCCTGCAGACAATGTGTGTCAAACACAAATGGTGTGTAGGCAGCTAGCAGGTTGCTCAAAGGTTTTGCAATTTTCGAAAAATCCTTTATAAACCTCCTGTAGAATCCTGCATGCCCCAGAAAGCTTCTGATTGCCTTAACATTGGCAGGTGGTGGTAATTTTTCAATTACCTCTACCTTTGCCTTATCCACCTCTATTCCCCTGCTTGAAATTTTGTGTCTAAGGACAATTCCTTCAGTCACCATAAAGTGACATTTCTCCCAGTTTAAAACCAGGTTAGTCTCTTGGCACCTTTTTAGGACAAGTGCTAGGTGGTCAAGACAGGAGCTGAATGAGTCTCCATATACTGAGAAGTCATCCATGAAGACTTCCAGGAATTTCTCCACCATATCAGAGAAGATGGATATCATGCATCTCTGAAAGGTTGCAGGAGCATTACACAGACCAAAAGGCATCCTCCTGTAGGCAAACATGCCAGAAGGGCAAGTAAATGCTGTTTTTTCTTGGTCTTGAGGATCTACTGCAATTTGGTTGTAACCTGAATAGCCATCCAAAAAGCAGTAATAATCATGACCAGCTAGTCTTTCTAGCATTTGGTCTATGAATGGTAAAGGAAAATGATCCTTTCTGGTGGCTGTATTGAGCCTTCTGTAGTCAATACACATACGCCACCCTGTGACTGCTCTTGTAGGAACCAGTTCATTTTTTTCATTATGAACCACTGTCATGCCTTCCTTTTTGGGGACAACTTGGACAGGGCTCACCCAGGGGCTATCAGAAATAGGATAAGTAATCCCAGCCTCTAGTAATTTAGTGACCTCTTTCTGCACCACCTCCTTCATGGCTGGATTTAGCCTCCTTTGTGGTTGGACCACTGGTTTGGCATTATCCTCCAATAGGATCTTGTGCATGCATCTTGCTGGGCTAATGCCCTTAAGATCACTTATGGACCACCCAAGAGCTGTCTTGTGTGTCCTTAGCACTTGAATCAGTGCTTCCTCTTCCTGTGGATTTAAAGCAGAGCTTATAATCACTGGAAACGTGTCACCTTCTCCCAGAAATGCATACTTCAGGGATGGTGGTAGTGGTTTGAGTTCAGGTTTGGGAGGCTTATCCTCCTCCTGAGGAATTTTCAAAAATTCTTTTGTTTCCTCTGGTTCTTCCTGCTCAGGCTGAGCATCCTTGAAGATGTCCTCAAGCTCTGATTCTAGACTTTCAGTCATATTGATCTCTTCCACTAAAGAGTCAATAATGTCTGCGCCCATGCAGTCATTTAGTGTGTCTGGATGCTGCATAGCTTTTACAGCATTCAACTTGAACTCATTCTCATTGACTCTCAGGGTTACTTCTCCTTTTTGTACATCAACGAGATTTCGTCCAGTTGCTAGGAAAGGTCTTCCTAGAATGAGAGTTGCACTCTTGTGCTCCTCCATTTCCAGCACCACAAAGTCAGTTGGAAAGACAAATGGCCCAACATTGACAATCATGTCCTCTATTATGCCTGACGGATGTTTAATGGAGCCATCAACAAGTTGGAGGCATATCCGGGTTGGTTTGACTTCTTCAGTCAACCCAAGCTTTCTGATAGTGGATGCAGGTATTAGATTGATGCTTGCTCCAAGATCACATAGGGCTGCCTTGGTGCAAGCACCTTCTAATGTGCACGGTATCATAAAGCTTCCTGGATCTTGAAGCTTTTCTGGTAAGCTTTTCAGAATGACTGCACTGCATTCTTCAGTGAGAAATACTTTTTCAGTTTCTCTCCAATCCTTCTTATGACTTAAGATCTCTTTCATGAACTTAGCATAAGAAGGTATTTGCTCAAGTGCCTCTGCAAACGGAATCTTTATTTCAAGAGTCCTTAGGTAGTCTGCAAAGCGGGCAAATTGCTTATCCTGCTCCGCTTGGCGGAGTTTCTGAGGATAAGGCATCTTGGCTTTATATTCTTCAACTCTAGTTGCTGCAGGTTTATTCCTTAGAGAAGTGGTTGGAGAAGCCTTTTTAGAGGGGTTACTATCAGCACTCTCAGGTGTCTAATTCCCCATTGGCGTTTGAACGCTAGGATTGGGTGAAGTTTGGGCGTTTAATGCCAACTTTTCCCTCTTTTCTGGCGTTTGAACGCCAGAACTGGGCAGGGAATGGGCGTTTAACGCCAGCTTTCCCCCCTTTTCTGGCGTTTGAACGCCAAAAGTATTCCTCTCTGGGCTCTTACTGTCCTTAGAGGGATTTTGGACAGTGATTTGGTCATCCTCTCTCAATTGTTCCTTATTTGGCTTTTTGCTACTTTGAGCAGTGTTATTCAATGTCTTCCCACTCCTCAGTTGAATTGCTTGGCATTCTTCTGTTATCTGTTTAGATAGCTGCTATTTTGCCTGATTCAACTGAGATTCTATGTTATTGTTAGCAATTTTAGTTTCTTGGAGCATCTCTTTAAATTCTGCTAACTGTTTTGTCATTAGGTGTAGTTGCTGAGTAAGCTCAACCATCTGTTCTTGAGGATTAGGATCAGTGGCTACTGCCATAACTTCTTCTTTTGCAAAGAACTCATTGCTAGAGTACAAATATTGATTTCTAGCAACAGTGTCTATAAGCTCTTGAGCCTCTTCAATTGTCTTCCTCATGTGTATAGATCCACCAGCTGAGTGGTCTAAAGACATCTGAGCTTTTTCTGTAAGTCCATAGTAGAAGATGTCTAACTATACCCACTCTGAAAACATTTCAGAGGGGCATTTCCTTAGCATACCTCTATACCTCTCCCAGGCATTATAAAGGGATTCATTATCCTCTTGTTTAAAGCCTTGGATGTCCAGCCTTAGCTGTGTCATCCTTTTTGGAGGGTAAAATTGATTCAGGAATTTGTCTGATAACTGTTTCCATGTCTTTATGCTTGCTGTAGGTTGGTTATTCAACCACCTCTTAGCTTGATCTTTTACAGCAAATGGAAATAGTAATAATCTGTAGACATCCTGATCCACCTCTTTATCACGTACTGTGTCAGCAAGTTGTAGGAATTGTGCCAGAAACTCAGTAGGTTCTTCCTGTGGAAGACCGGAATACTGGCAATTTTGCTGCACCATGATAATGAGTTGAGGATTTAGCTCAAAGCTGCTTGCTTTGATGGGAGGTATACAGATGCTACTCCCATATGCAGCTGTAATGGGGTTAGCATATGACCCCAGAGTCCTTCTGGACTGCTCAATTCCACTTAGGTCCATGATGGAGAAAGGGAAATGATGCAGATATTATTTTATTTTTATTTTTTTTATTTTAATTAAAAGTGACCGAAAATAATAAAATAAAATAAATGGAAAATAAAATAAAATTTCGAAAAATAAAATCAAAGCAAATTGAAAACTAAATTAATTAATTAATTAAAAAGATTTTGGAATTAGCAATTAAAAAGATATGATTGAGAATTATTTTGAAAAAGATATGATTGAGAAGATATGATTGCAAATAAAAATGATTGAAAAGATATGATTTTGAAAATCTTTGAGTAATTTAATGCAAAATTTCGAAAATTATGAGTAAAACAAGGAAAGGATATTTTTTATTTTTAAATTTTAATGAGGAAAGAGAAAAACAACAGAACGACACTAAACTTAGAAATTTTAGATCAAAACAAAGAGAACAAACAAGAAAACTTTGAATGTCAAGATGAACACCAAGAACACTTTGAAGATCAAGATGAACACCAAGAACAAATTTTTGAAAAATTTTTAAGTGAATAAAAGCACAAAAGACACCAAACTTAAAATTTTTAGAAAATCAAACACAAATTTTCGAAAACTTAAAGGAAAACACAAAGAAGACACCAAACTTAAAATATAAAACTAAACTCAAATAAAAGACTCTAAACCAACAAAAATAAAACAGTCCTAATCTAAGCAACAAGATAAACCGTCAGTTGTCCAAACTCGAAACAATCCCCGGCAACGGCGCCAAAAACTTGGTGCACGAAATTGCAATCACACTTTTACAATTCCGCACAACTAACCAGAAGTGCACTGGGTCGTCCAAGTAATACCTTACGTGAGTAAGGGTCGATCCCACGGAGATTGTCGGCTTGAAGCAAGTTATGGTTATCTTGTAACTCTTAGTCAGGATATCAATAATTATCAGGGTTGATTGTAAAAAGCAAAAGAACATGAACTAAGTACTTGTTTTGCTGTAATGGGGAACAGGTTGAGGTTTTGGAGATGCTCTATCTTCTGAACCTCTGCTTTCCTACTGTCTTCTTCTTCAAGCACGCAAGGCTCCTTCCATGGCAAGCTGTATGTAGGGTTTCACCGTTGTCAATGGCTACCTCCCATCCTCTCAGTGAAAATGTTCAACGCGCTCTGTCACAGCACGGCTAATCATCTGTCGGTTCTCAATCAGGTTGGAATAGAATCCAGTGATTCTTTTGCATCTGTCACTAACGCCCAGCCTTCAGGAGTTTGAAGCTCATCACAGTCATTCAATCCTTGAATCCTACTCAGAATACCACAGACAAGGTTTAGACCTTCCGGATTCTCGTGAATGCCGCCATCAATTCTAGCTTATACCACGAAGATTCTGATTAAGGAATCTGTTCCGAGGGTTTACCTGAAACGTGCAGCTCGGTCGTCTGGAGAGGCCCGAGGTGGGGGTTCAGTGACCCGAGCTTGATATGTGGAATGGTTGGTGGTGGTACCTGCAATGACACTCCGATGCTTAAGTTAGCATGGGTCCAAGCAGATATGTGTAGATGTGGAATGAATGCCATACCTGGGTGCTCCAGTGTATTTATAGTAGTTGGTCGTGATCTTCCCTGGATAAGATATTTCTTATCTTATCTTATCTTTGGGAGTTTTATCTTTATCTTTGTGGAACCGCCTTTTCTAGGCCTTTTCGGCCTTTAGGTTTGGGCTGCGTTCCTTTTGATGGGCCTTCCTTGCTCTTTGTCCGAGGTCCGACCTTTAGGTGTGAGCTTTAGGGCAAGGTCGGACCTCTTACGAATTTGCCGAGTTGGAGGACCCCGGTCGGGGTACGAACAGAATCCAAGAGATATCTACTCAATCTAAGGTAGAACAGAGGTGGTTGTCAGGCACACGTTCATAGTTGAGAATGATGATGAGTGTCACGGATCATCACATTCATCAAGTTTAAGAACAAGTGATATCTTAGAATGGAAGCAAGCATGATTGAATGAAAAACAGTAGTAATTGCATTAATCCATCAAGACACAGCAGAGCTCCTCACCCCCAACCATGGGGTTTAGAGACTCATGCCGTAGAAGATACAATGAGAAACGTGTAAAGTGTCATGAGGTACAGATACAATGTCAAAAGATCCTATTAATAGTGAACTAGTAACCTAGGGTATACAGAAATGAGTAAAATGACGTAAAAATCCACTTCTGGGTCCACTTAGTGTGTGTTTGGGCTGAGCATTGAAGCTTTCATGTGTAGAGACTTTTTCTGGAGTTAAACGCCAGCTTTTATGCCAGTTTGGGCGTTTAACTCCAATTTTTATGCCAGTTCCAGCGTTAAACGCTGGGAATTCTGAAGCTGATTTGCAACGCCGGTTTGGGCCATTAAATCTCGGGCAAAGTATGGACTATTATACATTTCTGGAAAGCCCAGGATGTCTACTTTCCAACGCCGTTGAGAGCGCGCCAATTGGGCTTCTGTAGCTCCAGAAAATCCACTTCGAGTGAAGGGAGGTCAGAATCCAACAGCATCTGCAGTCCTTTTCAGCCTCTGAATCAGATTTTTGCTCAGGACCCTCAATTTCAGCCAGAAAATACCTGAAATCACAGAAAAATACCAAACTCATAGTAAAGTCCAGAAAAGTGAATTTTAACTAAAAACTAATAAAAGTATACTAAAAACTAACTAAAATATACTAAAAACATACTGAAAACAATGCCAAAAAGCGTATAAATTATCTGCTCATCAGAGCCATATATAGAACCACACCCATTCCAACATAATTATTCCCAAGAACCACCACCTCAATATACACTACCTCCATATTCCTATCAAGATGAACCACCTTCCTATCATGAACCCTTCCTTCCAACCGATGAACCCTTATATCCACTCCAATCTCCAATGAACGATACCCTTGGTGCTCTTCTTCAAGGACAAGAAGAGATGAAAAGGGAGGTACTAGAATTTACGACTACCTTGTCCGAGGTAGTAAATCGATTAGCCTCCCATTGTTTGAATACCCAAGGAATGCCCATGGCCACATGTGGAGAATCAAGTGAGGAGCGTAGCATGAAGGAGAGATTGGAAACTCCGGTGAAAAATGAGGAACGTGATTTTGTACTAGAACAATTGGAGGAAGCCGTAATTATCGAAGAGGAAGAAGTGGTTGAAGACTTGGGAGATGTTGAGAGTCCATGGGAACCTTAAGTCATAGAGCCTCCTTCTAAAGAGTTTGAATTTAATGTTGAGGAGGGTGTACAACCTCTAGAGCATATTATAGTTGAAGACTTTGAGGAGATTCATCAAAAGATGGATTCAATAATTGATTAATTTCTTACTATAATTGAGTCATCCCCCATTGGACTTGGAAAAGAGGTTAAGGAAGGAGGTGAACAACTTCCAAAGCATATTCCTTATGAAGAATTGGATGAAATAGATCAAGAGGAAAGTTCCCTTGGTGATGATGATCATGAATCAAGCCAACCTTCCCCCGATGAAATTGAAAGCAATAATGAGGTGGAAGTCATTCGAAAAGGTTGGACGGGGGTTGAATATGTATTGTCAAGATCATCGGAGACTTCTCTACCTAGGTTGACGTATGCTCCTTCCATTGAGTGGGTAAAATGTATCTCCATTCGCTTTATTGTTCCACTTGAGTATGGTCTACTTGAAACGGGTGGCCAACTTAGGAGGCTTTGCGGAATGAAGCATAAGAGAAGGATATTTAGTGGTTGGAGTTACAAATTGAGGCTCATCAAGGTTGAGATTTCAAGAGCTAGATGCAAGGGTCGGGCTAGTGATCCATTGGTTAGATCTCAGATAAGAGTTTGGTACTTCGTTGAGAATTTGCATTACTTGCCACCAGGTTGGAAAAATGATAATCAACAAGAGACGGGTGTGGCAACAAGATTTGGGATCCCGACATACAGGAGGATCAACTTTGGGAGCTCAAGACTTGTGAAGAACTTCATCAAGGCTTGGTGAATTCACTTGAAAATGTTGGAGTTTATTGGAAGTCCAAGCGTTAGTGGAAGTTTCAAGACGAGTTCAAACAAAAGCTACCATGACAAAGAGCTCACCAACTGTCCAACTTAAGGATTTCAACTAAAAGTGTTAGGTGGGAGACACCACACCATGGTAACTTCTTTCTAATTTCCCTTTTGTTTAGATTGGTAATAAGTTAATTTTTATTTTTAGTTGTGTTTATTCAGTTATATTGTGGTTTCACTGGTCTGCTCATGTTTGGAATTAATTAGATAGCTGGTTTATTTTATTTCAAAAAAAAAGAGAAAAGGGTGTGACGCATACGCGTCGTTTGGCAATTTTCCGTTTTATGAAAAAGTTACAAAAAGTTGCGAGAAAATGGCACTGGAATTGTGTGTTTTGCACGATTTCTCCTTTTACGCGTTTCCGTCAAAGACGCTTATGCGTCGATTCCTTTTCTGCCCATCCACGCGTACGCGTGCTATACGCGTACGCGTGAATTCAAAATCCCTAATACCCCTAAGGACGTGCAAGCCCTAGCAGTCGCGCCCCTTCACCCCTCTTCTCCCTCCTAACGTTCCAGATTCCATAACCACCATCCCATCAGTTCTGCAACCGTCACCCCGCCATCACTCCAGCGACGGCACCGCCGCCGTCCACTACCCTTCCCCCTCTCTTCCTTCTTCTCTCTCCTTTCTCTATCTCCCTCTCTCTCTTTCCTTCTCGGCCAACCACAGAACCACCATCAATCAAGCACCACCGCGACCACCCATTGCCGTCGTCAATCTCTGCTTTCCACCACAACCACTCGTTTTCCTTCCTTCTTGCTGCATTTCACGTATTCTTCCCGTCTCTGTACCAGAATGGAACTTGGTGCTTTCCCCTGTTTTTGCCTCTTAGTTCTGCCACCGTTGGGCCGCCGTAGCAGCGCCGCCATGAGTCATCTCGGCACTGCCGTCTTCCCAATATCTATTTCCATCTCTATTTTGTCCCCACTTTTGTTTCTGCTTCCCTTCCAGGTTCCAGTTTCCCCTATTCCCATTCCTGTTTCTGATTTTGTTTTTCTCATCATTAATTTTCATGTTAGTATTAGTTGATTAGGTTTCTATTTGATTAGGTTAGTTTAGTTAAATTAGGTTGTTAAGTAGTTAAATGATTTTGTAGTGGATTTAGGCTTGAACTCTGATGATTGTTCTATCTGAAATTGGTTTTCTTGTGCTGGTGATGACTTGCTCTGTGCTAGTTTAATTCCTGCTGCTGCTTCATTGATTTTTCCAGTGCTAAATTTGTTTGCTTGATGTTGTTGATTAGATTCGAATTGCTATTGTTGCTATGTTGCTAATTCATTAATTTACATTTATGCTAAATTGGTTTATCTGGTGCTACTGCATAGTATTATTGCAGCCTTATTCTTGTTGTTGGCTACTGCGAAAATGAACAAATTCTGAATTATTTGTGTCATAGTGATAACTTTGATGAATTTTTTAGTCTAAGCTATCACTACTGCTGCATTCTTGCAATAGCTGCTATTGAAATGAATGATTTCTGAACACTGCTTGTGCAGTGATGATTTTGATCAATGTCTGACTGTGAGTGCTACTGTTGCTGTATGTTGGCCAATCAGTTTATTTCTTATGAATTCACATGTGATTTTTTGTGTTTTTAGTTGTGATACATTCATATAAAACTTGGATTAATGGACTGGAATTGGTTGCTCTGTTTGACTATGCATTTCAGCTCATATGAAATTATAGTTGCTGATTTTTCTGAATTGTTTTGAACTCATATGAGTTGTATATTGCTGCTCTGCTACTCTAGCTTAATGTTACCTGAATCATATGAATTTATTGTTCACTGTATCAATTTGAATTTCTCTAAATTCATATAAGTTGTTGTTTGCTCCTGTTTCCATCTGGGAACGCTCAATTTACTGCCGAGATGCTGTCGAATTTTTCTAAAATCTTTATTCTATTAACTTCCAATTGTGAACTGAATTTGGCACATTTGACCTTATTCCTACTTGATTAATGCCAAATTCAATTTATGAAGTGGTCAGCTAGCAATTCCACCCCGTCTTTGCTTCCCTTTATCTGCACTACTTGTTTAATGGCAACAAGGAGCTATTTGACAAAATTCTGTGTCAAATAGAACCTTGATTGACTAAGTGACTTTGAACCTCTTTTTTGTTTTAATTTTGTTTCAGGTCAAGTCAATATCCTTTTGTTCCTAGCTTTCTATCTACTTGCTTATTTACCTGCTTTTCCTTCCTCTGTTTTAATTGATAATCTGTACTATGGGAATTCCGTTTTCAGGATGTATGATAGAGGAAAAGCTAAGGTTACCTCTCTAAAGAGGAATAAAGCTCAGTCTTCCACTGCTTCTCCCTTCTCCGATTATGCCAAGAACCCTCTCCCGAAGAAAGAGAAAGCAAATCAGTTGTTACCTCTTACTGACGGAGATAGGTTCCCTAATCTGTACTGTGAGCTCCGCTTCCCGACCTACCGGCAAAAGAATCTTAATATAGAGAAGAAACTGGCCATTTCTGCCGATCTGAGGCAATCCATTGAGACCCGTATTGAGGGGATGGGCCTAGCTTTTGTAGATAGGGAGCTGGGTATGGTGAACACATCATGGGTCCGGGAGTTTTACTATAATTTCTTCAGCCCGACCCTTGAATCGGTTTACCTGAGAGGAGGTCAGATTTTGATGCAAGAGGTTGACATTAAGCAGGTACTCCCCTGTCGGCTCAAAGTTAATGAGGAAGATGCATATCAGTTGGCTGAGGAAGAGATACAGTGCCTGACATATGACTATGATGCCTTAAGGGATATTGTTGCCACCCCGGACGCCCCTTGGGAGATGGATGCTGATAACAAGAAACCCAAGGGGATGCTACTTGCCCATCTGACGTGGGAGGCTAGGACATGGCAGCAGATCCATGCCCACTATGTCATGCCGACCATGCATTATTTTACTAAGATTTCGGTGGATATGCTCGTCCTGATTAGATGTATTCTTGAGGGGAAGGAGGTAGACTTTCTCCGACTGGTCAGGAGATTTATGTGGCAAGCACATATCCGAGGCACACTCCCATTCCCAACTTTGGTCACTGAGATGGCTCGGTGAGCGGTGCTCCATGGAGAGCGGATGATGTGTCACCACCCCCAGTCGACAGAAAGGAGAACGTCATTCCATGGGGGACTTGGGTGAATGAGAAGCCTCCATCCCGACGTCGATATAGAGTTAGCGCTTTAGTGGTAGCGACACATGGCCCTTCATCTTCTTCAGTTGTAGTAGGCCCATCTGCACCAGCAGCGCCTATTGCACCACCACAGCCGACATATCTACTAGTACAACGTCTTTTCCGATACATGGAGCGTAGTGAGCGCCGCATCATGCGACGCCTTGATCGAGTGGATCATATGCTTGTAGCACTAGGCATCGAGATGCCCCCTGATGACGAACCTTCTTCCGAAGAGGAGGAGGAGCATGAAGAGGAGCAGGCTTAGCAGCCGGAGGCACCCGCACAGACTCAGGCTACCCCTGAGGCGCAGCAGACCTCCATGGAGCCACAGCCTCAGCCCCAGCTAGATGCGACCGTTGACCCTCACCTCGAATCCGAGCCATAGCATCGAGGACGATGCTGTGATTTAAGTGTGGGGAGGTCGCCGTCTCTGGCGGACTATATTTTGGTGAACCATTTCAGATTTTTGTTTTATTTTGCTTTATTTTGTTTTACTCTTTTTTTAGTACTTGCACATTTTTACTTTATTGTACTTTTGTTTATTTTTACTTTGTTGCATTTTGCACTTTGGCCTGTATATATCTTAGATATTTAGCTTGAATTGCACTTTTAGCTTATTAGTTGTAATTTGGAAAAATGTGGATTATTGAGCTTAGTAAACCCTTTTGCATATTAGAATTTGGTTTGATTGAATATAAACTAAAAACTCTTAGCATTTCATAATCACAACATTTTATTTAGTATATATATAATAATAAATGTTGGTCAATTTGTTAAAAATTTCAAGAAATACATTTTTCTTTGAATGGGCATTTAAGATTCACACTGATTTGAGTTAAAACTTTTTGAAACTTGCATGATATATATATATATATATATATATATATATATATATATATATATATATATATATATAGTTTGGAAAATGGTATTTGAGCTAAGAACACACAACCCGTGAGTTTTGAGCTTAATTGTATGGTTACATTATTTAACCATGGCTTTTATTCTTGTGTGTTTTCCTCTCTATGATTGCAATCTTTAGTTTGTTCTATTCTATATGTCCATTGTTTAGTGTATATTCATGCATACACGTGATTGAGGCCATCATTTGATATTAGCTCACTTATCCCAAATAGCCTACCATTCTATTTACCTTTGTTTTTCACTTTCAGCCTTTTCAATTTCCATTTGTTCTTTATATTACCACATCACTAGCCTTAAGTGAAAAAACAATTAATTATCCCATTTGAATCTTTGGTTAGCTTAAGATAGAAATTGTGTGTCAACTAAGTGTGAGAAATTGTGGGAACTTTGGTTGATGAGAATGTGTATTGTTTTTATTGACAAATATTGAGAATTTGGGTGCTACTCATGTGAAATTATAAAAACCATATGCATTGATTTACTATGCTTTCATAAAAAAAAGAGAAGAAATAAATGAATAGGGGACAAAATTACCCCAATGTTAAGTTTAATAAAAGGATCAATGCATATGAGATTGGATTAAAATTGATACATGAGTGTGTAAAATATACAAAAGTGAGATTTTGGGTAGCTAAGCTTGACTTTAGAATTGTCTAGAGTGTGTGTAGGTGTTAGGTGAGAACTTAAGTTAGTCAAAGATTCATATGATAGCTCACTTGGCCATACATATATCCTCACCCTTACCTTAGCCACATTACAACCTTGATTAACTCAACTCAATTATGAATATGCTTTGATATGATTGATTTAGCCCTTGATATATATATATAGTAATTAGAATAGCAAGATGCATTTAGATAGGTTGCATTGCATAAGTTCTACCATTTTGCCTTCACTCTTTTAGTTCTCTTGAGTTTAGCATGAGGATATGCTAATGTTTAAGTGTGGGGAGATTGATAAACCGCTATTTTATGGTTTATCTTATGCTTATTTCAGTAGATTTTACCCATTATTCTCACACTTATTCATGTAAATTGCATGTTTTATATTTTTCTTCCTGATTTTGTGCTATGATTGAAAACATGCTTCTTTGGTCTTAATTTATCTAATTTTAATCCTCTCTTATTACCATTCAATACTGTGATATGTTTACTGATTGTTTTCAGGATTTATAGGGCATGAATGACTTAGAGGATAGAGAGGAAGCATGCAAAAGTGGAAGGAACACAAGAAAACGAGGAATTCAGAAGCTGGCGATGCGTATGCGTGAACTACACGTACGCGTGAGAAAGATTTTTGCCAAACGACGCGTACGCGTGGACGACGCGTACGCGTGATAAAGTGTCACGTGCTGCATATTGCAGAAAGCGCTGGGGGCGATTTCTGAGATATTTTTTGCCCAATTTAAGGCCCAAAAACTCAGATTAGAGGCTTCATAGTGGGAGAATCAAGGACACACATTCATTCACATAATTTTAGGGTTTAGATGTAGTTTTCTAGAGAGAGAGGCTCTCTCCTCTCTAGGTTTTAGGGTTTTTAGTCTTATATCTTATTAATTTCAGATTTCTACTTTACTTTAATTTAGGTTTCTTCTACTATTATTTCTTCTAGCACTTTAGTTGTCTATTTCTCATTGTAATTTCCTTGTTTTTATAATTTAGTTTATGAACTCTTCATGTTAGATTCAATTTCTTATTAATGCAAGTTGAGGTATTTTATGTCTATTGCTTCTCTCTTCATTTGTTTTCATTGACATTTGAAATTGGTTGTTTAGATTTTACATCCTCTTATTGCTTTTCTATGCTTTTATTTTGTACCCACCAAGTGTTTGATAAAATGCTTGGTTGGATTTTAAATTAGCTTTTTATGTTCTTAGCTTAGATTGAGTAATTAGAGACTCTTGAATTGTCAAAGTCTCTTGTTGGTTGGTGATTGAAACTTGCTAGTCGGCTTGACCTTCACTAACGCTAGTCTTTGACTAGGACTTGTGAACTTAAGTTAACTTCACTCACTTGACTTTTCTTCATTGTTAGAGGTTAACTAAGTGATAGCAAAAGTCAATTACCATCACAAGTGACTATGATAATAGGGATATGAATTCTAATTATCAATCCTTACTAGGACTTTTCTTAATTATTAGTTTATCTTCTTGTCATTTACATTTCTTGTTCAACAATTAAAAATCCAAAAAGATACAATCTCATAACCAATTATAAGTACACTTCCCTGCAATTCCTTGAGAGACGACCTGAGGTTTAATACTTCGGTTAATTTTATTGGGTTTGCTTTAGTGACAAACAAATTAAATTTGATTGAGGTTTAATTGTCGGTTTAGATCTATACTTGCAACGCGACTATTTTTATGAAATTCTTTACCGACAATTTTTTCCCCATCAAAGAGCAACCTCAAAGACCACAAAATTTTAATAATAATTCTTAGGGTAGTTTTCAACAAAATACTTTTAATAACCAGCAATTTTAGTCATTTCAACAAGCAACTCCTCAGTCTCAGAAGACTACTCATTTGGAAGAACTAATGGCGAGTTTTTTTACAGGAAACCAGAATCTCAATCAAGAACTTGGAGATTCAGGTGTGTCAATTAGCCACAAAAATTAATGAAATTGATCAGAAGACCACTAATAGCCTTCCTGGTAACACAATTTCCAAATTCAAGAGAGGAATGCAAGGCTATCACCTTGATAAGTGGACAAGTGGCAAGTATGGAAGCACAAGTTAATGAGGAGCCAGTTGAAAAAGAAGCTCCAGAGGAGAAGAAGGAAGAAGTAGAGCACGTCCCTCCAAAGCGTGCGGACAACCCATTTCTAGACTCTCTTGACACTTATCCTACATTGCTGAAAGCTCTCGAGTACAAGCCTAAAATGTCATATCCTCAAAGACTTCAAAAGGAGACCAAGGACAAACAGTTTTCAAAGTTCTTGGAAGTCTTCAGAAAGTTGCAAATTAATATTCCTTTTGCTGAGGTTTTGGAGCAAATTCCTCTCTATGTCAAATTCATGAAGGAGTTGTTGTCAAAGAAGAAGCCTTTAAAGGGAGATGAGACAATGGTCTTGACTAAGGAATGTAGTGCCGTAATGAAGAATAACTTGCCAAGAAAGATGCTAGATCCAGGGAGCTTGCAAATTCCATGCACCATTGGGAGCACAACCTTTGAGAAAGCGTTATGTGATATGGGAGCAAGCATCAATTTAATGCCCTTGTCTGTGATGAAGAAGCTGCAAAATCAAGAGGCACAACCCACAAGGATAGCATTACAGATGGCAAACAAATCTATAAAGCCTGCATATGGATTAGTGAAGAATATTTTGGTCAACGTGGGTAAGTTCTTCCTCCTAGCGAATTTTGTGATTCTTGACATGGGAGAGGATGAGAATGCCTCTATAATCCTAGGAAGACCTTTCTTAGCCACTAGGAGAGCTCTAATTGATGTAGAAGAAGGTGAGTGCTTAGAGTGCATACTGTGCGACTAGTCTTTCATGTCTTTAAAAATATACATTCAGCAGGTGAAGAAGAGAGGTGCATGCAGACTGAGCTTATTACTCCAAACCTTCAAGAACCCCTGATGATGTCCAGCAGAATCTGCAGCTCAAACCTCCTTCGGTGACAATCAATAAAATTCCTCCTGACATCAAACCTAAGTTTGGTGTTGGGAATGCATCATCCACCAAGGAGGAGGTTCCCAAAAAGAAGAAAGTATCCAGGGAATGGAGAAACAAAAAGACTCCCACTGAAGACTTCTCCCTAGGAATGAAGGTAGTATTGACTAGCAATCCAGTGCTGACTTATACAGTAAACAGAATCCTCTCTCTGGAGCATATTGAGCTACTTTATGGGGACACAGGGAGAAGATTCACAGTGAGGGCTGAAGAGTTGAGCCCCTATGATCCTCCTCCTTAAAAGAGCTGACCGACAAGCTAGTCATGGTAAAGAAGCACTTGTCGGGAGGCAACCCGATAATTTCGTATCCTTAGTTATTTTTCCGTTGCATTGATTTTATTATTTATTTGATTTTTATTGAGTTTTTACTGTTTTTTCTTTGTTTTACGTGTGTTTTGATCATGTTGAAATTTTAGATTAGGAACCGAACACTTAGAAAAATTTTTGTCAGCCCTAGAGACATCTAATTTGGATTGGTTGGCGCCGAGCTTGAAATTTCCAAGTTCGGCGCTGTATGTGATGTGAATCAAAGCGAATAGGGTCTGTGTGGTCCACACTAAACTTGAGCCATTCAAGTTCAGCGTGGTGTGTGCATGTGAAAGTGCAAATTGTCTCTAGAAGGCCCACGCTGAACTTGGAAAATCTCAAATTCAGCATGGAGAACGACGTAAAAGTAGCATAAAATTAAGCCAAAAGTCCACGCTGAACTTGAGAAACCCCAAGTTCAGCGTGGAGAACAACGTAACAAAGGTACAGATTTGGGAAGTATATAGCGCCGAACTTGCCTCTTTTAAGTTCAACGTAGAAGCTACGGAAAAAAGAACAAAAATCAGGATGACGCCAAACTTGGCTCCCCTAACGTTTGTGAAAAGTGGCACAAAAAAAGGTGGAGTCCACGCCGAACTTAGGTTACACGAAGTTCAGCGTGGGGAGAAGAGCTCGATTGCGTGCATCACAGCGCTGAACTTGCCTCCCTTCACGTTGGGCGCCATCTTCTCAATTCCACGCATAATCCATATCCCACCCAAATCCCCATGATTCCTTCCCCACATCCTTTCCTGATTCACTTTCCTTTCTATCTTTCCCTATTTATTCTTTCATTACATCCCTTTTATATACATATTATACGTTATCATACCCCCCTTATATATATAATTATATTACTACCCCCCTTATATACGTATATATACATTATCCCCCTACCCCTTATATATATATATATATATATATATATATATATAGGGTTTTTTTAATATAATATATGTATATATAGTTTTTTATTTATTTATTTATTTATATTATATATATATTTTACTTTTTTTACTTTCTCTTGTCTTTTTAATATTTTATTCTTCTTTTGCAATAATATTTATTTTTACTCATCTGTGCATCTTTTTATGTCCTTTCCTGTTTTCAGTTCTTCTTTGCTTGAGGACATGCAAACTTTTAAGTTTGGTGTTGTTGCTTCGCTTGTAGTTTATCTGTTTATTTTAATGGCACAAAAGGGAGGTGAATCATCTTCACGGAGGAGCACAACCTGAAGAATGAAACGGCCACTAAGATAACTGACGTGGTTGAACTCCTTTCATTCTATATTCCCTCCCGTTCTTACCATGTTATGTTCTTGTTTTCTGTTATTTTTGTTATTGCATGATTAGTTTTTATTTCAATTCCTAGGTTCTAGTTTAATTTACTGTTTATTTTGTTATTTGATTTTTAGTCTGAAAGGAGGGTCTCATGCATTGCTCGCTGAGCTTGAAATCAAAAAGAAAAGAAAGAAGTGATGTATTGTATGAGAGATTGAGTTTTTATTGAAGAATAGTCTTATTTACTTAAATATGGTGGTATTTTCTGTAATCCTGAATGCATGACATAAACAGTGTATGTTTGAATTTGAATCAATGGATGTTAATGTATGAGGAATAGGAATTTAGAGAACTATTATGAATTCTCTGAAGTAAACAAAAAATTTTAATCCTTGAAGTAAAAGAAATAGCAAAAGAAGAATAAGAGCAAGGTCCAAGGCTCTGAGCATCAATGACTAGGGAGGTCAGACATGATTAAAAGCTCAAAAAGTTGTTTTTCTTGTCATATGCTTGTGGTGTTCTTGTATCAAGTAATCCTTGAGACAGAACATTTAGAGTTGAGACCAATTGCATTTAGCAGAACTTAAAGAGAGTTCCCCAATTAAGTGCTTGTGGTGTTCTTGTGTTAATTAACCCTTGAGACAGAACATTTAAAGTCACGGCTAGACTCAAGGTGCAAAGCACAAATTCATTGAGAAGTAAAGGATATCTACTGTGTTCAAGGATTAAACGGAAGTGTAATGATCAGAGAACTCATAATATGATCCGGATTCTGATTCCGAATGACAGTGACATGCCTCTGATTCAAAGGAGAGTGAGATGCCAAAACTGTTTAGAATTACAATAGATAAACCCCACTTTAAGAAGAGACTTGAGCATAACTGAACGCTAGCTTCTCATGCAAATTCACACCTTGATCATGTACTAATTTTGGTTGCTTGAGGACAAGCAACAATTCATGTTTGGTGTTGTTATACGTGAGCATCTTTTCTGTCTTATCCTTGTGAATTTGCACTTGAATTGTGATGAACAGAAATTGTCTATCGGTAAAGAATTTCACAAATAAATTCTCGTTGCAAGTAAAGTTCTAAACCAACAAACAATTCCTCAATAAAAAATTTGTTTGTCACAAGCACAAACCCCAATAAAAATAAACCAAAGTATTTAAACTTGGGTCGTCTCTCAAGGAATTGCAGGGAAGTGTGCTTAATTATTGGTTATGGCAAGGTATATTTTGGGGTTTTGAATAAGAGACAAGAAAAATAAATGACAAGAAGGTAAATGAAACTCAAATGATAAAAAGGTCTTGGCAAGGGTTGATGGTTAAGGATCTTTATCCTTGATACTAACCACAACATGATAATTGCAAGGATCAATCTCATTAAGTCATCCTCTAACAAATGAAGAAAAGTCAAATGAGCTACATCAATCCCAATCCATAAGTCCTAACCACTCACTAATTGAATTAGTGAAAGCTAGAGTCAATGGATACCAATCATCGATCACTTGGACATTAGCAACTCAAGTTCACCTAAGTTACCATCCCAAGCCAAGAACACAAAAATCTACTCTAACATCCTTCCAAGTATTTTATCAAACACTTGGAAGGCATAAAAGGAAAGCATGGTAAAATTGCAAGAAATGTAAATCTACAACTACCAATTGCAAGGAAATTAACACAATAACTCAAATCAACAACAAAGGAACATAAAACATAAATTGCATTTAAAGGAAATCAAAGTAACAAGAATGCATAAATTAAACCTGGATCTAAGAAATTCTAATCTACATCTAACCTAATTCTAGAGAGGAGAGAGAATTTCTCTCTAGAAACTAACTAAAGCATGATGAAAACTAAACTATGTGCTCACCCCTTGTCCCCTCTTCAATTCTGCATGAATAGTCTCTGGAATCAATTAGAATTTGGCCTGGGAAGCTCAGAAATTGCCCCCAGTGTTTTCACTTTAATGAGGTCACGTGCGAGCATCGACGCGTACGCATGGGTCATGCGTACGCGTCGCTTGGCAATTTGCTAAGTGCACGCGTACGCATCGCCATGTGACGTCATCTTCCACGTGTGAGCGTATGTCACACATGCGCGTCGATGGATGCGTGATGAGCGGATAATTTATACGCTTTTTGGCATTGTTTTTATGTAGTTTTTAGTAGGATCTAGCTATTTTTAGGTATGTTTTCATTAGTTTTTATGCTAAATTCACATTTCTGGACTTTACTATGAGTTTGTGTATTTTTCTGTGATTTCAGGTATTTTCTGGCTGAAATTGAGGGACCTGAGCAAAACTCTGATAGAAAGGCTGACAAAGGACTGCTGATGCTGCTGGATTCTGACCTCCCTACACTCGAAATGGATTTTCTGGAGCTACAGAACCCCAAATGGCACGCTCTCAACGGCGTTGGAAATTAGCCATTCAGAGCTTTCCAGCAATATATAGTAGTCCATACTTTATTCAAGATTAGACGACGTAAACTCGCACTCAACGCCAGTTCCATGCTGCATTCTGGAGTCAAACGCCAGAAACACGTCACGAACCAGAGTTGAACGCCAAAACCACGTTACAACTTGGCGTTCAAATCCGAAAGAAGCCTCAGCTCATGTAAAGCTCAAGCTCAGCCCAAGAACACACCAAAGTGGGCCCCGGAAGTAGATTTCTGCACTTAGACTTATTTCTGTAAACCCTAGTGGGTAGTTTAGTAGAAATAGAACTTTTTACTATTGTATTTGGTGTCTTTGACTATCTAGTCTTTTGACCACGTTACATCTTTGATCAGTTTATGTGATCTTAGACATTGGGGGCTGGCCATTCGGCCATGCCTGGACCTTCATCACTTATGTATTTTCAACGGTGGAGTTTCTACACACTACACAAGTGTTTCTATCTTTATTTTTTGTTTATTTATTATTAATATTCGAAAACTCCATAACCATTTACTATCCGCCTGACTGAGATTTACACGATGACCATAGCTTGCTTCATACCAACAATCTCTGTGGGATCGACCCTTACTCACGTAAGGTTTATTACTTGGACGACCCAGTACACTTGCTGGTTAGTTGTGCGAAGTCGTGAAATTATGTATGGACCATGGTTTTGAGCACCAAGTTTTTAGCGCCATTACCTGGGAATCAATTTCGAACAACAATTTAAGTATGAATCACAATTTCGTCCACCAAGTTTTTGGCACCGTTGCCGGGGATTGTTCGAGTTTGGACAACTGACGGTTCATCTTGTTGCTTATATTAGGTAATTTTCTTTTTGTTTTATTTTTGAAAAAATTTTCAAAAATCTTTCAAAAAATTTTTTCCTTTTGTTTTCGAAAATTTTCTAAATTTGTAAAGAATGAATTCTAGAGTTTCATGGTAACATGTTGAAGCCTGGCTGGCTGTAAAGCCATATCCAAAATTCTTTTGGATTGAGGCTTCCAACCATCAGCATAGATGCAAGTTAATTGGAACATCAGCTGTTGTATGTCTGATTTATATCCTAAAGCTGGCTGGCTATTAAGCCATGCCCAACCCTTGGATTGGAGCTTTAGGCTAACATTGAAAGATTCCTGGAATTCTTCTTATTAAAAATTTTGAATTTCTTATTTTCTTTTTCCTATATGTTTTTCGAAAAAATAAAATAAAATACAAAAAAATTCATAAAATCATAAAAACCAAAAATGTTGTGTTTCTTGTTTGAGTTTTGTGTCATGTTTTAAGTTTAGTGTCAATTGCATAATCATATTGTTTTTGCATTCTTCGAGAATTCATGCATTCATAGTGTTCTTCATGATCTTCAAGTTGTTCTTGGTAAGTCTTCTTGTTTGATCTTTAAATTTTCTTGTTTCGTGTTGTATGATGTTTTTCATGTGCATTTTTGCATTCATAATGTCTAAACATGAAAGATTTCTAAGTTTGGTGTCTTGCATGTTTTTTTTGCATAAAAAACTTTTCAAAAATATGTTCTTGATGTTCATCATGATCTTCAAAATATTCTTGGTGTTCATCTTGACATTCATAGTGTTCTTCCATGCATTAAGTTGACAAAACTCTCTAAATTCAACACAAGATAAACTCTAAAAATGGGGTTTATCAAATTGCTAAGTTTAATCAAGATTTAATATATTTTAGCCCCTATGAATGCTACTTTGAGTTGTGTGCAATTCTGCTTATTTCAGGTAACATTTTGGATGAATTCCATGGAGTTTAAGTCAAGGCTAGAGAATGGAGAGAGTGAAGAATGCATACTGCCTCCTCCACCCTGAACTTGAGAATTTCTGTAACACCCTAACTACCAAAGCTCACGCTTCCGGCTGCGTGACTCTGATAGCTTGGACATTACGACGACACCTATACTATTTAATACTAAAATATGAGCCTGTTTAAAACTTTTTACCGCAATATCACTCCCAAGATACTTCATACGATAACACACATCCATATATACCATACGACTTACAAAAAACTCATAAAGAGTACATCCATATATATAAACATACATATATATAAATAATATTATAAACATTACCCAATACAATTCTTATCCCTCTTACATAATATATCAAGATAAAGGCAAAGGTACAAAATAATAATCTAAAGCAATATAGAGCATTTCAATAACAAATAAATAAACTCTTCGTGACTTCTGCGCCCACATCCTGAAAGGGGAAAATGTAGGGGGTGAAAATATCATCCTCGAAAGGGTTCTCAGTAGGGGGTTTTTGGGAATTACTGTAATAGGATACATGAAGATAAACCGTACCAGTGATTAATAACTGTCTTATGCCTCTTTTCAAAAACAACAGTTTACAATAAAAGTAAATTCGGAAATCTTTTCTGAAAGAGTAGCCATTCAATTCTCAAAAACATCAAAAGCCTTTCAAAACGGTTTATCTATGCTGAACCAAAATAGCCTTTCATACTTTTCCAAATCATAACCACAAAACCGAAACCAACCATCGGTCCATCTCAATTCAACCACGGCCCTAGGCCCAAACAATCTAACTATCAATCAAATCACCGCAATCCAACAGAGTCCCAATTGCAAACACAGATAAGAAGTTCGAGCACAAACAAACAGTTACAGCAAGTAGAACAATCAGCAGTTAATCACAAGGAAAACCAAGTACAATATGCACACCCAAACAATGTCACATAGATGCACATGATGCATGCCTGTCCTAGTGGCTGATGATATCATCTGTCGGTTACCAAGCCAACCCGACGTGTCTGGTAGCTAACCCGGGCACAGTCTCTCTGTTGGGCATTAATATCATTAGAGGGAATATGTGCCCTGTCACCATTAGAGGGTATCTGTGCCATGTCGCCATTAGAGGGTATCTACGCCCTGTCGCCATTAGAGGGTATCGGTGCCCTGTCACCCTTACAACTAGAGAGAAAACACAAGCATACTCACATAAAACATTCATCTCAGCCATCCGGCTCACGGTTCAATCCAGAACCAGCCAATTTATCAATAAATACAGCCCTTCGGCTTAAACTCATAATTCATAGCCAGCCATACGACTTTTAACTCATTCGGCAATAAGCCATAATTCAATACCATACACAGCCATTCCGGCTCATAACAAATAGCACTTCCACCATTCAACATCATCAAAGTTCATAAAATTGGCATTTAAGCCACAAATCACTTTTTCTCAATTCATTTCACTTTGAAATTAAATTTCAACTCTTTTCAGCCTTGGCTTTAAAGATCTCATTTCTCAAATCATCTCAGGCTCATAAGCCAAATTTACTCAAAGTGAGTTCCCTTTTTAAAACAAAGGCACTCTCGGCATTCTCTCTCCAAAACTTCCAAAATCATGGCAAGTTAAGGATTTATTTCAAAGTATTCAAAATCACCCATCCAAAAATGGAATTTTATAACAAAAGTTTCTCGACAGAGTCCCAAGTCTTTAGGGGAGAACAACATAACTCATTTCACCAAATTCATTTAAAATAATTAAAACCTTGGCTTTCCGATTTGAGTAATAAAATAGGGTCTAAGCCAAACCGAGTCATGTAATCATTTACTTCTTTCAAAGCCATTTCCTTTACTTAGGCAAAACCAAATTCAACCCCATGATAAATGCTAGAACGTTTCAACTATTCGAAATTGTTTTAGTCTTGCAAGAAATCAGAATTCAAAGAGTACTTAAAATCTTTCTCAAAACATTTCAAAATGAAACTTGTTAATAGATATTTAGGTTATTTTAAAGTCATTGAAACTCCTCTAATTGAAACCCTCAAGTCAAATTCAAAGGCATTGCCCTTGCAACATTTAAAACAGCTTAAAAACATAAGTTTCATCTAAGTAACTTTCTCCTAAAAGAGATACAATGCCTTTTTTAAGAAGCAAGACTAAATCACAATTTCCTCTTTAATAATTCATTTCAAAAGCATGAATCATCCTTTTCTTGATAATTCAAATAAAATAGTAGAAGTCTTTAACCCGTCATTTTTCCATACAACATTCAATAAAGACTCGGATTTTATAGAAATTTTGGCAGCACCTCCTTAAAACCTGGACTTTTGCCACCCGGTTCGGGTCCCAACTAAACCGTTTTTCATTCCTTAAAAAAAATCCTAGCAAGAAAAGGGGAGAAACGGATACTCAATTTCAAAGTGAGTAAACAGAATTCCATACTCGATCTCATAGATACATATGGATACATAATAGGAATCCATTTTTCTGAATCCATTTCGAGACCCTTTCGATGACCTACATTGTGTTGAAGGGATATCTACACGATCCGATCGATTGCGTAAAGTGCGCGGTAGCAATGGAACCGGGGATAATATACAGAAAAGACGGTTCTATTTCTATTCTATTAGTATTCTATTAGTATTAACAGCTCAAAACCAGAAATCAATTCAAAAGCAAGCTAAAACCAACAATCGCCTCAGTGGCATATCTTAAGGAAACCATTTCAAAATCAACTCATTTTCAACCGATTTAACTCATTTCCAAAGTTTAAAAGAATCAGTTCAGCAACAAATCATTTGTCCAAACCAAGTCAATTAAAGTAAACCAGACTGAATTCAAAAGTGCATTCGACTCTTCACATCATCAAAATAATCAACTCAATTCAAATCAATCCTCAACGGATTAAACTCAGATTTCAAATCTTTAAAGAATCATCTTTAAAACATTACATTTTACAAAACCGCACAACAATTCAGCCAAACCAACATCCATAAACATTCGAGTCAATCAAATAATACATAAGGCAGATAGAATCACCACATACACAATATCTCACATCAGTATCCATATGTAATAATTCCAATACATAAAACATAGTTTTTGGAAAGCGCCCCTACCTCAAAACGCAATTCCGTAACCCAAACGCCTCATAAGTTCTTTTTGTCCTCAACTCGAAATCACTGGCAACCAAAACCTCGCTCTGCTTGTTACCCTCAAAATCAGAAACAGCTACAAGCGGCATAAGCAAACCGGATTCTAACTCCTAACACATTAATACTGCAAGACCTTAATATACATAAAAAGACATTAACACGAAGGTTTTGAAATGTAAAATAATCAATGAATTAACAAAACAGCCGCAGTTCCATATCAACCCGACAGCGGCTCCGTCAGCCACCTCAAGCGGTAGCGGCAATGAAAGACTCCGACAACCGCGACTGCACAACAACGTCATGATGATAAAGACCCATGAATAGAAAGGAATGAAGACCAAATGCAGGGACCCTTACCGGTAGTGGTTTTCCGGCGACTAAGCTGCATTCTCCGGCGGCAGAGACGGCAGAGCAGCTCGAAATGACCAGCAGCAGTGGCGGCACTATCCCAGCCCCAACATCCACCACCATTTTCTGGAAACCAGAGGTGCTACGGGGTTTCATGGCGGCGAGTTACCTTAGAATGCCCTTTCACTTTTTTATCATTAGATTTAGTCGTGGATTCCATTCCTTTACTATACTACAACAGAAGAAAAAGGATATGAGATCCCATCCCTCAAACTCGGGTTCCGCAGTTTTTTTGTCTTAATGCGTTCCACTTTTTGAACAGGGTTCTATGGTCGGTCCGCGTGGTTGTCCCCCCGGACCGCCCAGATCCCACGAGTGAATAGAAAGTTAGATCTACATTGGAAGCGGGGGTTGCTGGGTGCGGTTCTGCCTCCGCTCCTCTGTACGACTCGGCAGCTTCCCTCTCGACAGCACAGCGTGACATTGCAGCGATTACCCACCACTCTTGCGCTCTCACACTCTCTCCGCGGGTCCCTTGGCAGCATCGTTCCCTAGCAATGGTGGCGGCCTCGCACAGCAGTGAGAGACCCAACGGCGGCGGCGCTATGGCTCGGCAACGGTGGCGCGAACAGCTGGCCTCCTCCTTGGCGCCGCACCACCTATGTCTCTCTCAAACCCAACGTCGTTTCCCCCCTGATCCTTCAAGCTCGATGGCAAGGGATCAACGGCGATGCAGCGTGTCACGCTCCTCGCGTCTCTGGCCCATGTCCCCTTCCTTCGTTGTCGCGCAGTCTCTCTTTCTTAGCGCCAGCAATGACGATGGCTTCAACCCACGTCTTTCTCACTCACAAGTCATCCCACTTCTTCGACGTTGGTGGCAAACGGCGACCAGCTCGGCGGCGACAGCAAGGCCCACCGGTGCTGGCTCGCCCCTCCCTCTTCCCTTCCCCTGGCACGACTCAGACTCCCTCTCCCTTTTCTGTTTCTGTTTTCCTTTTCCATCATGGAAAAGAAACGCTACTGCTGAGTTAGGAAGAAGGGGGTTTTGGCTGCAGCTGGGGCATGGGAAAACAATGGGTTATCGGGTCATGGGTTAGGGTTTTAGGGTTAGGGTTTCATTTTCAAGAATTGGGGTTAAGGACATGGGCATTTTAGTAATTTCACTTAAAATAGGGATAATATAGTAATTAGAAATAAATTCTAATCCAACAATAATAATGTATAAAAACACTATTTGATCATCAATTTCACACTTTATTTTCAATAAAATGTCCCAACCAAATAGTTAGAAATAATATACTTAATTTATTTAATTTCCAAAATAGCTGTATTAATATTCAAAATATTACTTATTTAATCCAAATCATATAAAATCTTCATTATTTCACAGCTACCAACTTTATAATTCAAATATAGAAAATAATCCAATAATTATTAAATTGGATAATAATCATAACTCATCTCAAATTCAATAAATCAAAACTTGCCTTAATTATCTTTAATAAAATAATTTCTGAAATTAAGGCTATAAATAACTATATGATTTGAGACTTGATCATAATAAGACTTTTCAAAGGTTTTCGGTCTTACATTCTACCCACCTTATAAAAATTTTTGCCCTTGAAAAGTGATACAAAACAAAAGGAATTTCATAACAGTTCATCCTTGAACACATATAGGGAAGAAGCAAAAATATCTCAACATATAAACATATATACAGTTTTTTCAAATACTTGGTTGGTCGTATGCATAAAGATACAAAGGTAGGAGTGTAATTGCAAAGCAAACCTTACAAGATAGGCTCAATGCACAAGGTGATATGATCTCAAGGCTTTACAAAAACTTGAGGTGCCAAAATAGGGTGCAAATCAAGATAGGCATTCACAAAGCAAAGTGGTAATTAGTGTGGTAAAAGGCTACAAAGTATGTTGGTATTTAAACATCAGCATAACGTTCGCTGACGAATCTCGTTCCCACTTCAGAACTTCAATTTCCTAACTCCACCAATCGTTTTACAACCTCATAGCCAATCATAAGCCTAACGATCGTAAACCCGTTCGCAAGGAACAAAACATCCACATCTCATAACGCTGCAAACCTATCGCTTCAACTTCCGTATACCCATATCACATCTTAACGAACTTACGCATCGCGTTACTACGTCTACAAGTCGCACGTGATATCAAAACAATTCTCGAGTCTACTCAGAAGGATACAAGATTTAGAAAGGAGAGACAATTGTCAAAGTTAATACTCATCGGTTTGAGAGAATGTATCCAATTCCAGATAAACAAGGATGCTCAAGCAAAGAAGTTTGCTAGAAATAAATCAATTGACAACTTCAGAGATAACCCTTGGATCAAGGGAATTCAATAGGATCAATAAGCAGAAAATCAGCGCATTAGTCTGAAACAATTTCACACTGAGTCGAAGAAGCATGAGGTTTGCAGAAGAGAAGATTTCAAACCCAAGACAAAGTTCACAGAACTCAAGAGCATGATTAAAAATACTTTCGAATGCATTGCTCACAAAAGAATCGAAAACTTGCGGAAAAATCACTTCGTAATTTAGAAGAAAAGTTAAGTAAAAAACATTCTCCAAGAGAATAACAAAAGCAATAACGTGGCTTTGCTGTAATACAATTTTATGTTGAAGCAGATGATGAGCGGATATTTTATACGCTTTTTAGGGGTAATTTCATGTAGATTTTAGCATGTTTTAATTAGTTTTTAGTATAATATTATTAGTTTTTAGGAAAAAATCATATTTCTGGACTTTACTATGAGTTTGTGTGTTTTTCTGTGATTTCAGGTATTTTCTGGCTGAAATTGAGGGAGCTAAGCAAAAATCTGAGTTAGGCTGAAAGAGGACTGCTGATGCTGTTGGATCCTGACCTCCCTGCACTGGGAATGGATTTTTTGAAGCTACAGGAGTCCAATTGACGCACTCTTATATGGGTTGAAAAGTAGACATCCAGGGCTTTCCAGCAATATATAATAGTTCATACTTTGCGCGAAGATAGATGACGTAAACTAGCGTTTAACGCCAGTTTCATGCTGCTGTCTGGCGTTCAGCGCCAGAAACAGGTTACAAGTTGGAGTTCAGCGCCCAAAACACGTCACAACCTGGCGTTCAACTCCAGAAACAGCCCAAGCACGTGAGAAGCTTTAGTTTCAGCCCCAGCACACACCAAGTGGGCCCCAGAAGTGGATTTCTGCACCAATTATCTTAGTTTACTCATATTCTGTAAACCTAGGTTACTAGTTTACTATTTAAACAACTTTTAGAGACTTATCTTGGACCTCATGACATTTTTAGATCTGAAATTTGTACCTTTTGGCAGCATGAGTCTCTAAACTCCATTGTTGGGGGTGAGGAGCTCTGCAGCGTCTCGATGAATTAATACAATTACTTTTGTTTTCCATTCAAACACGCTTGTTCCTATCTAAGATGTTCATTCGCGCTTAAACATGAAGAATGTGATGATCCGTGACACTTATCACCTTCCTCAGATCCATGAACGTGTGCCTGACAACCACCTCTGTTCTACATCAGATTGAATGAGCTTCTCTTAGATTCCTTAATCAGAATCTTCGTGGTATAAGCTAGAATTGATGGCGGCCACTCTTGAGGATCCGGAAAGTCTAAACCTTGTCTGTGGTATTCCGAGTAGGATTCAAGGATTGAATGGCTGTGACGAGCTTCAAACTCGCGATTACTGGGCGTGATGACAAACGCAAAAGGATCAATAGATCCTATTCCAACATGATCGAGAACCAACAGCTGATTAGCCGTGCTGTGACAGAGCATCTGGACCATTTTCACTGAGAGGATGGGAGGTAGCCACTGACAACAATGACACCCTACATACAGCTTGCCATGGAAGGAGCCTTGCGTGTGGAAAAGGATTTCAAGGAAGAGTTGAAGTTCAAAGGACAAAGCATCTCCAAAACCCCAACATATTCTTCATTAATAAAGTAACAATTACTTATCCCAAACACTTTTACTTCTTACAATTAAATTCAAATAACCTTATTGACATCCTGACTAAGATTAATAAAATAAACATAGATTGCTTCAAACCAATAATCTCCGTGGGATCGACCCTTACTCACGTAAGGTATTACTTGGACGACCCAGTGCACTTGCTGGTTAGTTGTGCGGATTGCAAAAAGTGTGATTGCAATTTCGTGCACCAGCAGATCATGCAAAATTTTAAAAACAAGGTGCACACAAGTTTGGCTAAAGGCTAAAATATCTCCTCAAATATTTTAGAAAGATAATTAGGTGCACAACTTAACCAAAAGCAATCATAAAACTCAGAAGAGAAATCAAATGCTTGTTCAAAAATTCCCAAAGTCCATATTCAAATAAGCGTGTATAACATTTATAGCGAGGACAAAAGAGGAAGTTAAGCTCTCTTTAGAAAATAAATTCCGAGGTAAAATTTTGCTTACAATCTGGTAAGAAAACAAGCGGGGCGTTACAAATGAACATGTTTCCATTAAACAAGGAAACTTTTCAAAAACTCATCTAAAATAGCGCATGTCAACTTTAAAACAATTTTGTAAAAAATTGAACAATGGTTTCAATCTCAATCAAGCAACAGAAAATAAATTTCGTTTAAAATTTCTTCAAAGAGAATTCAAAACTTCTTTAAAAGTTCAAAATAAGACTCCAAAAGTATACTTGAAATCACCATCTCAAAAGGATATTCAAGAATATTAGGATGTACTTAAAAAGGAGTCAAACTCACGTAAGGTATTACTTGGACGACCCAGTGCACTTGCTGGTTAGTTGTGCGGATTGCAAAAAGTGTGATTGCAATTTCGTGCACCAAGTTTTTGGCGCCGTTGCCGGGGATTGTTCGAGTTTGAACAACTAAAGGTTTATTTTATTTCTTAGATTAGGAATAGTTTATTTTTGTTGTTATAGAGTCATTAAATTCTGATAGGATAAATTCTTTTTAAAAAAAATCTTTCAAAAATATTATTTTTCTTTACCAATTTTAATCTTTTTCGTGAGTTTAGTGTCTTGTTCTAAGTTTGGTGTCAATTGCATATTTTATATTTTTCCTTTAAATTTTCAAATTTGTGTTTTTTTTGTTCTTCATTGATCTTTAAGTTGTTCTTGTTTATTTTTCTTGTTTGATCTTGAGTTTTTCTTGTTCTGTGTCTTTTCTTGTTTTTCTTGTGCTAATCCAAAGCATTAGTCTTCCAAAAGAAATATACCTATTCAGAACAATTGTTACCTTTTCTGCCCAATTGGCTAGAGCGTTGGTCTATGTTCTTGGTAATTGGGTATCTTTATTTCAAAACTTCTTTTAAAAATAATTTTTCTTGATTTAATCTTGTGCCAAACTTTAAGTTTGGTGTTTTATTGTTAATTTTTCTTCAATTTTCGAAAATTTAGTGAAGTTTTCTAAAAATTTTAAGTTTGGTGTTCTTTCTTTTGTTCTTGTGTTCTTCTGAATCTTCAAGGTGTTCTTGAGTTTTTCTTGTGTTTTGATCTTAAAATTTTTAAGTTTGGTGTTCCTTGGTGTTTTCCCTCCAAAATTTTCGAAAATAAGGAGCATTAGATCTAAAAATTTTAAGTCTTGTGTCTTCTGTGTGTTTTTCTCTTTCATCATAAAATTCAAAATTCAAAAAAATATCTTTTCTAACTAATTTTGAACTATTTTTTCGAAATTTTTTATAAAAATTCAGATTTCAATTTTAAAATTTTTCAATTCTTATCTTTTTAAGTTTAAAAAAAATATTTCCATTTTTTTTATTTTATTTCGTTTTTACTTGTTCTATTTTTACTTTATTTTATAAAATAAATTTTTATAAAATAGACAATATCAACATCCATATCATCTCCCTTGCTCCATCATGGAACTAAGTGGAAATGAACAGTCCAGGAGGACTCTGGGGTCATATGCTAACCCCACTACTGCTTCATATGGGAGTAGTATCTGTATACCCTCCATTGGAGTTAGTAGCTTTGAGTTGAATCCTCAGCTCATTATCATGGTGCAGCAAAGCTGCCAGTATTCCGGTCTTCCACATGAAGAACCTACAGAGTTTCTGGCACAATTTTTACAAATTGCTGACACAGTACATGATAAGGAAGTAGATCAGGATGTCTACAGATTATTACTGTTTCCATTTGCTGTAAAAGATCAAGCTAAGAGGTGGTTAAATAACCAGCCTAAGAACAGCATAAAAACATGGAAACAGCTGTCAGAAAAATTCCTGAATCACTATTTCCCTCCAAAACGGATGACACAGCTAAGGCTAAGCATCCAAGGCTTCAAACAAGGAGATAATGAATCCCTTTATGATGCCTGGGAGAGATACAGAGAGATGCTAAGAAAATGCCCCTCTGAAATGTTTTCAGAGTGGGTGCAATTAGACATCTTCTACTATGGGCTTACAGAAAAAGCTCAGATTTCTCTAGACCACTCAGCTGGTGGATCTATACATATGAGAAAAACAATTGAAGAAGCTCAAGAGCTTATTGATACAGTTGCCAGAAATCAGCATATGTATCTAAGCAGTGAATCCTCCATGAAAGAAAAAGCTAAAACAGTAACTGCTGAACTCAGTCCTGTGGATCAGGCTAATAAATTCAATCGGCAATTAGACTTTCTAACCCAGCAGCTAGCCGAATTCAAGGAAATACTACAGGAAACAAGAATGGCAAACAGGAATATGGAAGTACAGTTAAAGCAAACAGAAAGGCAACTGTCAAAACAAATAGCAGAAGAATGCCAAGCAGTTCAATTAAGAAGTGGAAAAACATTAAATACCTCACTTCAAAGTAGCAGGAAGCCAAAAAATGAACAAATGGCTACTCAAAATCCCTCTGAGGACAATCAGAGCCCAGAGAGGAATAAGGCTGGCGTTGAACGCCCAGACCATGCTCATTTCTGGCGTTCAACGCCAGAAACAAGCGTGAATCCAGCGTTGAACGCCCAAGGGAAGCATAGTTCTGGCGTTCAGACGCCAGTAACAAATAAGGAGGTGGCGTCTAACGCCACTCCAGCTTCCACCCCTGGCATTCAAATGCCAATGGAGGATCAGTCACATACAAGTGCTGATAACAACCTTTCTAAAAAGGCTTCCCAACCCACTTCTGTAGGTAATAAACCTGTAGCAACTAAGGTTGAGGAATATAAAGCCAAAATGCCTTATCCTCAAAAACTCCGCCAAGCAGAACAGGATAAGCAATTTGCTCGCTTTGCAGACTATCTCAGGACTCTTGAAATAAAGATTCCGTTTGCAGAAGCACTTGAGCAAATACCCTCTTATGCGAAGTTCATGAAAGAGATCTTAAGTCATAAGAAGGATTGGAGGGAAATTGAAAAAGTTTACCTCATTGAAGAATGCAGTGCAGCCATTCTGAAAAGCTTACCTGAGAAGCTTAAGGATCCCGGGAGCTTTATGATACCATGCACATTAGAGGGTAATTGCACCAAGCAAGCTTTATGTGATCTTGGGGCAAGTATCAACTTAATACCTGCATCTACTATCAGAAAGCTTGGTTTGACTGAAGAAATCAAACCAACCCGGATATGTCTTCAACTTGCTGATGGCTCCATTAAATACCCATCAGGCGTGATTGAAGACATGATTGTCAAGGTTGGGCCATTTGCCTTTCCTACTGAATTTGTGGTGCTGAAAATGGAGGAGCACAAGAGTGCAACTCTCATTCTAGGAAGACCTTTCCTAGCAACTGGCCGAACCCTCATTGACGTCCAAAAAGGGGAAGTAACCTTGAGAGTCAATGAGGAGGAGTTCAAGTTGAATGTTGTCAAAGCCATGCAACATCTAGACACCCCAAATGACTGCATGAGTATTGATATCATTGACTCTCTGGTAAGAGAGGTCAATATGGCTGAGAGTCTCGAATCAGAGCTAGAGGACATCTTTAAAGATGTTCAACCTGATTTGGAGGAATCAGAGAGGATAATAGAACCTTTGAAAATTCCTCAGGAAGAGGAGAAACCTCCCAAACCCGAGCTCAAACCATTACCACCATCCCTGAAATATGCATTTCTGGGAGAAGGTGATACCTTTCCTGTAATCAAAAGCTCTACCTTAGAGCCACAGGAAGAGGAAGCACTAATTCAAGTGCTAAGGACACACAAGACAGCTCTTGGGTGGTCCATCAGTGATCTTAAGTGCATTAGCCCAGCTAGATGCATGCACAAGATCCTATTGGAGGGTGACGCCAAACCAGTGGTCCAACCACAAAGGCGGCTGAATCCAGCCATGAAGGAAGTGGTGCAGAAGGAGGTCACTAAATTACTAGAGGCTGGGATTATTTATCCTATTTCTGACAGCCCCTTGGTGAGCCCTGTCCAAGTTGTCCCTAAGAAAGGTGGCATGACAGTGGTTCACAATGAAAAAAATGAACTGGTTCCTACAAGAACAGTTACAGGGTGGCGTATGTGTATTGATTATAGAAGGCTCAATATAGCCACCAGAAAGGATCATTTTCCTTTACCATTCATAGACCAGATGCTAGAAAGACTAGCAGGTCATGAATACTACTGCTTCCTGGATGGATATTCAGGTTATAATCAAATTGCAGTAGATCCCCAGGATCAAGAGAAAACGGCATTCACATGTCCATCTGGAGTATTTGCATACAGAAGGATGCCATTTGGCTTGTGCAATGCACCTGCAACCTTTCAAAGGTGCATGCTCTCTATCTTTTCTGATATGGTAGAGAAGTTTCTGGAAGTCTTCATGGATGACTTTTCAATATTTGGAGACTCATTCAGCTCCTGCCTTAACCATTTAGCACTTGTTCTGAAAAGATGCCAAGAGACTAACCTGGTTTTAAACTGGGAAAAATGTCACTTTATGGTGACTGAAGGAATTGTCCTTGGGCACAAAATTTCGAACAAGGGAATAGAGGTGGATCAAGCTAAGGTAGAGGTAATTAAAAATTACCACCACCTGCCAATGGTAAGGCAATCAGAAGCTTTCTGGGGCATGCAGGATTCTATAGAAGGTTTATAAAGGATTTTTCAAAAATCGCCAAACCTCTGAGAAACCTGCTAGCTGCTAACACGCCATTCGTCTTTGATAAGGAGTATCTGCAGGCATTTGAGACTCTGAAAGCTAAATTGGTCACAGCACCAATCATTTCTGCACCAAACTGGACATTGCCATTTGAACTAATGTGTGATGCTAGTGACCATGCCATTGGTGCAGTGTTGGGACAAAGGCATGACAAGCTTCTGCACGTCATTTACTATGCCAGCCGTGTTCTAAATGACGCACAGAAGAATTACACAACCACAGAAAAAGAGCTACTTACAGTGGTTTACGCCATTGACAAATTCAGATCCTATTTAGTAGGATCAAAAGTGATTGTGTACACTAATCATGCTGCTCTTAAATATCTACTCACAAAGCAGGATTCAAAACCCAGACTTATAAGATGGGTGTTGCTTTTGCAAGAGTTTGATATAGAAATAAGAGATAGAAAAGGGACAGAGAATCAAGTAGCAGATCACCTGTCCCGAATAGAACCAGTAGAAGGGGCGTCCCTCCCTCTTATTGAGATCTCTGAAACCTTTCCGGATGAGCAACTCTTTGCCATCTAGGAAGTGCCATGGTTTGCAGATATTGCAAACTACAAGGCAGTGAGGTTCATACCCAAAGAGTACAATAGGCAGCAATCAAAGAAATTGATCACAGATGCAAAGTACTATCTTTGGGATGAACCATATCTCTTCAAGAGATGTGCAGACGGAGTAATCCGTAGATGTGTGCCTAAGGAAGAAGCGCAGAAGATCCTATGGCACTGCCATGGATCACAGTATGGAGGACATTTTGGAAGTGAGCGAACAGCCACAAGAGTCCTCCAATGTGGCTTCTACTGGCCTACTCTCTATAAAGATTCCCGAGTGTTTGTGCTTAATTGTGACAGTTGCCAAAGATCTGGCAATCTGCCTTACAGTTATGCCATGCCTCAACAAGGGATCTTGGAGATTGAGTTGTTTGATATATGGGGTATTGACTTCATGGGACCTTTCCCACCATCATACTCAAACACTTATATTCTGGTGGCAGTGGATTATGTATCCAAATGGGTGGAGGCTATTACAATACCCACTAATGACACTAAAACAGTGTTAAAATTCCTCCAGAAACACATTTTCAGCAGATTTGGTACCCCTAGAGTATTAATCAGTGATGGGGGCACTCATTTCTGCAATAAACAGCTTTACTCTGCTTTGGTTTGTTATGGAGTTAGCCACAGGGTAGCTACTCCATATCACCCACAGACTAATGGGCAAGCTGAAGTCTCAAATAGAGAACTCAAAATAATCCTGGAACGGACTGTAATTAACTGTAGAAGGGATTGGGCAAGAAGCTTGGATGATGCTCTGTAGGCATACAGAACAGCATTCAAGACCCCTATAGGGACCTCTCCATACCAGCTTGTGTATGGAAAGGCATGTCACTTGCCAGTGGAACTGGAACACAAGGCCTACTGGGCAACCAGATTCCTAAACTTTGATGCCAAGTTAGCTGGAGAAAAACGATTGCTCCAGTTAAATGAGCTAGAGGAATTTAGACTCAATGCTTTCGAGAATGCAAAAATTTACAAAGAGAAAGCGAAAAGATGGCATGATAAGAAATTGTCATCCAGAGTCTTTGAGCCGGGGCAGAAAGTTCTGCTATTTAATTCTAGGCTCAAATTATTCCCCGGGAAATTAAAATCCCGGTGGAGAGGTCCATATGTGATTACAAGTGTATCACCATATGGATACGTAGAGCTTCAGGATAATGAATCTAACAAAAAGTTCATTGTTAATGGACAGAGAGTTAAACATTATCTTAAAAGCAATTTTGAGCAAGAATGCTCAAAACTGAGACTTGATTAAAAGCTCAGTAATAGTCCAGCTAACGACATTAAAGAAGCGCTTGCTGGGAGGCAACCCAGCCATTCACAAAATTTAATTTTATTCGTTTTTGCTAATTAATTGATTTTTACAGGTATATGACAGAGTATCTTCAAAAGGTAAAATAGAAATTGATTGAATTCACAGAGTTACAGGGAAATTTGGAAGCTCACTGACATGAAAAAGCCAGTAAGAAACGTTTTGGGCGTTGAACGCCCAAAAGAAGCACCCACTAGGCGTTCAACGCCAGTAAGGGTAGCCATCTGAGCGTTAAACACCAGAAAGGAGCATCTTCTGGGCGTTGAACGCCAGAAAGAAGCACCTTCTGGGCGTTTAATACCAGAACTACAGCGTCCTGGGCGTTCAGAAAAACACCCAGTGACAAAGGACTTCCTGGTGTTCAACGCCAGAAAGAAGCAACAGCTGGGTGTTGAACGCCCAGAAGAAGCAACAATTGGGCATTTAACGCCAGGATGGTAGGGAAGAGGTAAAATTCGTTTTTTTTCAAAAATTTTCTAATTTTTAGGTTTCAATTCATGATTTCTTGCATAAACATGTTTCCAAATATCATCCTTCAATACCAAAAATTTTTAATCCTAATTTCTAAAATCCCTAATTTCTGAAATCCCTTTTTTTAAAAAAATATCAAATGTATCTTAATTCATAAACACAAATCTTTTTCCAGTCCAAATCTTTGTCAAATCTTTTTCAACTCATCATATCTTTTGGATTTCGAAATTGCCCCTCCCTCTATTCCTCTCCTATCCTTTCTTTTGCTTGAGGACAAGCAAACCTCTAAGTTTGGTGTGATTTGCCATGATCACTGAGCTAAAACTCATTAAGATCATGGCACCTAAGGGAACAGGAAGAGCAAGGATGTGAACTAAAGGAACTGAAGCGTCAGAAATTAATTCTTGAAGGACCAAGCATCCCACAGACTAGAGGAACATCCACTTCCCAAAATACAGGTTGTTAAGTTCTAATTCTAGCTTTAACTCTGTGATAGTATTATTATAGGATTTTACCTTAGAAGTTATATAGGAGTAGTAGTGATTAGCATATCTATTTTGATTTTTTTTTCAATTAAGTTATAATTTATTTTTCTCATCATCATCAAACATGAATAAAACAGTAGATTTTTAGAATAAAGAGGCAATAATTTTTTCGAGTTCTTAATAAGAAAAATTCTAATTATTTATATGTGGTGGCAATACTTTTTGTCTTCTGAATGAATGCTTGAACAGTGCATATTTTTGATCTTGTTGTTTATGAATGTTAAAATTGTTGGCTCTTAAAAGAATGATGAAAAAGAGAAATGTTATTGATGATCTGAAAAATCATGAATTTGATTCTTGAAGCAAGAAAAAGCAGTGGAAAAAACAAAAAAAAACTTTTACAAGAAATCATTGGATCAAGAAAAAGAAAAAGCCAATAGCCCTTAAAACCAAAAGGCAAGGGTGAAAAGGATCCAAGGCTTTGAGCATCAGTGGATAGGAGGGCCCAAGGAAGTAATTCCAGGCCTAAGCGGCTAAATCAAGCTGTCCCTAACCATGTGCTTGTGGCATGCAGGTCCAAGTGAAAAGCTTGAGACTGAGTGGTTAAAGTCGTGATCCAAAGCAAAAAGAGTGTGCTTGAGAGCTCTGGACACCTCTAACTGGGGACTTTAGCAAAGCTGAGTTACAATCTGAAAAGGTTCACCCAGTCATGTGTCTGTGGCATTTATGTATCCGGTGGTAATACTGGAAAACAAAGTGCTTAGGGCCACGGCCAAGACTCATAAAGTAACTGTGTTCAAGAATCAACATACTACACTAGGAGAATCAATAATACTATCTGAATTCTGAGTTCCTATGGATGCCAATCATTCTGAATTTCAAAGGATAAAGGGAGATGCCAAAACTGTTCAGAAACAAAAAGCTACTAGCCCCGCTCATCTAAATTAGAATCTGAGCATCACTTAAAACTCGGAGATTTTATTACTCCTTAAATTCTTTTTATCCTATTTTTGTTCATCTAGTTGCTTGGGGAAAAGCAACAGTTTAAGTTTGGTGTTGTGATGAGCGGATATTTTATACGCTTTTTGGGGGTAATTTCATGTAGATTTTAGCATGTTTTAATTAGTTTTTAGTATAATATTATTAGTTTTTAGTCAAAAATCATATTTCTGGATTTTACTATGAGTTTGTGTGTTTTTCTGTGATTTCAGGTATTTTCTGGCTGAAATTGAGGGAGCTGAGCAAAAATCTGAGTTAGGCTGAAAAAGGACTGCTGATGCTGTTGGATCCTAACCTCCCTGCACTCGGAATGGATTTTTTGGAGCTACAGGAGTCCAATTGACGCGCACTCAATTGTGTTGGAAAGTAGACATCTAGGGCTTTCCAGCAATATATAATAGTCCATACCTTGCGCAAAGATAGATGACGTAAAATGGCATTCAACGCCAGTTTCATGCTGCTGTCTGGCGTCCAGCGCCAGAAACAGGTTACAAGTTGGAGTTCAGCGCCCAAAACACATCACAACCTGGCGTTCAACTCCAGAAACAGCCCAAGCACGTGAGAAGCTTTAGTTTCAGCCCCAGCACACACCAAGTGGGCCCCAGAAGTGGATTTCTGCACCAATTATCTTAGTTTACTCATATTCTGTAAACCTAGGTTACTAGTTTACTATTTAAACAACTTTTAGAGACTTATCTTGGACCTCATGACATTTTTAGATCTGAAATTTGTACCTTTTGGCAGCATGAGTCTCTAAACTCCATTGTTGGGGGTGAGGAGCTCTGCAGCGTCTCGATGAATTAATACAATTACTTTTGTTTTCCATTCAAACACGCTTGTTCCTATCTAAGATGTTCATTCGCGCTTAAACATGAAGAAGGTGATGATCCGTGACACTCATCACCTTCCTCAGATCCATGAACGTGTGTTTGACAACCACCTCCGTTCTACATCAGATTGAATGAGCTTCTCTTAGATTCCTTAATCAGAATCTTCGTGGTATAAGCTAGAATTGATGGCGGCCACTCTTGAGGATCCGGAAAGTCTAAACCTTGTCTGTGGTATTCCGAGTAGGATTCAAGGATTGAATGGCTGTGACGAGCTTCAAACTCGCGATTGCTGGGCGTGATAACAAACGCAAAAGGATCAATGGATCCTATTCCAACATGATCGAGAACCAACAGCTGATTAGCCGTGCTGTGACAGAGCATCTGGACCATTTTCACTGAGAGGATGGGAGGTAGCCACTGACAATGGTGACACCCTACATACAGCTTTCCATGGAAGGAGCCTTGCGTGTGGAAAAGGATTTCAAGGAAGAGTTGAAGTTCAAAGGACAAAGCATCTCCAAAACCCCAACATATTCTTCATTAATAAAGTAACAATTACTTATCCTAAACACTTTTACTTCTTACAATTAAATTCAAATAACCTTATTGACATCCTGACTAAGATTAATAAAATAAACATAGATTGCTTCAAACCAATAATCTCCGTGGGATCGACCCTTACTCACGTAAGGTATTACTTGGACGACCCAGTGCACTTGCTGGTTAGTTGTGCGGATTGCAAAAAGTGTGATTGCAATTTCTTGCACCAACAGATCATGCAAAATTTTAAAAACAAGGTGCACACAAGTTTGGCTAAAGGCTAAAATATCTCCTCAAATATTTTAGAAAGATAATTACGTGCACAACTTAACCAAAAGCAATCATAAAACTCAGAAGAGAAATCAAATGCTTGTTCAAAAATTCCCAAAGTCCATATTCAAATAAGCGTGTATAACATTTATAGCGAGGACAAAAGAGGAAGTTAAGCTCTCTTTAGAAAAGAAATTCCGAGGTAAAATTTTGCTTACAATCTGGTAAGAAAACAAGCGGGGCGTTACAAACGAACATGTTTCCATTAAACAAGGAAACTTTTCAAAAACTCATCTAAAATAGCGCATGTAAACTTTAAAACAATTTTGTAAAAAATTGAACAATGGTTTCAATCTCAATCAAGCAACAGAAAATAAATTTCGTTTAGAATTTCTTCAAAGAGAATTCAAAACTTCTTTAAAAGTTCAAAATAAGACTCCAAAAGTATACTTGAAATCACCATCTCAAAAGGATATTCAAGAATATTAGGATGTACTTAAAAAGGAGTCAAACCACACAAGAAAGGATCCTAGATCAAGATAGTTCAAACAAGATCAACTAGGCTTGTGTCTTCAACAAGCTTTCAATTAATTCAAAAGAATACAAAAGTCATAGGAAAAGACAACCCAATCATTAGTAATTTCTCAAGGATAAATCTCTGACTAAAAACTCTTGTAAAGACAATGAGAGGATAAACGATGCACTATTTTGAAACGAATCAAACTAACTCACATAAGAAGGAGATTCACAAGATTGAAAAAAATCAAGATCGATGGTAATGTTCACAAAATGTAAAAGATTAGTTAAAAATAAAGTCAAGTATGACATTCATAGAGATGGAAGGTTTAATAGAGAATTTAGTCCGTTCATAAGAAGAAAGCTATGAGTCCAACATTTTCAAAAGAAGAACAATGGCATAAACCATATAGCATGCCAAATCTAACTAACTCAATTCAAAATAAATTAAGTAAAGCTTATCAAACGAAATTCAACCGGGCTAAAAGTGAAAAATCCTTCCTTTCCAAAATTTTAAAAAATATCCAAATACATAATCAAATGAAGATGTGCATTGGAACTATAGTAAAATTACTAGAAAGCCAAATTGTAATTTAAGGTAAATGCAGTTCCATAAACCACTAAAAGTACAAGCGAGGTATTAGAAATAAATAGTTGTTAAACTGTATAAGAAATCTTCAAAGTTCCACATATAGATAAGTGTATATCTAGTCAATAGCAATTTTTATAAAAATCTCAAAATTGGCTGTGATCACTATCAAATAAGAGAAAAACTGAACCAACAAGTTCTCTAAGGATGGACTCGGAATCCAGAGTTAAAATGAACACGAATTAGGATAAGTTCAAAGCCATATCAAAGAATACATGAATCCAGAAGAATTCAAACAGAGGAAGATAGATGCAACAATGATTTTAAACAAGCATATGCACTTAAGATCAAAAAAGAATGCATATGATTAGAAGAATAGAGTTGAAAAATCAAACTGCTTCTCAAAAGGATTAGCAAACAAGAACTTCAAGTTAGGACATGAAATAACAGGTCAACTCGAACAGAATTCAAGACACACAACTGAATAGCCTCGAGAAATAGTTTCTAACGTTTCCAAAACCCGCGATTTGCTTTACTCGAAACTCGTATATCGCCTATGATAACCCATCAGTGCTCTCATGTACATAATTCACTAGTATTAAGTTGGCCAAACTTAATATCAGGAATTATGCAATGCAAGACTAACAGCGTTAATCAATAAATCGTCATGTGGATAAAGCTCTAATTCTCGTCATTCGACAAGACCGAATACATGACAAACGTTCAAAGTATGCAATTGAAGCATAGTTGGTCCATTCCTCAGGCTCTACTTGAAGGACTGCTCTGATACTATAATGTAACACCCTAACTACCAAAGCTCACGCTTCCGCCTGCGCAACTCTGATAGCTTGGACATTACGATGACACCTATACTATTTAATACTAAAATATGAGCCTGTTTAAAGCTTTTTACCGCAATATCACTCCCAGGATACTTCATACGATAACACACATCCATAGATACCATACGACTTACAAAAAACTCATAAAGAGTACATCCATATATATAAACATACATATATATATAAATAATATTACAAACATTACCCAATACAATTCCTATCCCTCTTACAGAATATATCAAGATAAAGGCGAGGGTACAAAATAATAATCTAAAGCAATACAGAGCATTTCAATAACAAATAAATAAACTCTTCGTGACTTCTGCGCCCACATCCTGAAAGGGGAAAAATGTAGGGGGGTGAACATCATCCTCGAAAGGGTTCTCAGTAGGGTTTTTGGGAATTACTGTAATAGGATACGTGAAGATAAACCGTACCAGTGATTAATAAACGTCTTATGCCTCTTTTCAAAAACAACAGTTTACAATAAAAGTAAAGTCGAAAATCTTTTCTGAAAGAGCAACCATTCAATTCTCAAAAACATCAAAAGCCTTTCAAAACGGTTTATCTATGCTGAACCAAAATAGCCTTTCATACTTTTCCAAACCAAAACCAGCCATCGGTCCATCTCAATTCAACCATGGCCCTAGGCCCAAACAATCCAACCATCAACCAAATCACCGCAATCCAACATAGTCCCAATTGCAAACACAGATAGGAAGTTCAAGCACAAACAAACAGTTACAGCAAGTAGAACAATCAGCAGTTAATCACCAAGGCAAACCAAGTACAATATGCACACCCAAACAATGTCAGATAGATACACATGATGCATGCCTGTCCTAGTGGCTGATGATATCATCTGTCGGTTACCAAGCCAACCCGACGTGTTCAGTAACTAACCCGGGCACAGTCTCTCTGTTGTGCATTAATATCATTAGAGGGAATATGTGCCCTGTCACCATTAGAGGGTATCTGCGCCCTGTCGCCATTAGAGGGTATCGGTTCCCTCTCACTCTTACAACTAGAGAGAAAACACAAGCATACTCACATACAACATTCATCTCAGCCATCCGGCTCACGGTTCAATCCAGAACCAGCCAATTTATCAATAAATACAGCTCTTTGGCTTAAACTCATAATTCATAGCCAGCCATACGGCTTTTAACTCATTCGGCAATCAGCCATAATTTAATACCATACACAGCCATTTCGGCTCATAACAAATAGTACTTCCACCATTCAACATCATCAAAGTTCATAAAATCGGCATTTAAGCCACAAATCACTTTTTCTCAATTCATTTCACTTTGAAATCAAATTTCAACTCTTTTCAGCCTTGGCTTTAAAGATCTCATTTCTCAAATCATCTAAGGCTCATAAGCCAAATTTACTCAAAGTGAGTTCCCTTTTTAAAACAAAGCCACTCTCGGCATTCTCTCTCCAAAACTTCCAAAACCATGGCAAGTTAAGGATTTATTTCAAAGTATTCAAAATCACCCATCCAACAATGGAATTTTATAACAAAAATTTCTCGGTAGAGTCCCAAGTCTTTAGGGGAGAACAACATAACTCATTTCGCCAAATTCATTTAAAATCATTAAAACCTTGGCTTTCCGATTTGAGTAATAAAATAGGGTCTAAGCTAAACTGAGTCACGTAATCATTTACTTCTTTCAAAGCCATTTCCTTTACTTAGGCAAAACTAAATTCAACCCCATGATAAATGCTAGAACCTTTCAACTATTCGAAATTGTTTTAGTCTTGCAAGAATTCAGAATTCCAAGAGTGCTTAAAACCTTTCTCAAAACATTTCAAAATGAAACTTGTCAATAGATATTCAGGTTCTTTCAAAGTCATTGAAACTCCTCTAATTGAAACCCTCAAGTCAAATTCAAAGGCATTGCCCTTGCCACATATAAAACAGCTTAAAAACATAAGTTTCATCTAAGTAACTTTCTCCTGAAAGAGATACAATGCCTTTCTTAAGAAGCAAGACTAAATCACAATTTCCTCTTTAATAATTCATTTCAAAAGCATGAATCATCCTTTTCTTGATAATTCAAATAAAATAGTAGAAGTCTTTAACCCGTCATTTTTTCATACAACATTAAATAAAGACTCAGATTTTATAGAAATTTCGGCAGCACGTCCCCTAAAACGTGGACTTTTGCCACCCGGTTTGGGTCCAAACTAAACTGTTTTTCATTCCTTTTCAACATCTCAAAACCAGAAATCAATTCAAAAGTAAGCTAAAACCAACAGTCGCCTCAGTGGCATATCTCAAGGAAACCATTTCAAAATCAACCCAATATCAACCGAATTAACTCATTTCCAAAGTTTAAAAGAATCGATTCAGCAACAAATCATTTGTCCAAACCAAGTCAATTAAAGTAAACCAGGATGAATTCAAAAGTGCATTCGACTCTTCACATCATCAAAATAATCAACTCAATTCAAATCAATCCTCAACAGATTAAACTCAGATTTCAAATCTTTAAAGAATCAGCTTTAAAACGTTACATTTTACAAAACCGCACAACAATTTGGCCAAACTAACATCCATAAACATTCGAGTCAATCAAATAATACATAAGGCAGATAGAATCACCACATACACAATATCTCACATCAGTATCCATATGTAATAATTCAAATACATAAAATATAGTTTTTGGAAAGCGCCCCTACCTCAAAACGCAATTCTATAACCAAAACGCCACATAAGTTCTTTTTGTCCTCAACTCGAAATCACTGGCAACCAAAACCTCGGCTCTGCTTGTTAACCTCAAAATCAGAAATAGCTACAAGCGGCATAAGCAAATTGGATTCTAACTCCTAACACATTAATACCGCAAGACCTTAACATACATAACAAGACATTAACGCGGAGGTTTCGAAACGTAAAATACTCACTGAATTAACAAAATAGCCACAGCTCCATATCAACCCGACAGCGGCTCCGTCAGCCACCTCAAGTGGCAGCGGCAATGAAAGACTCCAACAACTACAACTACACAACAACGTCATGACGATAAAGACCCATGAATAGAAAGGAATGAAGACCAAATGCAGGGACCCTTACCGGTAGTGGTTTTCTAGCGACTAAGCCGCATTCTCCAGCGGCAGAGACGGTGATGCAGCTCGAAACGGCCAGCAGCAGTGGCGGCGCTAACCCAGCCCCAACATCCACCACCCTTTTCTGGCAACCAGAGGCGCTGCGTGGTTTCATGGCGGCAGAAGCGGGGGTGGCTGGGTGCGGTTCTGCCTCCTCTCCTCTATATGACCCGGTAGCTTCCCTCTCGACAGCACAGCGGCAACATTGTAGCAATTACCCAGCACTGTCGCGCTCTCACACTCTCTCCGTGAGTCCCTTGGCAGCATTGTTCCCTAGCAATGGTGGCGGCCTCATACAGCAATGAGAGACCCAGCGGCGGCGGCACTATGGCTCGGCAATGGTGGCGCGAACAGCTCACCTCTTCCTTGGCACCGCACCACCTATGTCTCTCTCAAACCCAACATCGTTTCCCCCCTGCTCCTTTGAGCTCGATGGCGGCGCAGCGGGTCGCGCTCCTCGCGTCTCTGGCCCATGTCCCCTTCCTTCATTATCGCGCAGTCTCTCTTTCTCGGCGCCAGCAATGATGATGGCTTCAACCCATGTCCTTCTCACTCACAAGTCATCCCACTTCTCCGATGTTGGTGGCGAACGGTGAGCAGCTCGGCGGTGACGGCGAGGCCCACCGGTGCTGGCTCGCCCCTCCCTCTTCTTTTCCCTGGCACGACTCAGACTCCGTCTCCCTTTTCTGTTTCTGTTTTCCTTTTCCATCATGGAAAATAAACGCTGCTGCTGAGTTAGGAAGAAGGGGGTTTTGGCTGCAGCTGGGGCATGGGGAAATGGTGGACGAAATTGTGATTGCCCTCTTTATATTTGCATGAGATTTATTTAATGGCTCTTTGGCATATGTGATCACAACTACGTTCAACTTAACCAGCAAGTGTACTGGGTCATCCAAGTAATACCTTACGTGAGTAAGGGTCGATCCCACAGAGATTGTTGGTATGAAGCAAGCTATGGTCACCTTGCAAATCTCAGTTAGGCAGATTATTAGTTTAAATTTGATTAATGGAATAAATATAAAATAAAAGGAATAGAAATACTTATGTAAATCAATAGTGGGAATTTCAGATATGCGTATGGAGATGCTGTGCCCCTCTCGAATCTCTACTTTCTTCTTACATTCATCCAATCCTTCCTACTCCTTTCCATGGCAAGCTGTATGTTGGGCATCACCATTGTCAATGGCTACATCCCATCCTCTCAGTGAAAACGTTCCTATGCTCTGTCACAGCACGGCTAATCATCTGTCGGTTCTCAATCAGGTTGGAATAGAATCCCTTGATTCTTTTGCGTTTGTCATCATGCCCAGCCTTCAGGAGTTTGAAGCTCGTCACAGTCATTCAATCCCAGAATCCTACTCGGAATACCATAGACAAGGTTTAGACTTTCCGGATCCTCATGAATGCCGCCATCTATCTAACTTATACCACGAAGATTCTGTTGGGGAATCTAAGAGATATGCGCCCGGCCTAAGGTAGAAGGGAAGTGGTTGTCAATCACGTGCGTTCATAGGTGAGAATGATGATGAGTGTCACGGATCATCACATTCATCAAGTTAAAGTGCAACGTATATCTTGGAATAAGAATAAAAGAGAATTGAATAGAAAGTAATAGTAATTGTATTGAAACTTGAGGTACAGCAGAGCTCCACACCCTTAATCTATGGTGTGTAGAAACTCCACCGTTGAAAATACATAAGTGAAAGGTTCAGGCATGGCCGAATGGCCAGCCCCCTGAAACGTGATCAATAGTCTCCTAAGATGAAGAATAAAACAAAACTGAGACCAAAGATGAAACGTGGTCAAAAGACGACTAATACACTAGTAAAAAGTCTTATTTATACTAAACTAGCTACTAGGGTTTACATGAGTAAGTAATTGATGCATAAATCCACTTTCGGGGCCCACTTGGTGTATGTTTGGGCTGAGCTTGATCTATCCACGAGCTGAGGCTTTTCTTGGAGTTGAAATCTGAGTTATAACGTGTTTTGGGCGTTCAACTCCGGATCATGACGTTTTTCTGGCGTTTAACTCCAGACAGCAGCATGTACTTGGCGTTCAACGCCAAGTTACATCGTCAATTTCCGAATAAAGTATGGACTATTATATATTGCTGGAAAGCTATAGATGTCTAATTTCCAACGACGTTCAGAACGCGCCAATTGGAGTTCTGTAGCTCCAGAAAATCCATTTCGAGTGCAGGGAGGTCAGATTCCAACAGCATCAGCAGTCCTTTTGTCAGCCTTTTTCAGAGTTTTGCTCAAGTCCCTCAATTTCAGCCAGAAATTACCTGAAATCACAGAAAAACACACAAACTCATAGTAAAGTCCAGAAATGTGGATTTAACATAAAAACTAATGAAAACATCCCTAAAAGTAGCTTGAACTTACTAAAAACTACTTAAAAACAATGCCAAAAAGCGTATAAATTATCTGCTCATCACAACACCAAACTTAAATTGTTGCTTGTCCCCAAGCAACTGAAAATCAAATAGGATAAAAAGAAGAGAATATACTATAAATTCCAAAAATATCAATGAATATTAATTCTAATTAGATGAGCGGGACTTGTAGCTTTTTGCTTCTGAACAGTTTTGGCATCTCACTTTTTCCTTTGAAGTTTAGAATGATTGGCTTCTCTAGGAACTTAGAATTTCGGATAATGTTATTGACATTCCTAGTTAAGCATGTTGATTCTTGAACACAGCTACTTATGAGTCTTGGCCGTGGCCCTAAGCATTTTGTTTTCCAGTATTACCACCGGATACATAAATGCCACAGACACATGACTGGGTGAACCTTTTCAGATTGTGACTCAGCTTTGCTAGAGTCCCCAGTTAGAGGTGTCCAGAGCTCTTAAGCACACTCTTTTTGCTTTGGATCACGACTTTAACCACTCAGTCTCAAGCTTTTCACTTGGGCCTTCATGACACAAGCACATGGTTAGGGACAGCTTGATTTAGCCGCTTAGGCCTGGATTTTATTTCCTTGGGCCCTCCTATCCATTGATGCTCAAAGCCTTGGATCCTTTTTACCCTTGCCTTTTGGTTTTAAGTGCTATTGGCTTTTTCTGCTTGCTTTTTCTTTTTCTTTCTATTTTTTTCGCCAAAATATTTTTTTTCGCAAGCTTTCTTTTTCACTGCTTTTTCTTGCTTCAAGAATCAATTTCATGATTTTTCAGATCATCAATAACATTTCTCTTTGTTCATCATTCTTTCAAGAGCCAACAGTTTAACATTCATAAACAACAAGATCAAAAATATGCATTGTTCAAGCATTCATTCAGAAAACAAAAAGTATTGTCACCACATCAATATAATTAAATTAAATTCAAGGATAAATTCGAAATTCATGCACTTCTTGTTCTTTTGAATTAAAAACATTTTTCATTTAAGAGAGGTGAAGGATTAATGGAATTTATTCATAGCTTTAAGACATGGTTACTACATACTAATGATCATGAAGTAGAGACACAAAACATAGATAAATATACAACATAAAAAACCGAAAAACAGAAAGAAATAAGAACAAGGAATGAATCCACCTTAGTGGCGTCTCCTTCTTGAAGGACCAACAATGTCCTTAAGCTCTTCTATGTCCCTTCCTTGCCTTTGTTGCTCCTCCCTCGTTGCTTTTTGATCTTCTCTTATTTCATGGAGAATGATGGAGTGCTCATGATGTTCCACCCTTAATTTTTCCACATTGTGGCTCAAATCTTCTAAGGAAGTGTTGAGTTGCTCCCAATAGTTGTTGGGAGGAAAGTGCATCCCTTGAGGCATCTCAGGGATTTCTTGATGATGAGCTTCCTCATGCATCTCTTGAGAACCGTGAAGGATCTCTCTTGCTTGCTCCATCCTCTTCTTGGTGATGGGCTTATCCTCTTCAATGGGGATGTCTCCTTCTATGATAACTCCAGCTGAGTAACATAGATGGCAAATAAGGTGAGGAAAAGCTAGCCGTGCCATTGTGGAGGACTTGTCGGCTATTTTGTAGAATTCATTGGAGATGACCTCATGAACTTCTACTTCCTCTCCAATCATGATGCTATGAATCATGATGGCCCGATCCACAGTAACTTCAGATCGGTTGCTAGTAGGAATGATGGAGCGTTGAATGAACTCCAACCATCCTCTAGCCACAGGCTTGAGGTCCAGTCTTCTTAGTTGAACTGGCTTGCCTTTGGAGTCTCTTCTCCATTGAGATCCTTCCACACATATGTCCATTAGGACTTGGTCCAACCTTTGATTAAAGTTGACCCTTCCAGTATAGGGGCGTTCATCTCCTTGCATCATGGGCAAGTGAAACGCCAACCTCACATTTTCCGGACTAAAATCTATGTATTTCCCCCGAACCATTATGAGATAATTCTTTGGATTCGGGTTCATACTCTGATCATGGTTCCTAGTGATCCATGCATTGGCATAGAACTCTTGAACCATTAAGATTCCGACTTGTTGCATGGGGTTGGTTATGACTTCCCAACCTCTTCTTCGGATCTCATGTCGGATCTCCAGATACTCATTTTTCTTGAGCTTGAAAGGGACCTCAGGGATCACCTTCTTCTTTGCCACAACATCATAGAAGTGGTCTTGATGGCTTTTGGAGATGAATCTTTCCATCTCCCATGACTCGGAGGTGGAAGCTTTTGTCTTCCCTTTTCCTTTTCTAGAGGATTCTCCGGCCTTAGGTGCCATTGATGGTAGTGGAAAACAAAAAAGATTATACTTTGACCACACTAAACTTAAAATATTGCTCGTCCTCGAGCAATGGAAGAAAGAAGAGAAGAAGAAGAAGAAGAAGAATATGGTAGAGAGGGAGAGATGTAGGTTCGGCCAAGGGGAAGAAGAGGGGGTTGTGTTGTGTGAAAATGAAGTAGAAGGGAAGGGTATTTATAGGGAGAGGGGGGAGTGTTTATTCGGCCATATAGGGTGGGAATGGGTGGGAAAATGTTTTTGAATTTTTGTAGGTAGATGGGGTTTATGGGGAAGAGTGGATGGATTTGAGTGGTGAAGGGGGTGATTGGGAAGAGGAATTGAGGTGATTGGTGAAGAGTGTTGGGAAGTGTGACATGGGGAATACAAATCACAAAAATAGGATTAGGAGGTAAGGTGGGAATATAGTAGGTGGGGATCCTGTGGGGTCTACAGATCCTGAGGTGATCCTGTGGGGTCTACAGATCCTGAGGTGTCAAGGAATTCCATCCCTGCACCAAATAGGCATGTAAAATGCCTTTGCACATCATTCTGGCGTTTAAACGCCGTGTGGTGCACGTTATGGGCGTTCAACGCCCATGTAAAGCATGTTTCTGGCGTTGAACGCCAGTTTCATGCTTGTTACTGGCGTTCAGCGCCAGCTTTTCTTCTCTAGGCAGATTTCTGGCATTCAGCGCCAGAATGTTGCTTGTTTCTGGCGTTCAGCGCCAGAATGATGCTCTGTTCTGGCGTTGAACGCCGGCCAGATGCATCTTACCGGCGTTGAACGCCAGCCTGTGCTTCCTCCAGGGTGTGAATTTTTTCTTCTGCTGTTTTTGATTCTGTTTTTAATTTTTATGATTTTTTCGTGACTCCTCATGATCATGTACCTAATAAGACACAAAATAAAAATAAAATAATATAAAATAAAAATTAGATAAAATTGGGTTGCCTCCCAACAAGCGCTTCTTTAATGTCAATAGCTTAACAGTGGCTCTCATGGAGCCACAAGGTGATCAGGTCAATGTTGTATAGTCCCAACACCAAACTTAGAGTTTGGATATGGGGTCTGATGAGCGGATAATTTGTACGCTTTTTGGCATTGTTTTTAGTATGATCTAGTTAGTTTTTAGTATATTCTTATTAGTTTTTAGTTAAAATTCACTTTTCTGGACTTTACTATGAGTTTGTATGTTTTTCTGTGATTTCAGGTTTTTTTTGGCTGAAATTGAGGGACCTAAGCAAAAATCTGATTCAGAGACTGAAAAGGACTGCAGATGCTGTTGGATTCTGACCTCCTTTCACTAGAAGTGGATTTTCTGGAGCTACAGAAGCCCAATTGGCGCGCTCTCAACGGCGTTGGAAAGTAGACATCCTGGGCTTTCCAGCAATATATGATAGTCCATACTTTGCCCAAGATTTGATGGCTCAAACTGGCGTTCAAAGTTACCCTCAGAAATCCCAGCGTTAAACGCCGGAACTGGCACCAAAATGGGAGTTAAACGCCCAAACTGGCATAAAAGCTGGCGTTTAACTCCAAGAAGAGTCTCTACACGAAAATGCTTCAATGCTCAGCCCAAGCACACACCAAGTGGGCCCGGAAGTGGATTTTTATGTCATTTACTCATCTCTGTACACCCTAGGCTACTAGTTTTCTATAAGTAGGACTTTTTACTATTGTATTAGGAGAATCTTTCAATCTTTTGGATCTTTTGATCATGTTTTGATGATTGAACCCTCATTGGGAGGCTGGCCATTCGGCCATGCCTAGACCTTGTTCTTATGTATTTTCAACGGTGGAGTTTCTACACACCATAGATTAAGGTGTGGAGCTCTGCTGTACCTCGAGTATTAATGCAATTACTATTGTTCTTCTATTCAATTCCACTTGTTCTTGTTCTAAGATATCACTTGTTCTTCAACTTGATGAATGTGATGATCCGTGACACTCATCATCATTCTCACCTATGAACGTGTGACTGACAACCACCTCCGTTCTACCTTCGATTGGGTGAATATCTCTTGGATTCCTGATACACGATGCATGGTTGATCGCCTGACAACCGAGTGCTCGCCTGACAAATGAGCCAGCCATTCCGTGAGATCAGAGTCTTCGTGGTATAGGCTAGAACTGATGGCGGCATTCAAGAGAATCCGGAAGGTCTAACCTTGTCTGTGGTATTCTGAGTAGGATTCAATGATTGAATGACTGTGACGTGCTTCAAACTCCTGAAGGCGGGGCGTTAGTGACAGACGCAAAAGAATCACTGGATTCTATTCCGGCCTGATTGAGAACCGACAGATGGATAGCCGTGCCATGACAGGGTGCGTTGAACATTTCCACTAAGAGGATGGGAGGTAGCCACTGACAACGGTGAAACCCTTGCTTAAGCTTGCCATGGAAAGGAGTAAGAAGGATTGGATGAAGACAGTAGGAAAGCAGAGAGACGGAAGGGAAGGCATCTTCATACGCTTATCTGAAATTCCTACCAATGAATTACATAAGTATCTCTATCTTTATCTTTATGTTTTATTCGTATATCACCCATATCCATTTGAGTTTGCCTGACTAAGATTTACAAGGTGACCATAGCTTGCTTCATACCAACAATCTCTGTGGGATCGACCCTTACTCGCGTAAGGTTTATTACTTGGACGACCCAGTACACTTGCTGGTTAGTTGTGCGAAGTTGTGTTTATGCCATGGTATTGAACACCAAGTTTTTGGATTCATTACCGGGGATTATTTGATTTGTGAAAAGTATTGATCACAATTTCGTGCACCAAGTTTTTGGCGCCATTGCCGGGGATTGTTCGAGTTTTCGGCAAGCTTTTGGTCCGGTAACATCAGTGCCAAATTTCTGATCCGGCAACAGCACCAAGTTTTTGGTGCCGTTGCCGGGGATTGTTGAGTTTGGACAACTGACGGTTCATCTTGTTGCTTAGATTAGGTATTTTTTTTTCAAAATTCTTGAAGATGAATTCTAGAGTTTCAAGATGATTTGTTGAAGTCTGGCTGGCTGTGAAGCCATGTCTAATTTCATTGGACCGAGGTTTCAACTTATCATCACAAGAGCTTGTTGATTTCTATCAATCTTTCTGTTGGAGCAGTGATCTGCTAAGGCTTGGTTGGCCTTTGGCCATGTCTAGTGTTTTGGACCGAAGCTTTCTTTGAAAGCTTAGCTTGCTGTGAAGCCATGTCTAATTCCTGGACCGGAGTCTTAGACTAAACATTGCATGATTCCTGGAATTCTCATTAAGAATTTTGATACCTTTTTCCACTTAATTTTCGAAAATCACACAAAAAAATTTTTACAAAATCATAAAAACCAAAAATATTGTATGTTTCTTGTTTGAGTATAGTGTCTCATTTTAAAGTTTGGTGTCAATTGCATGTTTCTGTTCTTCTTGCATTCATTCATGTGTCTTAAGGATCTTCAAGTTGTTCTTGATGATTTCTTACTTTGATCTTTGAATTCTCTTGACTTGAGTGTTTATGTGTCTCATATGCATTCTCATTAGTGTCAGTAGTATACAAACTGCTAAGTTTGGTGTCTTGCATGCATTGTTATTTGATTTTAGTTGTATTTTGATTATTCCTTATTATTAAAAATCCAAAAATATTTTTTTTGTGTCTTTTCAAGTCAATAATACAGAGAATTGAAGATTCAGAACATACTGCAGAGGAATTCCACAGAAAAAGCTGGGCGTTCAAAACGCCCAGTGAAGAAGGACAGACTGGCGTTTAAACGCCAGCCAGGGTACCTGGTTGGGCGTTTAACGCCCAAAAGGGTAGCATTTTGGGCGTTAAACGCCAGAATGTGCACCATTCTCGGCGTTTAACGCCAGGATGGCAGAAGGGGGAAGATTCTGTTTTCAAATCAAATTTTTTTCCAAGTTTTCAAAATTTTTCAAAATCAAATCTTTTTCAAATCAAATCTTTTCAATCAAATCTTTTTCAAATTCAATTTCTTTCCACTTTCAAAAATACTTGCTATCAATTAATGATTTGATTCAACATTTCAAGTATGTTGCCTTTTCTGTTGAGAAAGGTTTAATGTTTGAATCATATCTTTTCTTGATAGCCAAGTCATTAATTTTCAAAATCAAATCTTCTTAAAATGTTTTTCAAATCATATCTTCTCAATCACATCTTCTTAAAACCAATCATATCTTCTTAACCACATCTTTTTCAAAATAACTTTCAATCAAATCCTTTTTATTTCTAATTTCAAAATCTTTTTCAAAAATCACTTTACTTCTTTCCCACTTTTATTTTCGAAAATCAATTAGTGTTTTTCAAAATGTTTTCAAAATCTTTGACTTAATTTTCGAAAATTACTTCTCCTCTTTTCACATCCTTCTATTTATCGACTAACACTATTCCTTAATGCAAAATTCGAACTCCATCCTCTTTGATAAGTTTGAATTTTCTACCTCTGCCTTCTATTTTTCTTTTCCTCTGACACCTCAAGGAATCTCTATACTGTGACATAGAGGATTCCATATTTCCTTGTTTTCTTCTTTTTCTTATGAGCAGGAGCAAAGACAAAAGCATTCTTGTTGAGGCTGACCCTGAACCTGAAAGGACCTTGAAGTGAAAGCTAAGAGAAGCTAAGGCACAACTCTTTGTAGAGGACCTAACCGAATTCTTCAAAGAAGAAGAACACATGGCAGCCGAAAACAACAACAATGCCAACAATGCAAGGAAGGTGCTGGGTGACTTTACTGCACCTACTCCCGACTTCTATGGGAGAAGCATCTCTATCCCTGCCATTGGAGCAAACAACTTTAAGCTTAAGCCTCAATTAGTTTCTCTAATGCAACAGAATTGCAAGTTCCATGGACTTCCATTGGAAGATCCTCATCAGTTTTTAGCTGAGTTCTTGCAAATCTGTGACACTGTCAAGACTAATGGGGTTGACCCTGAGGTCTACAGACTTATGCTATTCCCTTTTGCTGTAAGAGACAGAGCTAGGACATGGTTGGACTCACAGCCTAAAGAAAGCCTGAACTCTTGGGAAAAGCTAGTCAATGCCTTCTTGGCAAAGTTCTTTCCACCTCAAAAATTGAGTAAGCTTAGAGTGGAAGTCCAAACCTTCAGACAGAAGGAAGGAGAATCCCTCTATGAAGCTTGGGAAAGATACAAACAATTAATCAGAAAGTGTCCATCTGATATGCATTCTGAATGGAGCATCATAGGTATTTTCTATGATGGTCTGTCTGAACTATCCAAAATGTCTTTGGATAGCTCTGCTGGAGGATCTCTTCATTTAAAGAAGATGCCTACAGAAGCTCAAGAGCTGATTGAAATGGTTGCAAATAACCAATTCATGTACACTTCTGAAAGGAATCCTGTGAACAATGGGACTAGTCAGAAGAAAGGAGTTCTTGAGATTGACACTCTAAATGCCATATTGGCTCAGAACAAAATATTGACTCAACAAGTCAATATGATTTCTCAAAGTCTGTCTGGAATGCAAAATGCACCAAGCAGTACTAAGGAAGCTTCATCTGAGGACGAAGCTTATGATCCTGAGAACCCTTCAATGGAAGAGGTGAATTACATGGGAGAACCCTATGGAAACACCTATAATCCTTCATGGAGAAATCATCCAAATTTTTCATGGAAGGATCAACAGAGACCTCAACAAGGTTTCAACAATAATAATGGTGGAAGAAACAGGTTTAGCAATAGCAAGCCATTTTCATCATCTTCTCAGCAACAGACAGAGAGTTCTAAGCAGAATAACTCTGACTTAGCAACCATGGTCTCTGATCTAATCAAAACCACTCAAAGTTTCATGACTGAAACAAGGTCCTCCATTAGAAATTTGGAGGCACAAGTGGGTCAGCTGAGCAAGAAAGTTACTGAACTCCCTCCTAGTACTCTCCCAAGCAATACAAAAGAAAATCCAAAAGGAGAGTGCAAAGCCATCAACATGGCCGAATTTTGGGAGGAAGAAGAGGCAGTGAACGCCACTGAGGAAGGCCTCAATGGATGTCCACTGGCCTCCAATGAGTTCCCCAATGAGGAACCATGGGAATCTGAGGCTCAAAATGAGACCATAGAGATTCCATTGGACTTACTTCTGCCATTCATGAGCTCTGATGAGTATTCTTCCTCTGAAGAGGATGAGTATGTCACTGAAGAGCAAGTTGCTAAATACCTTGGAGCAATCATGAAGCTAAATGACAAGTTATTTGGAAATGAGACTTGGGAGGATGAATCCCCTTTGCTCACCAAAGAACTGGATGACTTGTCTAGGCAGAAACTGCCTCAAAAGAGACAGGATCCCGGGAAGTTTTCAATACCTAGTACCATAGGCACCATGACCTTCAAGAAGGCCTTGTGTGACTTAGGGTCAAGTGTAAACCTCATGCCTCTCTCTGTAATGGAGAAGCTAGGGATCTTTGAGGTGCAAGCTGCAAAAATCTCACTAGAGATGGCAGACAATTCAAGAAAACAAGCCTATGGACTTGTAGAGGATGTTCTGGTAAAAGTTGAAGACCATTACATCCCTACTGATTTTATAGTCCTAGAGACTGGGAAGTGCATGGATGAATCCATCATCCTTAGCAGACCCTTCCTAGCCACAGCAAAGGCTGTGATTGATGTTGATAGAGGAGAATTGATCATTCAAGTGAATGAAGAATCCTTTGTGTTTAAGGCTCAAGGATATCCCTCTGTCACCATGGAGAGGAAGCATGAAGAGCTTCTCTCAAAGCAGAGCCAAACAGAGCCCCCACAGTCAAACTCTAAGTTTGGTGTTGGGAGGCCACAACCAAACTCTAAGTTTAGTGTTGAACCCCCACATTCAAACTCTAAGTTTGGTGTTGGGAGGTTCCAACATAGCTCTGAGCATTTCTGAGACTCCATGAGAGTCCTCTGTCAAGCTAATGACATTAAAGAAGCGCTTGTTGGGAGGCAACCCAATGTTATATTTTATCTATTCTCTTTTGTTGTTTTATGTCTTTTGTAGGTTGATGATCATGAGAAGTCACAAAATCAATGAAAAAAGCAAAAACAGAATGAAAAACAGAAAGAAAAATAGCACACCCTAGAGGAAGAACCCATTGGCGTTTAAACGCCAGTGAGGCTAGCAGTTGGGCGTTTAACGCCCAGTCTGGCACCATTCTGGGGGTTTAACGCCAGAAAGGGGCACCAGACTGGCGTTAAACGCCAGAAAAGGGCAAGAAGCTGGCGTTAAACACCAGAAATGGGCACCAGCCCGGCGTTTAACGCCAGAATTGGCTAAAAACGCATTTTTGCTCGCCATTTGTTGCAGGGATGACTTTTCCTTGACATCTCAGGATCTGTGGACCCCACAGGATCCCCAACTACCCCACCACTCTCTCTTCTTCCCCATTCACCAATCACCTCAACACCTCTTCCCCAAAAACCCTTCACCTATCAAATCCCATCTTTCTCTTCACCACTCACATCCATCCTTCATAAAACCCCACCCACCTCACCATTCAAATTCAAACCACTTTCCCACCCAAAACCACCCTCAATTGACCGAACCCTACCCTTCCCCCTCTCCTATATAAACCCATCTTCACTCCTTCATTTTCACACAACCTAAACACCACTTCTCCCCCTTTTGGCCGAACACAAGCCATTTCCTTTTCCCTTCATTTCTTCTTCTTCTACTCTCTTCTTTCTTCTTTTGCTCGAGGACGAGCAAACCATTTAAGTTTGGTGTGGTAAAAGCATTGCTTTTTGTTTTTCCATAACCATTTATGGCATCCAAGGCCGGAGAAACCTCTAGAAAGAGGAAAGGGAAAGCAAAAGCTTCTACCTCCGAGTCATGGGAGATGGAGAGATTCATCTCAAGGGTGCATCAAGACCACTTCTATGAAGTTGTGGCCTTGAAGAAGGTGATCCCCGAGGTCCCTTATTCACTCAAAAAGAGTGAATATCCGGAGATCCGACATGAGATCCGAAGAAGAGGTTGGGAAGTTCTCACCAACCCCATTCAACAAGTCGGAATCTTGATGGTTCAAGAGTTCTATGCCAATGCATGGATCACCAAGAACCATGATCAAAGTATGAACCCGGATCCAAAGAATTATCTTACTATGGTTCGGGGGAAATACTTGGATTTTAGTCCGAAAAATGTAAGGTTGGCATTCAACTTGCCTATGATGCAAGGAGATGAACATCCTTACACAAGAAGGGTCAACTTTGATCAAAGGTTGGACCAAGTCCTCACAGTCATATGTGAAGAGGGCGCCCAATGGAAGAGAGATTCAAGAGGGAAGCCGGTTCAATTGAGAAGGCATGACCTCAAGCCCGTGGCTAGAGGATGGTTAGAGTTTATTCAACGCTCAATCATTCCCACTAGCAACCGGTCCGAAGTTACTATAGACCGGGCTATCATGATTCATAGCATCATGATTGGAGAAGAAATAGAAGTTCATGAGGTTATAGCTCAAGAACTCTATAAGGTGGCGGACAAGTCCTCTACCTTGGCAAGGTTAGCCTTTCCTCATCTCATTTGTCACCTCTTGTATTCAGTTGGAGTTGACATAGAGGGAGACATCCCCATTGATGAGGACAAGCCCATCACTAAGAAGAGGATGGAGCAAACAAGAGACCCCTCTCATCATCAAAACCCTGAGATGCCTCAAGGGATGCACTTTCCTCCACAAAACTATTGGGAGCAACTAAACACCTCCCTAGGAGAATTGAGTTCCAACATGGGACAACTAAGAGAGGAGCAACAAAGACAAGGAAGAGACATTGAGGAGCTCAAGCACTCCATAGGATCTTCAAGAGGAAGAACAAGCCGCCATCACTAAGGTGGACCCATTCTTTAATTTCCTTGATCTTTATTTTTCTGTTTTTTCGAAAATTATGCTTATGTTTATCTATGTTTGTGTCTTGTGATCATTAGTGTCTTAGTGTCTATGCCTTAAAGTTATGAATGTCCTATGAATCCATCACCTCTCTTAAATGAAAAATGTTCTTAATTGAAAAAGAAAAGAATTGCATGAATTTTGAATTTTATAACAGTTTAATTATTTTGATGTGGTGGCAATATTTTTGTCTTCTGAATGTATGCTTAAACAGTGCATATGTCTTTTGAATTTGTGGTTCATGAATGTTGGCTCTTGAAAGAATGATGAAAAAGGAGACATGTTACTGAGGATCTGAAAAATCATAAAAATGATTCTTGAAGCAAGAAAAAGCAATGAAAAAAAAATTTCGAAAAAAATAGAGAAAAGAAAGAAATAAAGTTGTGATCCAAGGCAAAAAGAGTGTGCCTAAGAACCCTGGACACCTCTAGTTGGGGACTCTAGCAAAGCTGAGTCACAATCTGAAAAGGTTCACCCAATTATGTGTCTGTGGCATGTATGTATCCGGTGGTAATACTGGAAGACAGAGTGCTTTGGGCCACGGCCAAGACTCAATAAGTAGCTATGTTCAAGAATCATCATACTTAACTAGGAGAATCAATAACACTATCTGGATTCTGAGTTCCTAAAGAAGCCAATCATTCTGAATTTCAAAGGATGGAGTGAGATGCCAAAACTATTCAGAGGCAAAAAGCTAAAAGCCCCGCTCATCTAATTAATACTGATCTTCATAGATGTTTTTGGAATTCATTGCATATTCTCTTCTTTTTATCTTATTTGATTTTCAGTTGCTTGAGGACAAGCAACAATTTAAGTTTGGTGTTGTGATGAGCGGATAATTTGTACGCTTTTTGGCATTGTTTTTAGTATGTTTTTAGTATGATCTAGTTAGTTTTTAGTATATTCTTATTGGTTTTTAGTTAAAATTCACTTTTCTGGACTTTACTATGAGTTTGTATGTTTTTCTGTGATTTCAGGTATTTTCTGGCTGAAATTGAGGGACCTGAGCAAAAATCTGATTCAGAGACTGAAAAGGACTGCAGATGCTGTTGGATTCTGACCTCCCTTCACTCGAAGTGGATTTTCTGGAGCTACAGAAGCCCAATTGGCGCGCTCTCAACGGCGTTGGAAAGTAGACATCCTGGGCTTTCCCGCAATATATGATAGTCCATTTTGCCCAAGCTTTGATGGCCCAAACTGGCGTTCAAAGTTACCCTCAGAAATCCCAGCGTTAAACGCCGGAACTGGCACCAAAATGGGAGTTAAACGCCCAAACTGGCATAAAAGCTGGCGTTTAACTCCAAGAAGAGTCTCTACACGAAAATGCTTCAATGCTCAGCCCAAGCACACACCAAGTGGGCCCGGAAGTGGATTTTTATGTCATTTACTCATCTCTGTACACCCTAGGCTACTAGTTTTCTATAAGTAGGACTTTTTACTATTGTATTAGGAGAATCTTTCAATCTTTTGGATCTTTTGATCATGTTTTGATGATTGAACCCTCATTGGGAGGCTGGCCATTCGGCCATGCCTAGACCTTGTTCTTATGTATTTTCGACGGTGGAGTTTCTACACACCATAGATTAAGGTGTGGAGCTCTGCTGTACCTCGAGTATTAATGCAATTACTATTGTTCTTCTATTCAATTCCGCTTGTTCTTATTCTAAGATATCACTTGTTCTTCAACTTGATGAATGTGATGATCCGTGACACTCATCATCATTCTCACCTATGAACGTGTGACTGACAACCACCTCTGTTCTACCTTCGATTGGGTGAATATCTCTTGGATTCCTGATACACGATGCATGGTTGATCGCCTGACAACCGAGTGCTCGCCTGACAAACGAGCCAGCCATTCTGTGAGATCAGAGTCTTCGTGGTATAGGCTAGAACTGATGGCGGCATTCAAGAGAATCCGGAAGGTCTAACCTTGTCTGTGGTATTCTGAGTAGGATTCAATGATTGAATGACTGTGACGTGCTTCAAACTCCTGAAGGCGGGGCGTTAGTGACAGACGCAAAAGAATCACTGGATTCTATTCCAGCCTGATTGAGAACCGACAGATGGATAGCCGTGCCGTGACAGGGTGCGTTGAACATTTCCACTGAGAGGATGGGAGGTAGCCACTGACAACGGTGAAACCCTTGCTTAAGCTTGCCATGGAAAGGAGTAAGAAGGATTGGATGAAGACAGTAGGAAAGCAGAGAGACGGAAGGGAAGGCATCTTCATACGCTTATCTGAAATTCCTACCAATGAATTACATAAGTATCTCTATCTTTATCTTTATGTTTTATTCGTATATCACCCATATCCATTTGAGTTTGCCTGACTAAGATTTACAAGGTGACCATAGCTTGCTTCATACCAACAATCTCTGTGGGATCGACCCTTACTCGCGTAAGGTTTATTACTTGGACGACCCAGTACACTTGCTGGTTAGTTGTGCGAAGTTGTGTTTATGCCATGGTATTGAACACCAAGTTTTTGGATTCATTACCGGGGATTATTTGATTTGTGAAAAGTATTGATCACAATTTCGTGCACCAGGGTCTTAACACCAAACTTAGAGTTTGGTTGTGGCCTCCCAACACCAAACTTAGAGTTTGACTGTGGGGGCTCTTCTTGACTCTGAACTGAGAAAAGCTCTTCATGCTTACTCTCTTTTGTCACAGAGGGATGGCCATGTGCCTTAAAAACAAGGTAGTCCCCTTTCAATTGAAGGACTAATTCACCTCTGTTGACATCTATCACAGCTTCTGCTGTGGCCAGGAAAGTTCTTCCAAGGATGATGCATTCATCATCTTCCTTCCTAGTGTCTAAGATTATGAAATCAGCAGGGATGTAAAGGCTTTCAGCCTTTACTAACACGTCCTCTACTAATCCATAAGGTTGTCTTACTGACTTGTCTGCCAATTGTAATGAGAACAAGGCAGGTTGTACCTCAATGATCCCCAGCTTCTCCATTACAGAGAGTGGCATAAGATTTATCCCTGACCCTAGATCACATAGAGCCTTTTCAAAGGTCATGGTGCCTATGGTACAAGGTATTAAAAACTTGCCAGAATCTTGTTTCTTTTGAGGTAAAATTTGCTGAATCCAAGTATCTAGTTCACTAATGAGCAAGGGAGGTTCACTTTCCCAAGTCTCATTACCAAACAACTTGGCATTCAGCTTCATGATAGCTCCTAAATATTGAGTGATGAGCGGATAATTTATACGCTTTTTGGCATTGTTTTCATATAGTTTTTAGTAAGTTTAAGCTACTTTTAGGGATGTTTTCATTAGTTTTTATGTTAAATTCACATTTCTGGACTTTACTATGAGTTTGTGTGCTTTTCTGTGATTTCAGGTAAATTCTGACTGAAATTGAGGGATTTGAGCTAAACTCTGAAGAAGGCTGACAAAAGGACTGCTGATGCTGTTGGATTCTGACCTCCCTGCACTCGAAATGGATTTTCTGGAGCTACAGAACTCTAATTGGCGCTCTTAACGGCGTTGGAAAGTAGACATCCAGGGCTTTCCAGCAATATATAATAGTCCATACTTTATTCGAAGAATGACGATGTAACTTGGCGTTGAACGCCAAGTACACGCTGCTGTCTGGAGTTAAACGCCAGAAAAATGTCATGATCCGGAGTCAAACGCCCAAAACACGTCATAACCTGAAGTTTGACGCCAAGAAATGCCTCTACACGTGAATTCATCAAGCTCAGCCCAAGCACACACCAAGTGGGCCCCGGAAGTGGATTTATGCATCAATTACTTACTCATGTAAACCCTAGTAGCTAGTCTAGTATATATAGGACATTTATCTATTGTATTAGACATCCTGGATTGTAAATTGAATCCTGTGATCACGTTAGAGAGGGCTGGCCATTCGGCCATGCCTGAACTCTTTGCATATGTATTTTCAACGGTGGAGTTTCTGCACACCATAGATTAAGGGTGTGGAGCTCTGCTGTACCTCAAGTATTAATGAAATTCTATCTTCTTTTATTCAATTCTCTCTTATTCTTATTCCAAGATATTCATTCGTACCCAAGAACATGATGAATGTAATGAGTCAGATTACCCTCATTATCATTCTCACTTATGAATGCGCGTGATTGACAACCATGTCCGTTCTACATGCAACAGAGCTTGAATGCGTATCTCTTAGATTCCCCAACAGAATCTTCGTGGTATAAGTTAGATAGTTGGCGGCATTCATCTGGATCCGGAAAGTCCAACCTTGTCTGTGGTGTTCCGAGTAGGATCCTGGGAGTCCGGAAAGTCCAACCTTGTCTGTGGTGTTCCGAGTAGGATTCCGATCATGAATGACCGTGACGTGCTTCAAACTTTAACCTGCTGGGCGTTGGTGACAGACGCAAAAGAGGGATTCTATTCCAGTAGGAGCGGGAACCAACCGGTGATTAGCCGTACTGTGACAGAGTGCGTTGCATAGTTTTCACTGCGAGGATGGGATGTAGCCATCAGCCATGGGTGATGCCTCCAGACTGGTTAGCTGTGCGAGTGACAGCCGCACAGGTTATTTCCCCGTGAGGAATGAAAGTAGCCACAGTTGATGGTGAACCCCTATACAAAGCTTGCCATGGAAAGGAGTAAGAAGGATTGAATAGAAGCAGTAGGAGAGCAGGCGTCCAAGAGCTCTACAGCATCTCCATCCGCTTATCTGAAATTCCTACCAATGAATCTGCATAAGTGTTCTATCCCTTTTATTATTCCTTTTTATTTATTTTGAATCTAATCAAGTATCATGTTTAATCTGCCTGACTGAGATTTGCAAGGTGACCATAACTTGCTTCATACCAACAATCTCTGTGGATTCGACCCTTACTCACGTAAGGTTATTACTTGGACGACCCAGTACACTTGCTGGTTAGTTGAACGGAGTTGTGAAGAAAATAAACAATACCTTCAGAGTATACATCCTTTATAAATACATAACAAGTGATCACAATTTCGTCCACCATTGAGCAACTTGCTCTCCAGTCACATCTTCATCCTCTTCAGAGGAAGAATAGTCTTCAAAGCTCATGAATGGCAGAAGGAGATTTAGTGGAATCTCTATGGTCTCTATATGAGCCTCAGATTCCTTTGGATCCTTAATAGGAAATTCCTTCTTGCTTGAGGGACGTCCCAGGAGGTCTTCCTCACTAGGATTTTCGTCCTCCTCCTCCCTTGTGCATTCGGCCACATTGATTAAATCAATGGCCTTGCATTCTCCTTTTGGATTCTCTTCTGTATTGCTTGGGAGAATACTGGGAGGAGTTTCAATGACTTTCTTACTCAGCTGGCCCACTTGTGCCTCTAGATTTCTGATGGAGGATCTTGTTTCATTCATGAAACTGAAAGTGGCCTTTGACAGATCAGAGACTAAATTGGCTAAATTAGAAGTGTTTTGTTCAGAATTCTCTGTCTGTTGCTGAGAGGATGATGGATATGGCTTGCTATTGCCCAGCCTATTGCGTCCACCATTGTTAAAGCCTTGTTGAGGCTTTTGTTGATCCTTCCATGAGAAATTTGGATGATTTCTCCATGATGAGTTATAGGTGTTTCCATAAGGTTCACCCATGTAATTAACCTCTGCCATGGCAGGGTTCTCAGGATCATAAGCTTCTTCAGAAGCTGCCTCTTTAGTACTGTTGGATGCATGTTGCCATCCATTCAGACTTTGAGAGATCATGTTGACTTGCTGAGTCAACACTTTGTTCTGAGCCAATATGGCATTCAGAGCATCAATTTCAAGAACTCCTTTCTTCTGAGGTATCCCATTATTCACGGAATTCCTCTCAGAGGTGTACATGAATTGGTTGTTTGCAACCATGTCAATGAGTTCTTGAGCCTCTTCAGGCATTTTCTTCAGGTGAATAGATCCACCCGCAGAATGATCCAATGACATTTTTGAAAATTCAGATAGACCATAATAGAATATATCTAATATGGTCCATTCTGAAAACATGTCAGATGGACATCTTTTGGTCAGCTGCTTGTATCTTTCCTAAGCTTCATAGAGGGATTCACCATCTTTTTGTTTGAAGGTTTGAACATCCACTCTTAGCTTGCTCAGCTTTTGAGGAGGAAAGAATTTATCCAAGAAGGCAGTGACTAGCTTATCCCAGGAGTCCAGGCTATCCTTGGGTTGTGAATCCAACCATATTCTAGCTCTGTCTCTTATAGCAAAAGGGAAAAGCATGAGTCTGTAGACTTCAGGATCAACTCCATTCGTCTTTACAGTCTCACAGATATGCAAGAACTCGGTTAAAAACTGATAAGGATCTTCGATGGAAGTCCATAAAACTTGCAGTTTTGTTGCATCAAGGCAACTAGCTGAGGTTTCAGCTCAAAGTTGTTGGCTCCAATGGCAGGAATGGAGATGCTTCTTCCATCAAATTTGGATGTTGGCTATGTGAAGTCACCAAGCATTCTCCTTGCATTATTATTATTTTCGGCTGCCATCTCCTTCTCTTGTTCAAAAATTTCTGAAAGGTTACTTCTGGATTGTTGTAATTTAGCTTCTCTTAGTTTCCTCTTCAGAGTCCTTTCAGGTTCTGGATCAGCTTCAACAAGAGTGCCTTTTTCCTTGTTCCTGCTCATATGAAAGAGAAGAAAACAAGAAAAGAAAAGGAATCCTCTATGTCACAGTATAGAGACTCCTTTATGTTAGTAGAAAAAGAAAGGGGGAAGAAAGTAGAAGAGGGGATTCGGATATTTAGGTGAAGAGAAGTGTTAGTAATTAAATAATTAAATAGAATAAGAAAAGAAGGTGAGAATTTCGAAAATAATTTTTGAAAAAGAGGTTAGTAATTTTTGAAAATTAGAAATAAGATAAGATTAAAATTAAATTTTAAAACAAAAAGAATTTTTGAAAAAGAGAGAGAGATATTTTCGAAAATTAGAGAGGGATAGGTAGTTAGTTGGTTTTGAAAAAGATAAGAAACAAACAAAAAGTCAAATAGTTAGTTGAAAAAGATATTAAAGTCAAATTTGAAAGAGATAAGAAGATAAGAAGTTAGATAAGATATTTTGAAATCAAATTTTGAGAAAGATAAAATTTTTGAAAAAGATAAGATAAAAGATAAAAAGATTCAATTTTTAAATTGACTTAACTAACAAGAAACTACAAGATAAGATTTTAGAATTTAAAGATTGAACCTTTCTTAACAAGAAAGTAACAAACTTCAAATTTTTGAATCAATCACATTAATTGTTAGCTAATTTTCGAAAATATGATATAAAGATAAGAAAAAGATTTTGAAAAATATTTTGAAAAAGATTTTTGAAATTTTCGAAAAATAGAAAAAAATGAAAAAGATATAATTTTTGAAAAAGATTTTAAAAAGATAAGATTTTTAAAATTGAAAATTTTGACTTGACTTGTAAGAAACAACTAATTTTGAAAACTTTTTGACGAAGTCAACTCAAAATTTCGAAAATTTGGAGAGAAATAAGGAAAAGATATTTTTTTGATTTTTGAAATTTTAAAGATGAGAGAGAAAAACATAAAAATGACCCAAAATGTGAAAATTTTGGATCAAACACATAATGCATGCAAGAACACTATGAATGTCAAGATGAACACCAAGAACACTTTGAAGATCATGATGAACATCAAGAACATATTTTTGAAAAATTTTTGATGCAAAGAAAACATGCAAGACACCAAACTTAGAAATCTTTAATGCATGGAAAATATGAATGCAAAAGTGCACATGAAAAATAACAAACAACACAAAACAAGAAATCATCAAGATCAAACAAGAAGACTTGTCAAGAACAACTTGAAGATCATGAAGAACACTATGAATGCATGAGATTTTCAAAAAAAATGCAAGAAAAATTTTAAAATCATGCAATTGACACCAAACTTAAAAATTAACACAAGACTCAAACAAGAAACACAAAATATTTTTTTGATTTTTATGATTTTATGATTTTTTTGGATTTTTATTGATTTTTTTTCGAAAATATTTTTGGAAAAACGAAAAAGAAAAGAAAAATTTTGAAAAAGATTTTTGAAAAGAAAATTACCTAATCTGAGCAACAAGATGAACCGTCAGTTGTCCATACTCGAACAATCCCCGGCAGCGGCGCCAAAAACTTGTTGGACGAAATTGTGATTGCCTTCTTTGTATTTGCATGAGATTTATTTAATGGCTCTTTGGCATATGTGATCACAACTACGTTCAACTTAACCAGCAAGTGTACTGGGTCATCCAAGTAATACCTTACGTGAGTAAGGGTCGATCCCACAGAGATTGTTGGTATGAAGCAAGCTATGGTCACCTTGCAAATCTCAGTTAGGCAGATTATTGGTTTAAATTTGATTAATGGAATAAATATAAAATAAAAGGAATAGAAATACTTATGTAAATCAATAGTGGGAATTTCAGATATGCGTATGGAGATGCTGTGCTCCTCTCGAATCTCTACTTTCTTCTTAGATTCATCCAATCCTTCCTACTCCTTTCCATGGAAAGCTGTATGTAGGGCATCACCGTTGTCAATGGCTACATCCCATCCTCTCAGTGAAAACGTTCCTATGCTCTGTCACAGCACGGCTAATCATCTGTCGGTTCTCAATCAGGTTGGAATAGAATCCCTTGATTCTTTTGCGTTTGTCATCACGCCCAGCCTTCAGGAGTTTGAAGCTTGTCACAGTCATTCAATCCCAGAATCCTACTCGGAATACCATAGACAAGGTTTAGACTTTCCGGATCCTCATGAATGCCGCCATCTATCTAACTTATACGACGAAGATTCTGTTGGGAAATCTAAGAGATATGCGCCCGGCCTAAGGTAGAACGGAAGTGGTTGTCAATCACGCGCGTTCATAGGTGAGAATGATGATGAGTGTCACGGATCATCACATTCATCAAGTTGAAGTGTAACGTATATCTTGGAATAATAATAAAAGAGAATTGAATAGAAAGTAATAGTAATTATATTGAAACTTGAGGTACAGCAGAGCTCCACACCCTTAATCTATGGTGTGTAGAAACTCCACCGTTGAAAATACATAAGTGAAAGGTTCAGGCATGGCCAAATGGCCAGCCCCCTGAAACGTGATCAATAGTCTCCTAAGATGAAGAATAAAACAAAACTGAGACCAAAGATGAAACGTGGTCAAAAGACGACTAATACACTAGTAAAAAGTCTTATCTAGCTACTAGGGTTTACATGAGTAAGTAATTGATGCATAAATCTACTTCCGGGGCCCACTTGGTGTATGTTTGGGCTGAGCTTGATCTATCCACGAGCTGAGGCTTTTCTTGGAGTTGAACTCCGAGTTATAACGTGTTTTGGGCGTTCAACTCCGGATCACGACGTTTTTCTGGCGTTTAACTCCAGACAGCAGCATGTACTTGGCGTTCAACGCCAAGTTACGTCGTTAATTTCCGAATAAAGTATGGACTATTATATATTGCTGGAAAGCTCTTGATGTCTACTTTTCAACGCCGTTGAGAGCGCGCCAATTGAAGTTTTGTAGCTCCAGAAAATCCATTTCGAGTGCAGGGAGGTCAGATTCCAACAGCATCAGCAGTCCTTTTGTCAGCCTTTTTCAGAGTTTTGCTCAAGTCCCTCAATTTCAGCTAGAAATTATCTGAAATCACAGAAAAACACACAAACTCATAGTAAAGTCCAGAAATGTGGATTTAACATAAAAACTAATGAAAACATCCCTAAAAGTAGCTTGAACTTACTAAAAACTACTTAAAAACAATGCCAAAAAGCGTATAAATTATCCGCTCATCAGGAAACAATGGGTTACCGGGTCATGGGTTAGGGTTTTAGGGTTAGGGTTTCATTTTCAAGAATTAGGGTTAAGGACATGGTCATATTAGTAATTTCACTTAAAATAGGGATAATATAATAATTAGAAATAAATTCTAATCCAACAATAATAATGTATAAAAATACTATTTGATCATCAATTTCACACTTTATTTTCAATAAAATGTCCCAACCAAATAATTAGAATAATATACTTAATTTATTTAATTTCCAAAATAGCCGTATTAATATTCAAAATATTACTTATCTAATCCAAATCATATAAAATCTTCATTATTTCACAGCAACCAACTTTATAATTCAAATATAGAAAATAATCCAATAATTATGAAATTGGATAATAATCATAACTCATCTCAAATTCAATAAATCAAAACTTGCCTTAATTATCTTTAATAAAATAATTTCTGAAATTAAGCTATAAATAACTATATGATTTGAGACTGGATCATAATAAGACTTTTCAAAGGTTTTGGGTCTTACAATTTCCAAGTTCAGCGTGGACCTTAATGAATCAAGTGGTCCCCAATTCGTCCAAAGGCTGCATGGATTAATTTAAAATAATTTTGATTTAAACTTTTATTTTATTTATAATTAGGAAAAGATATTATTTAGTTTTAGAAAATATATTTTACATTAATTAGGATTAGATATAAAAGGAAAAAGAATCAGCCCTTCGTGCTCATCTCTTCTCTTCTACCTCATTCCGCAATTCACAAATTACCTGAATAATAGTTTTCTCTCTGAACCATGAGAAACTAAACTTCCACTGTTAAGGTTAGGAGCTTTGTCTATTGTATGGATTGATACTATTATTTTTTTATTTTAATTCATGTACTTATCTATATTTCAATAATTGTTTTTGTTCTTTATCTTATGAATTTGGGTGAAACGGAAGTATGACCCTTGTTCTAATTGAGTTCTTGTAAAACTTGGAAAAGCTCTTTACTTGAACAACAGCTTGAAAACATATTCTCCTAAATTTCTAATTATCTGGACTTAACAGGATACGTGACATATAATCCTCTTATATTTGGGTAATTTGGGTTTCTGTGGCATATAAACTAGAATTGAACTTCACCCTCTAATTGGAATTAAGTGACCAAAGAATTGGCGGTTGATAAATTTTAGAGGAGATTAAAAAGGTCTAAGGAATTAGGGTTTAGTCACACATAGTTTGCTATGAATTAAATCATGCATGATTAAAATAGTTAGTAAGAAAAGTCAATCCGAAAAATAGATAACTCTGAAGCCTTAACTGTTTCTCTATATATATTCTTCACAACTTGTTTATTGTTTGCCTTCTGATACTCTGAATTACTGTTTTATGTAATTAAACTCTTAAAACATCATTTTTTACTTGTCTGACTAAGCTAATCACTCAATCATTATTGCCTGATCCATCAATCATCGTGGGATCGACCTTCACTCACCTGAGGTATTACTTGATACGACCCAGTGCACTTGCCGGTTAGTTTGTGGTTATAAATTTTGCACCAAGTTTTGGCGTCATTGCCGGAGATTGATTATAATTGACAACTACTCATTATTTGATTACTTAGATTAAATCATTTTTCTTTTAATTAGTTTTATTTTAGTATTATTAATTTTTAATTCTCATTTTTTCTCTTCCTTTAATTTTTCTTCCTTTCGTTTCCCCCCTGCCCCTGTTTTCTCCTTTTTTTACTTCCTTTTTACTTTTGATTTTTTTTTTACTTTCATCCATTTTTTATTTTATTTTATTTTTTATTTTTATTTTCTTTTATTTTCATTTTGGTTTCCTTCCATTATTTTTTCTATATTCTATTAGTTTTTGTTTTATTTTTGTCTTTAATTTCTGAAATTAAGTTTGGTGTCCCCTAGTTATTTTTATTTTAATTTTTTTTGTTTATTTTTTTATAATTTTCAAAATTTTTTGGCTTTAATTATTTTGTTATTTTATTTTATTTCTTTTACACAGGTTACCTCACTGGAAATTCTTTGTACTCTGAGGTAGAGATTCCCATTTTTTCTTATTTTCTGTTTGTTTATGAGTAGGAACAGAGACAAGGAATCTCTTTTAGACTCTGATCTTGAACCTGAAAGGACTTTGAGGCGGCGTTTGCAACAAGCAAGACTTTACAAGGCTGCATAGTCCAATATGGATCATAATAATGCTGCTAATGCCAATGTGGCAAATCCGAATGGGAATGAGCAACCTAGAAGAGTGCTTGACTCTTACACTGCTCCTAATGCAAACCTTTATGGAAAAAGCATTGTGGTGCCTCCTATAGTTGCAAATAATTTTGATCTGAAGCCTCAGCTAGTTACTCTTGTGCAACAAATTGCCAGTATCATGGACTTCCTTAGGAAGACCCGAATCAATTTATTTCTAATTTTCTGCAGATTTGTGATACTGTGAAAACTAATGGAGTGAACCCTAAGGTGTACAAACTCATGCTCTTCCCATTTGCTGTGAAGGATAGAGCGAAGCTGTGGTTAGATTCTCAACCAAAGGAGAGTCTGGATACTTGGGATAAGGTTGTCACTGGATTTCTGACTAAATTTTTTTCACCTCAAAAGCTGACTAAGCTAAGGGTGGCGGTTCAGACTTTCAGACAAAAAGATGGTGAGACCCTTTATGAAGCTTGGGAAATATTCAAGCTACCGACTAGGCAATGTCCTCCGGACATGCTCTCTAGATGGACTTAGCTGGATATCTTTTATGAGGGCTTATGTAAAATGTCCAAGATGCGCTTAGATAATTCTGCAAGTGGTTCTTTGCACATGAAGAAGACACCAGAGGAGACTACTGAGCTTATTGAGTTGGTTGCTAACAACCAATACTTATATTCCTCTAACAGGAACCCTGTAAACTCTGAGACCTCTTAGAAGAGAGGCATTTCGGAAGTGGAAGCTGCTGATGCTCTTCTTCCTCAGAACAAGTTTTTGTCTCAGCAAATAAATTTGATTACTCAACGGTTGTGTAAAATACAAGTTTCAGCTGTCAACACTCAGAATGCACCCCAAAAAGCCTCTTATGACATGACTGGCAACTTTATGCAAGGTGAGAATTATAATTATGCTCAATCTTCTACTAAACAGGTCAATTACATAGGGAATGCTCCTAGAAACCCCAATAATGATCTATACTCTAAGACCTACAATTAGGGGTGGAGAAGTCACCCAAATTTTGGGTGGAGAGACCAACCTCAGAGACCTCAGAATTTTAATAATAATTCTCAAGGTGGTTTTCAACAGAATAATTTTAATAACCACCGGTTTTAGTCATATCAGCAAGCAACTCCTCTGTCTTAGAATACTACGGATTTGGAAGCATTAGTGGCGGGTTTTATACGTGAAACCAGAGCATTAATTAAGAACTTGGAGATTCAGATTGGTCAATTAGCCACAACAGTTAATGAAATTGATTAGAGGTCTGCAAATAGACTTCCTAGTAGCACGATTTCAAATCCAAGAGATGAGTGTAAGGCTATCACCTTGATAAGTGGACAAGTGGCAAATACGGAAGTACAAGTTATTGAGGAGCCTATTAATAAAGAAGCTCCAGAGGAGAACAAAGAAGAGGTAGAGCACGTCCCTCCTAGGCGTGCAGATAATCCATTCCCAGTCTCTCTTGACACTCATCCTACATTGCTTAAGGCACCCAACTACAAGTCTAAAATGCCATATCCTCAGAGACTTCAAAAGAAGCCCAAGGACAAGCAGTTTTTAAAGTTCTTGGAAGTCTTTAGAAAGTGGCAAATCAATATTATTTTTGCTGAGATTTTGGAGCAAATACCTCTCTATGTCAAGTTCACGAAGGAGCTGTTGTCAAAGAAGAAGCCTTTAAAGGGAGATGAGACAGTGGTCCTGACTAAGGAATGTAGTGCCATCATTCAGAATAACTTGCCAAAGAAGATGCCAGATCTAGGGAGCTTTCAAATTCCATGTACCATTGGGAGCACCACCTTTGAGAAAGCCCTATGTGATCTGGGACAAGCATAAATTTAATGCCCTTGTCTGTGACGAAGAAGTTACAAATCCAAGAGGTACAACCCACAAGGATAGCATTACAAATGACAGACAAATCTATAAAGCCTACATATGAATTAGTGGAGAATGTCTTGGTCAAAGTGGGTAAGTTCTTCCTCCCAGTACATTTTATGATTCTTGACACAGGGGAGGATGAGCATGCTTCTATAATCCTAGGAAGACCAGTCCTAACCACTGGGAGAGTTCTAATTGATGTGGAAGAAAGTGAATTAGTACTTAGAGTGCATAATGAGCAACTGGTCTTTCATATCTTCAAAAATATACATTCATCAGGTGAAGAAGAGAGGTGCATGCAGACTGAGCTTATTGATCCAAACCTTCAAGAACCCCCTAATGATACACAGCAGTAATTGCAGCTCAAACCTCCTTTGGTGGAAACCAATAAAATTCCTCCTGACATCAAACCTAAGTTTGGTGTCGGGAATGCATCATCCACCAAGGAGGAGGTTCTCAAAAAGAAGAAAGTACCCAGGGGATGGAGAAACAAAAAGATTTCCACTAAAGACTTCTCCCCAGGAATGAAGGTAGTGTTGACTAGCAATCCAGTGCTGACTTATATAGTAAACAGAATCCTTTCTCTGGAGCATATTGAGCTACTTTATGGGGACACAGGGAGAAGATTCACAGTGAGGGGTGAAGAGTTGAGCCCCCATGATCCTCCTCCTTAGAAAAGCTTACCGTTAAGCTAGTGACGGTAAAGAAGCGCTTGTCGAGAGGCAACCCGATAATTTCATATCCTTAGTTATTTTTTTGTTGCATTGATTTTATTATTTATTTGATTTTTATTGAGTTTTTACTATTTTTCCTTTATTTTACGTGTGTTTTGATTATGTAGAAATTTTAGAATAGGAACCGGACACTTACAAAAATTTTTGCCAGCCCTGGAGACATCTAATTCGGATTGGTTGGCGCCGAACTTGAAATTTTCAAGTTCGGCGCTGTGTGTTACGTGAATCAGGGCGAATTGGGTCTATATGGTCCACGCTGAACTTGGGCCATTCAAGTTCAACGTGCTGTGTGCGTGCAAAAGTGCAAATTGTCTCTAGAAGGTCCACGCTGAACTTGGGAAATGGAAAATAACATGAAAGTAGCGTAAAATTAAGCCAAAAGTCCACCCTAAACTTGAAAAACCCCAAGTTCGGCATGGAAAACGACGTCACAAAGGTACAGATTTGGGAAGTATAGGATGCCGAACTTGCCCCCTTTAAGTTCAACGTGGAAGCTATGTATAAAAGAGCAAAAACGCTCTGCCAGGGTGATGCCAAACTTGGCTCCCCTAGCGTTCAGCGTGACAAATGGCACCAAAAAAAAAAAAAAAAAGTGGAGTCCACGCTGAACTTAGGTATCACGAAGTTCAGCATGGAGAGAAGAGCTCCATTGCGTGCATCACGGCGCTGAACTTGCCTCCCTTCACGTTCCATCTTCTCAATTCCACACACAATCTATATCCCACCTAAATTCCCATGATTCCTTCCCCACATCCCTTCTGATTCACTTTCCTTTCTTTCTTTCCCCATTTATTCTTTCATTACATTCCTGTTATATACATATTATACGTTATCATACCCCCCTTATATATATATAATTATATTACTACCCCCCCCCTTTTTATATACGTATATATACATTATCCCCCTCCCCCCTTTTATATTTATATATATAATACAAATAAATAAATAAATAACTATATATACATATAAAAATCAAATATATAAAAAAAACCCTATATATATATATATATATATATATATATATATATATATATATATATATATATTACTTATTTTACTCTCTCTTATCTTTTTATTATTTTATTTTTCTTTTACAATAATATTTATTTTTATTCATCTATGCATCTTTTTATATTCCTTCTTGTTTTCAATTCTTCTTTGCTTGAAGATAAACAAACTTTTAAGTTTCGTGTTGTCGCTTCGCTTATGAATTTTTTGTTTATTTTAACGGCACAAAAGGGAGGCGAATCATCTTCACAGAGGAGCACAGCCTGAAGAATGAAACGGCCACTAGAAAAATTGAGGTTGTTGAGCTCCTTTCATTCTATATTCCCTCCCATTCTTACCATGGTATGTTCTTGTTTTCTGTTACTTTTGTTATTGCATGATCAGTTTTTATTTCAATTCCTAGGTTCTAGTTTAATTTACTATTTATTTTGTTATTTGATTTTTAGTTTGAAAGGGGTGTCTCATGTATTGCTCGTTGAACTTGAAATAAAAAAAAGAAAGAAGTGATGTATTGCATGAGAGATTGGGTTTATATTGAAGAATAGTCTTATTTACTTAAATGTGGTGGTATTTACTGTAACCCTGAATGCATGACATAAATAGTGCATGTTTGAATTTGAATCAAGAGATGTTAATGTATGAGGAACAGGAATTTAGAGAACTATTATGAGTTCTCTGAAATAAACCAAAAAATGTAATCCTTGAAGCAAAAAAAAATAGCAAAAGACGAATAAGAGCAAGGTCCAAGACTTTGAGTATCAATGACTAGGGAGGTCAGACATGATTAAAAGCTCAAAGAGTTGTTTTCCTAGTCATATTCTTGTGGTGTTCTTGTGTCAAGTAATCTTGAGATAGAACATTTAAAGTCGAGACCAATTGCATTTAGCAGAGTATGCCAAAGGCTTTGAGCACCACTGTCTAGGAGTAGCTGAAAGAAAAATCAGAATTTAAAGAGAGTTTCCCAATTAAGTGCTTGTGGTGTTCTTGTGTCAATTAACCCTTGAGACAGAATATTTAAAGTCACGGTTAGACTCAAGTTGTAAAGCACCAATTCATTGAGAAGTAAAAGATATCTGCTATGTTCAAGGATTAAACGGAAGTTTAAAGATCAGAGAACTCATAATATGATCCGGATTCTGATTCCGAATGACAGTGACATTCCTCTGATTCAAAGGAGAGTGAGATGCCAAAACTGTTCAGAATTACAATAGATAAATCCCACTTTAAGAAGAGACATGAGCATAACTGAACTCTAGCTTCTCATGCAAATTCACACCTTGATCATGTACTAATTTTGGTTGCTTGAGGACAAGCAACAATTCAATTTTGGTGTTGTGATGCGTGAGCATCTTTTCTGTCATTTTCTTGTGAATTTGCACTTGAATTGCTAGTTATTTTACTCATTGAGTTTGAATTTTATACTCCTTTTTGCTTATTAGTTATTTTATTTTCTTAATTATTCAATTTATTTTCTTAATTTTATTTTTCTTTTATTTTCATTTTCTTTTATATTTTACTTTTTTATTTTTTTATTTTTTTATTTTTCTTTATGTTCTTTCTTCTTTGCTTGCCTGTTTACCACATGGTGCGTTTAATTTTGTTTCGTGTTTTTGTGCTAAGGAAAAAAAATGGAGAGAGATCACATGGGTTATTACTCACACTCAAGTAGTGATCCATATTATTGTGGATGGAGTAACTACCCGAATTTTGATTGGCAAAGTCAAAACCAAAGAAACTTCAGTGTTCCATGTTCCAACTATCAAGAACCACCATCTCCATATTCATACCAAGAATCACCACTTCCCTATCCATATCAAGAACAATCTTCTTTCTACCCATATCAACAGCCACTATCTACCTATTCATACCAAGAACCATCCTCTTTTTACTCTTATCAAGAACCATTATCTCCTTCTTATTCATACCAAGAGCTACCATCTCCTTATTCATATCAAGAACCTTCAGCTCTTGAGCTTCTCATGAAAGAATGCATACATGATATGAGAATGAGTGTCAAAAATGTAGAGAAATATGTGCATATAATTATCAAACCCCAGAAATAAGAACAAGCAAATTCCTTTCCAAGAGATATAATGCAAGATCATATGAAAGAAAGTGAGAAAATCAATCAAAGGAGTTCATACTCCAGTAAATTAGAGAACTTTCCATCCTCACACATGGAAGAAGAGAAAGATGCACAAAAAAAGAAGGAAGGTGCACAAACAAAGGAGGTTGTAAGGGATGAAAACAATTATGAGAATCTACACTCCAATGAAGCAGAGAGTGGCATAGAGAGTGAGTTTATTGAACCACCAATTCAACAAGTTCTTGATGAAGGGTACATTCCAACCATCACACAACACCCATATTTTGAAATCAAAGAAGTGAAGGCAACCAAGGAAAGCACTAAAAAGGGGATTGGGACCAAGAAACAGAAGAAAATATCCATGAAAAGAGAAGGTCAGAAAAAAACAATCCAACCTCTACCCCAACAAGCAAGGTGAATCAAGCTAATCACAATACAAGAAAGCTTGTTAGGAGGAATTTACATTAGGGGGCACTAATTTTCACATCTCCCCCCTTGGAGACATTTCTTTTAACCAACTGGAAGAAGAGAAAGAAAATTCAATAATCAAGTGTCAAGCTAATGACATTAAAGAAGCGCTTGTTGGAAGGCAACCCAACTACTAGTATCCTTGGTTTTGCAGTTACTTTGGTTTAAATTTTATAGTTATTTTGATTTTAGCATTATAGTTATTTTAGTTCTGATTTTAAATTATTTTATCTCACTTTTTTATATTTTTTCTTGTTTTACATGTGTTTTGGTCATGCAGAGTGATTAGAACAGGAACAGGAGCAATTAAAAAGAATTTTTGACACCCTGGAGTTTTTATTTGCTTGGGGACAAGCAAACTTTTAAGTTTGGTGTTGGAGGAGCACAGCTGGAGGAATGAGATGGCCACCAGCATAACTGAGATGGTTGAGTTCCTTTCATTCTATTTCCCCTTCTGTTCTTATTTTGTTGTCTTCTAATTTCTGTTGCTTTGATTGCCTGCATGATCTTTA